>NC_089787.1:28613123-28645623 GCF_040412425.1 Macrobrachium rosenbergii | reverse complement strand
TATTATTATTATTATTATTATTATTATTAAGAAAATAAACCCTGTTCAATTGGAACAAACCTACAGGGGCCATTGAATTGAAATTCAGTCTTCCAGAGAATATTGTGTTCATTTAAAAGAAAGTACAGAAAATAGTAAGATATGCATTAAGAAGAGGTCAATTATTAGAAAGGAAAAAATAATAAATTAAAAAAGAAATAAATATAAATATAGATTGTTTTATAGGTAGTAATAATTGGTTATTGAACCTGAATCTGAAGTTTGAAAAAATTAATATATATACATACATATATATATATATATATATATATATATATATATATATATATATATATATATATATATATATATATATATATATATATATATAATAGCAGAAAAGCCTTGCTATATTATTCCCATGAGAAGGAGAAGGGGTGTGTGGTTGAACAAAGGTCCTCCTCTCCACCAGGCCAGGGCCACCCTTCCCCCCTTCCCAAATCCACTTCCGTGGTTAGCCCATTGCTCCCCTTTTAGTATTCTATGCGCTCTAGTGTGCTCTAGAGAAATCTGTCGGGACATGCTCTGATCTAGATGGAATTCACAATTGTTCTGCGAACTCTGTCGCCTAGAAGAAAAACGCTTTAGGCGAAGGAAGTTTTTTTTGTTTTTTTTTTAAATCTCTGTTGAAGAAAATAGTTTGGAGATGATTTTATTTTTTTTATTTTTTGCGATACACATTTGTTGTTTCATATGACTCCATTAATGTTAGGTTTACGAAATTTTTATTGTGTTTTTATCTTTGTAAGTGGTTATTGCATGTTATCGTTGTTTACACCTTGATGTATTGTTTTGCTTAATTGTTTTTAGGGATAATGTATACAGTGTTTTGCATTTATCTCATGTACAGTTAAATCCATTTTTTGATTGAGGATTCACAGCGTTGCTTGATGACGATATTGTTATGCAAAGATACACACCTGTTGTACTCTGATTTTCTTTTTTCAATTTATGGTTGAACTCTCTCTCTCTCTCTCTCTCTCTCTCTCTCTCTCTCTCTCTCTCTCTCTCTCTCTCTCTCTGTCAATGTAATGCTGTAGCAAATCCGCCTACCCCTTCTCTCCCATTCGGTCTATTTGCAATGCTGTGATCTCTCTCTCTCTCTCCCTCTCTCTCTCTCTCTCTCTCTCTCTCTCTCTCTCTCTCTCTCTCTCTCTCTCTCTGTGTGTGTGTGTGTGTGTGTGTGTATGTGTGTAATGCGATACCCATCTAACCACACGTCTCACCCTGACATTAATGAAGAGGCGAAACTCAACTCCGCATTCTGAAGGCCTCGTGTTTATGATCCCTCCTCCTCCTCCTCCTCCTCCTCCTCCTCCTCCTCCTCCTCCTCCTCCTCCTCCTCCTCCTCCTCCTCCTCCTCCTCCTCCTCCTCCTCCTCCTCCTCCTCCTCCTCCTCCTCCTCCTCCTCCTCGAAAATCGAAAGTGCTCTCTAATTACGACTCGGGTGACTTCTCGTCTCGGATCCCGAATTATACTTCCGGTTTTTTGGGGGTCCTCGCTCTATCTCCGTTTTCAATCTCCTCCTGTTCAGTCTCTCCCACTTTCGAATCTCAAGGGTCTTATTTTTTATTTTCTTTTTGATATTTGCCGTCTCTCATGTTTTGCCTCGTTTTTAATTTTTTTTTTTTCATGTCTAAGTTCCTTCATTTTTTTTTTTTTTTTTTATTTCTTGGTTTCCTCTCGCATTTTGTATGTTTTTTTTTTTTTTACACTTTTTCATTTCTTGGTTTCCTTTCATTTTTTTATCTTGTCTTTTTTTCTTTTTCCTTCTCTTCTGTGATCACAAATTTTTATATGAGAGCTTTAATCGCAGCAAAATTAAGATATATAGACATAATAAATGTAAAATAAGAAAAAATTAAATGAAGAAAAATAACATAAACTAACCAGATCAATATTGAAAAGAAAAGTCGTATAATTATTTTTAGGAAATAGCTTAGAAATATGCACAAGTGAAAAAAAAAGTCTATAATTATTTTTAGGAAATAGCTTAGAAATATGCACAAGTGAAAAAAAAAGTCTATTACATTTTTATGTAAAGTAAGTAGCAACCACTCTTCATTTTCAGGAAATGAATTATAAATATGCTGAAGTAAAAAAATATTTTTACGTTTTTTTACAAGTTTTTTTTTTTATCCAAAGAAGTCCTTTCAAAATATAATGATCAACAAGCCAAAAGAATTCCTCCAAGAATTTCATCCAATTGGTCGAAGTAGGTCACGTGCTTCCCTTTGTCAAACTTTCGGGATCTTTTGTCTGAGTAAATGAGCTTCCGAAGAAGAATGTAATCCAATAAAGGATCTCATAAAAAGGGCGATTTTTGCGAATATATTTTGTGAAGATTGATAGGCATTATGACAAATTTATAACCGGTATTTTCTCTCCCTCTCTCTCTCTCTCTCTCTCTCTCTCTCTCTCTTCTCTCTCTCTCTCACACTTAACAGTAATTTTTTAAATAGTAAATTTTCTAAATAGTGCTCTCTCTCTCTCTCTCTCTCTCTCTCTCTCTCTCTCTCTCTCTCTCCTCACAGCAATTTTCTAAAACAGTCACAGCAAAGTAAATTTTCTAAATAGTGCTCTCTCTCTCTCTCTCTCTCTCTCTCTCTCTCTCTCTCTCTCTCTCTCTCTCTCTCTCTCACTTTTCACAGCAGTCTTATAAACAGTAAATTTTCCAAATAATGCTCTCTCTCTCTCTCTCTCTCTCTCTCTCTCTCTCTCTCTCTCTCTCTCTCTCTCTCTCTCTCTCACGCGAGGGCGCGCGGGCGCACATAATCATCCCCATTTCACAGCAGTGTTCTTAAACAGTAAAGTAAAGTTTTATAATAGTTCCTATTCATGCATTATGTCAGAGACTTTTCCTGCTCATACGTGAATATATCTGGTACTTATTTTATGTAAGGTCATTTCTGGGTAATGTCCGTTGTTCTCGGGCAAATGTAATGAAGAATTCCTGGGATTGTGCATAATCATGGTTTTAAGAATACGTAGCTTAGTCTTTTTACCTTAACTCGCGTGCTTTTCGTTGTGTGAAATGTGCGCGAGGAATGTCATAATGTTATATAGAGTTATATATGTAAAATTATGCAATGTAGTTTTTTTTACAATGCGTTATTACGAGAAGCATAACTCTGTTGATTTATTTCATGACCATTAAATAGGTAAATGCAAATAAGGTTTGTTATTTTGTACTATTCTTTGGACAAGAGATTCAGTATTTTCCTACAAAGAGGTGCTATGTTTTTACTTCTGAATTACGTCAGTGTAAGAAAATTTATTTATTTAAAATAAAAGAAAAACAGCATAATCCTAATATTATAATGAGCATCTAAAGTAGAAAATAATTTCTTTGGAGTTCATTATCATACGAAAAATAGCTAATATCAAGCATCAGTTTTATAGCTGGATTAATGACTGCAAATATGAATATTAATTTATGATAGACTGCTTATTAGATTTGCGTCTTTTTTCATTTAATTTATGATTGCGAGTTTTTCTTAATGATGAAAGGTGAGAACTTCGGCTCTAGTTTGTTTTTAGACTTTTTGAAAAATATATTAATTTATTTCATTATTTTTATGTCTGTTTTGGGGGATAATCATAGAGCATGTCAATTGATAAAAGAGAACTGTATTTTTATATTTTTTTTTAAATGTTGAACTAAACATACATTCGAGTATTTTTCTATTGCCATTAAGATTATGTTCCCCAAAATTTTTCATAACTTAAACACCCCCGTCAGTCTCTCTCTCTCTCTCTCTCTCTCTCTCTCTCTCTCTCTCTCTCTCTCTCTCTCTCTCTCTCTCTCTCTCTCTCTCTCGGTCTTAAGAGACAACTCGGCACAAGTGTCTCTTGAAATTCCACACGCAAAACATCTTGATTACTTGGCCGAGAAGGCTCATGCATAAAGACATGCAACGGTGCATGATGAATTGGACTCTCTCTCTCTCTCTCTCTCTCTCTCTCTCTCTCTCTCTCTCTCTCTCTCTCTCTCTCTCTCTCTCTCTGGACTTTTTCTTGATTGCAGTGGTATACAGAATCCCTTTTCGCCTTCATTCCCGACATGATTATAATGGTTTACTGAATTTCTCTCTCTCTCTCTCTCTCTCTCTCTCTCTCTCTCTCTCTCTCTCTCTCTCTCTCTCTCTCTCTCTCTCTCTTTTGAGACTTGTTGCAGTAATTTGCTGCAGGCCAGAGGATGAGTAAAAGAGATCTTCAAGACGAAGATAAGTCTCTCTCTCTCTCTCTCTCTCTCTCTCTCTCTCTCTCTCTCTCTCTCTCTCTCTCTCTCTCTCTCTCTCGTGGACTCGGCAGTGACGTCATATATATATACTTCAGAGAGGCTTCTCGGAATTAACAGGAGAGCGCTGCGTGGAAAGGGAGAAGTAATTGCTGAGATGAGGCTTATGAAATAATTTTATGGATTCCCTTTTTAGTTTTCTGAAAAGAAAACTACTGTGCCGGCTTTGTCTGTCCATCCGCACTTTTTTTGTCCCCACTTTTTTCTATCCGCACTTTTTCTGTCCGCCCTCAGATCTTAAAAACTACTGAGGCTAGAGTGCTGCAAATTGGTATGTTGATCATCCACCCTCCAATCATCAAACATATCAAATTGCAGCCATGTAGCCTCAGTAGTTTTTATTTTGTTTAAGGTTAAAGTTGGCCATAATCGTGCGTTTGGCAGCGATTTATGCCAGGCCGCCAGCAGGCCGTGGTTAAAGTTTCACGGGCCACTGAAAGGTAGATCTGTTTTCGGTGGCTATGATTATACGCTGTGCAGAAACTCGAATGCGACGAAGAAACTTCGGCGCATTTTTAAACTTATTTCTTGTAGGGTTTTGTCCAGAAGGTTTGGATTTTGTGGCCTAGATTATATTATGGATTTGCCATTTTCATGATTCTCCAAGTCTTCCATCTTTCAGTGACGTTCTGGTGCTAACCCCAGTTGTTGGTGTTTGTCGCTTTTCTTTGTAATTATGGTGGTGTGACATATTTATAGGACTGTAGATTGATCTGTATCATTCTGTTTTTGTTGCTGCTTAGTATTGATAAAGATTTATTGTGTTTCATTCCTTCTCTACCTCAGTTGTAGAACATTACCTTCTTGAATTGGTCACACAAATAGCTAATTGGCCTTTTCCCTATTTTTACCCCTCTCTCTATTTTCCCTTCCATCCTGAAATTGGTGCCCCCCCCCCCTCCGCCTCTCTAACTTAGCAAGATGACTGGGTCTATTCTATTCCGCCCAAGTCAGACAAAACTCTCTCTCTCTCGCTATAGGCCTCTTTATAAAGAAATGAGAAACTCATAACTTCCTTAAAGACAAGAGGTTTATCTCCCGAGCCTTCTCGACCGTGGCGAAATGGTCTTAAGATTAAGACTTGTGTCCTAAGACTTTGTCTTGCGGGAGGAATTCCCCTTTATTTTAGACTCATATTCAGGGAAGACTCTCGTTAGAAGAAGACTACTATTTCATCCAGGCTTTCATTTCCATTAAGTTTTCATTTACCAAACTTTCATTTCCGTTACGTGTTCGTCTTTTCCAGTGGGTTTTGGTTTTGCCAAGAGTTTCATTTCCATTAGGTTTTCATTTTACCAAGGCTTTCATTTCCATTAGGTTTGCATTTTGCCAAACTTTCATTTCCATTAGATTTCATTTTACCAAGACTTTCGTTTCCATTAGGTTTTCGTTTTAACAAGACTTTCATTTCCGTTAGGTTTTCATTTGACCAAACTTTCATTTCCATTAGGTTTTCATTTTACCAAACTTTTATATCCATTAGATTTTCATTTTACCAAACTTTCATTTCCATAAAGTGTTAATTTTGCCAAGACTTTCATTTCACGAGAGCTTTCATTGTAAGATGGCTTTAATTTTATCAGTTTTATTAAAATGTCCATTCCCCTGGTACTTTCATTTCACCAGTGCTTTCATTGTAAGGTGGCTTTAATTTTATCAGTTTTATTAAAACGTCCATTTCCCTGGGACTTTCATTTCAACAAGACTTTCATTTCACAAAGACTTTCATCAGGCTTTCATTTCTTGGGTGATTTGCCTTCCCTTTAGGGAATACTCAAGACCAGCGATTTCTATTTTTGTTTTCACGGGGGAAGAGAGGCAGATATTGTGGCACAAGTATTTTGATTGAAGGCAGGCTTGTGGAGATTGAAAGCCAGTAGGCTGGTTTTTGGGGTTTGAAATATTCGACTGTTTTTGGAGGTTGAAAATAATCGACTGTTTTTTTTTTCTTTTTATAGTTTTGAGCTATTAAGCTTGTTTGGAATTGTGATATATTAACCTAGTTTTTGGAGGTTGGAAGTAGTGACTGTTTTTAGAGGTATGAGCTGTTAGGCTTGTTTGAAGTTGTGATAAATTAACCTAGTTTTTGGAGGATGAAAATAGTCGACTGTTTCTGGAGTTTTGAGCTATTAGGCGTATTTGAAGTTGTGATATATTAATCTAGTTTATGGAGGTTGAAAGTAGTCGACTGTTTTTTTTTTAGTTTTGTTTGCAGTTGTGATATATTACCCTAGTTTTTGGAGGTTGAAAGTAGTCGACTGTTTTTGGAGTTGAGCTAATAGCCCAGCTTTTGGAGTTCTGAACTAGTAGGATGGATTTAGTAATTGAGAGCTAGTAAGATACATTTTTTAATATAGAGGTATAAAGCTGTTTATTTTTTTTAGAGCATACGGCTAGTGAGGTAGTTTTTCGAAAAAAGAGCTATTAGGCTAGCTTTTTGGACTTGAGAGCTAGGCTTATGATTGTGTTGTTGGTTAATTTTTTTTGTACACATCTTGGTTACTTAAAATGCATCCATTAAATGAATGAGCCAAGCTGAAGAAATTCCATGTGTAATTCTATGCATTGCATTGAAGTGCATTAGGTATTCTTAATCCGAGGATCCTAGAGATTTAGATGGTGATTGGACGTCCGGATGTGGATGTATTCTTTGTTTTGGGGAGTAAATATTTGTGTATACAAATATACAAATTCAGTTCATTCTCCATTGTCGTGTATACAAAATCAATTCATTCTCCATTGTCGTGTATACAAAATCAATTCATTCTCTATTGTCCTGTATGCAAAATGAATTCATTCTCCATTGTCGTGTATACAAAATCAGTTCATTCTCCATTGTCGTGTATACAAAATCAGTTCATTCTCCATTGTCGTGTATACAAGATCAGTTCATTCTCCATTGTCGTGTGTACAAAATCAGTTCATTCTCCATTGTCCTGTATACAAAATCAATTCATTCTCCATTGCCATGTATACAAAATCAGTTCATTCTCCATCGTTGTGTATACAAAATCAGTTCATTTTCCATTGTATTGTATACAAAATCAATTCATTCTCCATTGTCTTGTATACAAAATTAGTTCATTCTCCGTTGTCGTGTATGCTAAGTCAATTCACTCTCCATTGTCGTGTTTACAAAATCAGTTCATTCTCCATTGTTGTGTATCCAAAATGAATTCATTCTCCATTGTCGTGTATACAAAATGAATTCATTCTCCATTGTCTAGTATACAAAATTAATTCATTCTCCATTGTCGTGTATACAAAGTCAGTTCACTCTCCATTGTCGTGTATACAAAATCAGTTCATTCTCCATTGTTGTGTATACAAAATCAATTCATTCTCGATTGTCGTGTATACAAAATCAATTCATTCACCATTGTCTTGTATACAAAATCAATTCATTCTCCATTGTCGTGTATACAAAATCAACTCATTCTCCACTGTCGTGTATACAAAATCCATTCATTCTCCATTGTCGTCAAATGAAAGTATGCTCAGTATCCGTTAGTAGTAAAAGGATATTCTTCGAGGTATGATATTTATAGTCGGCTAAATCATATCCAGCAGTAGTTCTTTATAAGAGTGCAAGTTTGTATGTGTGTGTATGCACGTATGTGTATATATATGTGTAAAAGTGTAGTAAGGAAGTCTATTTTTACTACAAAAGGGAAAACATATTCATCACTCTTTCATAAAAAAAATATTGAGAGAGAGAGAGAGAGAGAGAGAGAGAGAGAGAGAGAGAGAGAGAGAGAGAGAGAGAGAGAGGAATGCTGAATTGACTATTCACGTTTTGGAGATTCTTTGAAATCCAGTCACTGAAATTCCCCGAAAAAAGATGATGGGAAATCCCCTTAAGGCAACCGTCTTCCTCTCGAATTTATTTCTCCATATTTTTTATTATTTTTAATAAATTATCATATTTTAGCATATTTTACTTTACTTTTACTCTTCCTGTTCTTGTCTCATTATTTTAATATTCCTTTATTTTTTATACCAATAAGTGTCCTTGGTGTCTTCTCTCTCTCTCTCTCTCTCTCTCTCTCTCTCTCTCTCTCTCTCTCTCTCTCTCTCTCTCTCTCTCCCCTTGCCATCAACACATCTCTTCCCCCTGTTCATTTCCTCCCCTTTCATTCTGCAGTTCTGAAGTCATTCTGCCCCACATTTTTACTTTTCTATTTTTTCCTAACAGCTGACCAAAGTCTTCCTGAAAATTTTTCAGTTGGTGGCTCTTTTCAGACTGACTTTTAATATATATAAAAACATTTTTTGTCGTGTTATTCACTATATATATATATATATATATATATATATATATATATATATATATATATATATATATATATATATATATATATATAAATATGTAATGGGAACCATATAAATATTATGTATATGTGATAGGAATCATATATATATATATATATATATATATATATATATATATATATATATATATATATATATAAATATTTATTTTATTAATGTATATTCATTTGATTCCTATTCATATACATAATATTTATATGGTTCCCAGTACATTTTTATTTTTTATATTTATTTCATTCTCAGTACATGTTCATTTATTCAATTTATCTGATTCGCTTACGTGTTTTGTTTACCTGTTTCCCAGTTCCTGTTTATTATATTCCCCTGATTCCCAGTACGTGTCCATTTATTACACTGATTCCAGAACATGTTCAGTTACTGTATTTATCTGATTCCCATCACGTGTTTATTATATTTACATGGTGATTCGCAGTGTGTGTTTATGTATTATATTTTTCTGATTGCCTGTACATGTTTATTTGTTGTATTTATTTGATTCCCTGTCATTTTCAAGTAATCCTTATACAAATTCCCATAATTCCTTTCGTGTTTTCCTTTAATTTCGTTTAACTTTTAAAAATTTTATCAACATCTGTTTATAATTCTCATCACGTTTACCTATAGCTCCCTTCTTTCTTAAAGTGTGCTTCATAATTATGCATTTTTTTCCCAGTAACTGATTTCTCATTTTCTTATAATTCTCTTCACATTTTCCTACCAGCTCTCACTTAAATATTTCCACTCTTCGTCGTCATTAGGTTCGCACAACACCACTGTTCCCAGATTGCTGGAATTTATATAATTCTGGAATTCCTGGAATTGCGCCGATGGCTCCCGAGCGAGACAATACCGTCGTTGCGTTGTTTTGTGTCATTAACGTTTTTTTTCTTCGTTGTGTTGTGATCGTTGTTTTGGTTATTGTTTCCACTGTCTTCGTTGTTGTTATTATTAGGACTGTTGTTGTTGTTGTTGTTCTCCTGCTGTTATTTTGATTATTGTAATAGGAATTATCATCACCATTGAGATGCATTGTTAGCGCGCGCTGAGTGAATGCCAAGTCATAGCCTTGGTATGATCACAAAATAATATAATATTTATAATATATATATATATATATATATATATATATATATATATATATATATATATATATATATATATATATATATATATATATATATATATATATATATATATATATAGAAACGTCTTTAATTTCAAGAAGTTTTGAAACATCTTTAGTAAAAATAAATTTGGAAACATCTTTAGAAATTAATTCTTCTATGTTTGTATGTGATGTTTTGGCTATAGCTTTCAGTTCACTATTCTCTGTATAGACAAATCTTTCCCACCGTTATCCCTACGTTAAGGGGTCGGTTGCCTGATATAGACAAGTGTTATAATTGAACGCCTCTACATGTTTTGATATCACGTTACCGATTGCTTTATTCAAACAAAGGCATCGTTGTAAGTGTTTTTAATCAAAATAGCCACTGCTGAATCGGCTAAATTCTTCAAATTGTTTAGATACAGTTTCAAATATATATGAAGCCTATTGTTGTTGCTTTGAATTATATTCATATTTACCTCACTGATTTAGAATTCTGCCTTAGAATACGAAAATAGGCTTTGCTGACACAGGCCTCACTGTGACTCATTTCTCCCTGTACCATAACCTTAAGATTCTGTAGAAGTTTAGTAATGTTGTTTTATTGCAGTTCTGAGACGCAGATGCTGAACTCGGCTTTCATACGGATCTCTCTCTCTCTCTCTCTCTCTCTCTCTCTCTCTCTCTCTCTCAGATTCTGCTGGTCTGCTTGCGAGGAGATTCAAACTGGCGTCATCTAGTATGAAAGTACCCCACGCTATATACGTAGCCACGTGGGGCTTCGATTGATGGCAGATGTTTGTTTAGTTTATTTTTAATTTTCTTTCTTCCTCAGCCATGTTTAGAATCTGTATTTTGATCGCGACACCCATATTCTCTCTCTCTCTCTCTCTCTCTCTCTCTCTCTCTCTCTCTCTCTCTCTCTCTCTCTCTATGTATGTATATATATATATTATATATACATATATATATATATATATATATATATATATATATATATATATATATAATTTGTATACATATATAGATATTTGTATTTATATATATATAATATATATATATACATATATGTATACACACACACACACACACACACACACACATATATATATATATATATATATATATATATATATATATATATATATATATATATATATATATATATATATATATATATATATATATATATATATATATATATATATATATATATATATATATATATATATATATATATATTATATATATATATTCGTAATGTGAACATCCGTTTAGAGCAAATATATGTTCTTATATATATGTTCCTTTTCATTGTCAGATAACATTACATGCACAAGTAATAATAACCACGCCTCATCGCTTTCATCAATGAATAACATTTTTCTATTTTTTTGTGAAGTTCTGAATAAAGTCCACGCTTGAAATGCTGCTTTAGACTACATAACATTTTTATTTGGAAAATCGCCAAACCACATATTCTGATTAAATCATTAAAATGCAGTTGATTCACTGTTCCTCGGGTTACTCATTGAATTATACTCACAGTTCTTGAGATGACTCATTGAACCATAATGTTATTTGACTCATAACTCATCTTAGTCTCAAGAGAGTGCGCATCCTTCCAAATGTATCACAAATTCATCAGCGTCTGAATTTTTTTTTTTTTTTTTTTTTCGGAGCCAAATGAAGGATGAGTCTCACAGCTGTGACGCTTTGCATTGATTTCCAGGAAGGGTTCTGTCCGGGGAATCTCGTGAATCCGATGAGGTAAAGTTCAATCTGGATAATTCATTTGTGTGAGAGAGAGAGAGAGAGAGAGAGAGAGAGAGAGAGAGCGAGAGAGAGAGAGAGAGAGAGAGAGAGAGAGAGAGAGAGATTCTGGCGTTTATTCCCTCGTAGCCCCGAAGGTTTTGTCTGAGGTTATGGGCCGGATAAGGACAGTCGTTGTGATCACGCCATTCTCTCACTTTCTCTCATTTTGTGGTTGCTCTAACGCCTCAGTCCGAGAAGTCTGGAAGTCTAGAGGTCCTGGGTTCGATCCCAGGCGAGGATGGAAGCATACGGGTGAGTTGCTGTGAGCTCATTGTAAATTGTATATATACCTGATGTCCAGCTAACTGCTGTGGGTGGCATTCTGGTCTAAGAGAGAGAGAGAGAGAGAGAGAGAGAGAGATAAAAAAGAAACAAAAATGTGCATTTCACATTATCGTTTATCAAGAAGGCAATACATCACTGCTATTTGGGTGGAAAAGTTCACCAGATAATCTCTCTTATGCAGTTCTTTGTGTTTCCATAGTCATTTATTATATGAATGAATAGCAAAAACCTAAAGATGTATGTCGAATTTTAATTTTTTCCAGTCATAAAATAAAGTTGTCATAATACGTAGTTTCTTGAAACTCTCTCAGGCACGGAGAAATCAGAACTGTAAGTTTCATATTTTATAAAAGATATTTTCGTTCGTCTGCACAAGCTAAGAGGTTGTGTGTAACGATTTCCATAACAATAATAATAATAATAACAGACCACAGTGTTTTTATTTTCTAAGAGATAGTCTGTGGGTGATGAATTCGGGGTTTACAAGAAAACGAAGAACAATATAATCGATTTCAGTTATAAAATTGCCTAGATACTACCGTCATTTTTACCGAACCAAGTGCTATTAGTAATGATAATAAACGCACGAAAAATATATTAACGGTAGCAATAACACCACCGTGAGTAAATTAGTCAAATCGAAGTAGATTGACCAGAATAAATGAACTTCCGGATATTGATGTTCGAATCTATTCCTGGATTGATTCAGCCGATGACATTGGTGCAATTGATGTGTAAAGTTTTCGTTACATTCATGGTCACGTGACACCTTGACTTTGTCGATGAATTGATTGGAGCAGTTTAAAAATGAGATAATACATTTTTTTTTTACAGTTCGACAGTGATCAGTCTTTGTGTCGATTATTTTGCTTTCAGGAAGTCTTGATTTAGCCACTTTCTGAAAAAAAGAGAGAATCCTTTAGAAAGTTAGTTATTTATATTTTCACTTGTACTTGTTATTATTATTATTATTATTATTATTATTATTATTATTATTATTATTATTATTATTGTTCAGAAGGTGAAACCTATTCATATGGAACAAGCCCACCAAAGGGGGCCATTGACTTGAAATTCAGGCTTCCAAAGGATATGGTGTTCATTAGGAAGAAGTAAGAGGAAGTAAAGGGAAATACAGAAAGAAGATATACCACTTATTAAAAATAAAATATTAAATTGATAAATAGATAAAAATGTATTAAAATGCAAGGAGAATAATATTAGGGCAGTAATGCATTGATGTTCGCTTGAACTTCTAGAGCTCATTTGTTCAGTTATAGATATTAATAATTCATGGCTTGGAGTTTCTGCTTTACGTACTTTTTATTTAGCCATGATCGTGCATCTGGCAACGATATATGACAGGCCACGACCGACCCGTGGTTAAAATTTCATGGGCCGCGGCCCAAACAGCATTATACCGAGATCACCGAAAGATAGATCTATTTTCGGTGGCCTTGATTATGCGCTGTACAGAAAAGTTCCTTCGGCGCACATTTCACTTGTTCATCGTTCACCAGCACGTTTTGTGAGGCTGCACCGTCTACTATTGACTTCTTTTAGTCGAGACTTCCGTCTGTTATCGGCATATTTATCTGTTCCCGATATGTTTTTGAGACTTTATTATATATCTCTCTAATCGACATCTTTTTTGAAGCTCGTCTTATCGACGTAATTTTCGAGTCTTAAGTCTTTTGTGGGTCTTTTTTGAGGCCATCTATTATCGATGTATGCTTATTAGACTTCCTTTCATTTTATAATGTGTTTGAGGTCATCTTTTATCGACTTATGCTCGTAGACTTTTTGTATGTAGTATATTTGTCGGAAACTCCATCTCTTGCAGGAATTATTTTGACATTCTTTGACTAGAACATATATTATTTATTTTTATTTTGTGTATTTTATTTAACAAACTTTGAAATAGTCTTCGTATTAGAACGCTATAGTTTTAATTTAGCCATTTAGTTTTTTATTTATTATTTTTTTTTGAGGTTATGGAAATTAAACATTATCTTTGCAGGGTAGTTGCGTCAGAAACTCTTGACGAACTCTGCACTGGATTCAGGAGATAGAATTACATTTTCAGTTAGTGATATTATTATTAATATTATTATTATTATTATTATTTCATTAGATAAAACCCATTCACATGGACCAAGCACACCAAATGGGCCATTGACTTGAAATTCAAGCTTCCAAAGAATGTTGATTTCAACCTCCCACCGCAGACCCCACACTGCAGCAGTAACTGAGGATGATAGTCAGTGATTTTTCATCGCCCTGGGGGAGACTCGAACCCGCGACATCTGAGCGGCATGCCACGACGCTATCCAGCGGACCACTATATCCTTCCTGTCAGTTAAATAAGCCAATGGATCCTGCAGTTGTTTACCTGTCTCGTGTCCCCTTCTTACGTAACAGAGAGACAAAATGGGTTATTTAATAATAATAATAATAATAATAATAATAATAATAATAATAATAATAATAATAATAATAATAACAGTGTAAGGAAATTCAGCTTCATGGTTAAAGTGTTGTAAATTAAATACCCACAATTATATCAAGAAATATCAATTACAAATTATACAATTTATTGATATAATTGTGGATTTTTAATTTACCTAATAATAATAATAATAATAATAATAATAATAATAATAATAATAATAATAATAATAATAATAATAATAATAAATTCACAATGTTATGATTAAATCGTTTTAAAATTAAAAATCCACAATAACAGAAAAAGATATCTTTTACAAACAATAGAGTTCACGGATACAATTGCGGATTTTTAATTTACAACAACAACAACAACAACAATAATAATAATAATAATTTTTATTCTCTATCTAACCATACATATTGTGGAGTTCCCCAAATTCCTGAGATATATCCGGGCCATCCTTCCCAAACTTGGTGTGGGCCTCGGGAGTTTATTTGAGATGACGGAGACATTGGTGGGATGCCATTCCAGCATCCATTTCAGGGTTGATGACGTCATGGCTCTCTCTCTCTCTCTCTCTCTCTCTCTCTCTCTCTCTCTCTCTCTCTCTCTCTCTCTCTCTCTCTCTCTGAGAGGGAGAGGCGGTCTTCTTCCTCGTATATGGTCTGGAAAGGTTGAACTGTCTGTCGTGAGCCTCTCTTAAAACTGGAAATTTTATTTTGAAAGTTTATTATTTTATTTATTATTTTTTTATATTGGCAGTGTTCTGGTACGGGGGTTGGGGAGGTGGGGAGGGTGGTCGGTAGTGAAATTATTTTTTTATTAAGGAAAGGTCGAGAGATTGCCCTATATATATATATATATATATATATATATATATATATATATATATATATATATATATATATATATTGCATATATATATATAATTTATATATATTATATACACATATATATATATTATATATATATATATATGTATATATATATATATATATATATATATATATATATATATATATATATATATATATATATATATATATATATATATATATATATATATATATATATATATATATATATATATATATATATATATATATATATATATATATATATATATATATATATATATATATATATATATATATATATATATATATATATATATATATATATATATATATATAATTTCTTTGTCTTAATAGTAAGGTTGGCGTATCTTTTGAATAGTAATATCTCTTCTTTCTGTATTTACTATTATCATCTGTAGCTTCTTTCAAATGAACGCCATAATCCTTGGAAGCTTGAAATTCAAGTCAATGGCCCTTGTATGCTTGTTCCATATGAATGGGGCTTAATAATAATAATAATAATAATAATAATAATAATAATAATAATAATAATAATAAGGGTAACTTTGTAGAGTTAAATTCCACTCGGAATGACTGAAGAGGATTACACAGCTTTTGAACGAACACCAAAGTACTCGAGATTTAATCCTGTTCAGTAGATCCTGCGGGATTGCATTTAGGAACGTTCTGATGTGCGAGTGAGAGTGAAGGATTTTCCTATACTGCAGGAGGGAAGAGGGGGTAGGGGGAAGAGGGAGGGGAGGAGGAAGTTTCAAAGGAAGTGAGGAAGTTTGGAGGACCAAGCAAGGACGTTTCGCCAAACAGAGACACTCGATTCCTTGCATGAAATCCCGGGCGCCGTTCACGTGACGACAGTTAGCGGAGCAAGTTTGCTGAATTGATTCGTCGATTTTATTACCTTCTTTCTTTTTAGTCTTATGTAAAAGAAAACTATTGAGATTGCTCTTTGTCTGTCCGTCCGCACTTTTTCTGTTTGCCCTCAGATCTTAAAAACTGTTGAGGCTAGAGGGCTGCAAAATGGTATGTTGATCATCCACCCTCCAATCATCAAACATACCAAATTGCAGCCCTCTAGCCTAAGTAGTTTTTATTTTATTTAAGGTTAAAGTTAGCCATAATTGTGCTTCTGGCAACGATATAGGACAGGCCACCACCGGGCCGTGGTTAAGGTTTCATGGACCGCGGCTCATACAGCATTATACGGAGACCACCGAAAGATAGATCAGTTTTCGGTGGCATTGATTATACGCTGTACAGAAAACTTGATTGCGCCGAAGAAACTTCGGCGCATTTTTTATTTGTTTTATTTAAGGTTAAAGTTCCCATGATCGTACGTCTAGCCCCGCCATAGGTGCCAACAACACAGGCCACCACCGGGCCGTGGCTGAGAGTTTCATACGCAGCATTATACGCCGTACAGAAAACTCGATTGTTTTTCATCGTTCATGCGAAAAAAGGGCGCCTCCTTCCTTCAGATCACGCCTTCACGGGCGTAGTCTACTGAAGTTGACATGTGTCAGTCCGGTCTCGTGCTGCCGCCGCTGCTGCTGCTGGGGGATTGATTGATTGATTGACTGACAGGTCGCGGATGGAGGAGACGGATCGAAGGACTGGTGGGTAGGATTTGCGTGATGCGCATTGTTCCCCCGGCATGCTGAGGAGGGCGATTTCGAGGACGACTTGACTTTCCGCTGAATAAGAGGTTCCTCTGGGTTTTGGGGAGGAGTGGGTGAGTGCGCTGAATGAAGGAGAGAGGATGTATTGCAAAGCCGCTGGTGTTTATGAAGAAGAAGAAGAAGAAGAAGAAGAAGAAGAAGAAGAAGAAGAAGAAGAAGAGGAGGAGGAGGAGGAGGAGGAGGAGGAGGAGGAGGAGGAGGAGGAGGAGGAGGAGGAGGAGGAGGAGGAGGAGGAGGAGGAGGAGGAGGAAGCAATAAGTAGTGATTGCGGTTTTATACGTTATTGTTTCCGTAAAGAATGACGTATTGATGATTTGGGATAAAACTTTGTCAACGTTGCTTGCGACATCGCTGAGCAATCTCGAACACAAGAATATTAAAAACGCTTCTTTTCAGCGTCACTTGAAATGAAAAGTTGAACACGGGAAGTTTTTGTAGTAACTTTGTTCGCTGTTCCGTCTTTATTGAAGGATTTTGTTTATATTTCTTTTTTTGTGATTCTTTGTGTCTTTGTGTTTGTAGGATTTTATAAATTTTTTTTTTTGGGGGGGGGAATTCGTCTGGTAGTAAATGAAAGGTTGATCATATGCTTCGATGCATGTTTTAGTTTTCTGTAAAAGAAAACTATTGTGCCGACTTTGTCTGTCCGTCCGCACTTTTTTCTGCCCGCCCTCAGATCTTAAAAACTACTGAGGCTAGAGGGCTGCAAATTGGGATTTTGATCATCAACCCTCCAATCATCAAACATACCAAATTGTAGCCCTCTACCCTCAGTAGTTTTTTATTTTATTTAAGGTTAAAGCTAGCCGTAATCGTGCTTCTGGCAACGATATAGGATAAGCCACCACCGGGACTTGGTTAAAGTTTCATGGGCCGCGGCTCATACAGCATTATACCGAGACCACCGAAAGGTAGATTTATTATCGGTGGCCTTGATTATACGCTGTAGCGGCTGTACAGACAACTCGATTGCGCCGAAGAAACTTAAGCGCATTTTTTACTTGATTATTATTGTGTATACAAATAAGTAGTATATTTACGTACATAATCATACACTTCTACTCACCGCCATTTATTTTGTAATAATGGTAGCATTTGTCGCAGTCAATTATTAGTTTTTGATTCATGCTATTTTAAAGCGTTGCCATCGCATCAATCATTTTCATACTTCATTTGTTTGAAAGGTGTCTCATTGTGTCCATTGCTTAATGTTGATGTTAGAGTTGGGGATATGTATGATTACATGTAAATTATATATTCTTTTTCTACATGCACAATGTGTGTGTGTATGTTTATGTATTAAAGTATAATTACACACACATACGTAAATATGTATTATGTATGTATGTACGCTTACATGTACTGTATATATGTATATTACTTCTCACAAAGAACCCAGATTTGATAATTCAGCAAAGCCCGTGACTGTATACCCAGTGCATGACATTCAAATGCGATGATATTAATTTTATTACTCCGAGGGTCCAAGACTCTTCCCTCCCCCCCTCCCCAACACACCCCCTTGCTTCAAGCCGAAACCTCTTGCCAAGACCTCCTATGAATTATATGAAAATTCAAAAGAAGAAGAAAAGAAGAAGAAGAAGAAGAAGAAGAAGAAGAAGAAGAAGAAGAATTTTCCTCAAGTGGCACCGGATTATCATGTTGATATTGTGGCCTCCTCTGGCGAGAGGTCGCCTAATGCATTCTAATTCGTTCTGTGACTCATTTTTCCTTCCCTTTAGAAAGTGGATTATAAGTTTCTTTAAAGGTTATTTTAATTATTATATTATTATTGCTGGGGATGTTACGTATCACACATTCTTGGAGAACAAATTTGTATGAATATTGATGAGAAATGCAAGGTTTCGAAACAGAGATGAACAAGATTGTTTATTCAGTCATTATTTGACAATGCTTTTTCATAATACAAATACATTTCGACGAATTTTAGGTTACCTGAATGGAAATCTTATTAGGTATTTTCTACACAGACTTACCATTTTCTTAACTTCTCAGCCAGTAAACTATTCAGTTCTACAGATTACACCAAAGCCTGTTTGTTGCACGTATTAAGTAAAAGTCAGCCGTGGGCTCCAAAATGTCTCAAAGTCTAGTCAAAGGAGTATTCAATCTTTTAACAACTAAAATTTGATATCGGAAAACCCCTTCAACAGCCAGCAATAGGAATCTGCATAATTCTTCAACGGCCAAGAATGAGATTTGCAAAAGCGAGGTCATTTTTATCAGTTGGAGTGCCAATCTCGAGTGCAAGTCACAACCTTGTGTCAGCAAACACTGGAGAATGGCTCTCAAGTCTTCGGAGAGTCATCGAGAAGAAGAAGAAGAAGAAGAAGAAGAAGAAGAAGAAGAAGAAGAAGAAGAAGAAGAAGAAGAAGAAGAGGAGCACGGGAAGCGTGAGTGAAAAGTCAAGAAGATTCCTGCCTATTGGTCGGTAGGAATTGGGCAGGTTTTGGAAGAATCTTATGAGAAGTTTTTGTGTGTGGGAGGAGGAAATTGAATTATTATTATTATTATTATTATTATTATTATTATTATTATTATTATTATTATTATTATTATTATTATTATTATTATTATTTTTATTCAGAAGGTGAGCCCTATTCATACGGAACAAGCCACCACAGTTCAGGTGTGATTGACTTGAAATTCAAGCTTTCAAAGAATATGGCGTTCATTCGGAAGAAGTATCAGAAGGTAATGGGGAATACAGAAATAGATCAGTATTAGAAAAACAGACCATTTAAAAATAAAATAAATAAATAAATAAATAAATAAATAAATAAATAAATAAATAAATAGGAATTCAAGTAAAATATTTAAATGTAAGTTGAATTGTATTTAGAGTGGAGAGAGAGAGAGAGAGAGAGAGAGAGAGAGAGAGAGAGAGAGAGAGAGAGAGAGAGAGAGAGTTTGAAGTGGGGAGAAGGGAAAATAAGGGGAATAAAGAACTTACGCTCTGAAAAAGGACGAATATGCGTGTGATCCGATCAGTGTTGTTGATGTTTTGACGTAAAAGGACCTCAAAGAAGGACCTTTTATGTCTTCTTGTTTCCTTCTCTTACCCCTTTCATCCAGGATGTGTCACAACGGAATAATATTTCTCTCTCTCTCTCTCTCTCTCTCTCTCTCTCTCTCTCTCTCTCTCTCTCTCTCTCATATCGTAGACTGATCTCGAAGCGTGAATGTGTCAGGTGGGGAAATTGCACATGCAAACGCTCTTGATATAATTATTTCAAGACCACCTCTCTCTCTCTCTCTCTCTCTCTCTCTCTCTCTCTCTCTCTCTCTCTCTCTCTCTCTCTCTCTCTCTCTCTCTCACCTCATCATAGACTTGTGTGAATATGGTGGGATGAAGATTGGCTCAAGCATATATACTTGATACATGTATACACTCTCTCTCTCTCTCTCTCTCTCTCTCTCTCTCTCTCTCTCTCTCTCTCTCTCTCTCTCTCTCATCATCCTATACTTACTTGTTCAGTGTGTGAATATGGTGGGATGAAGAATTGGCTCCCACACATATTAATTCATATTATACTCTCTCTCTCTCTCTCTCTCTCTCTCTCTCTCTCTCTCTCTCTCTCTCTCTCTCTCTCTCTCTCTCTCTCTCTCTCTCTCCTGGATATCTGTGGCGCCCAGATAAGACCGACGGAGAAAATTGAATTGTTGAGGATTAGTTGTCGAGAGGATTCGCGGGAGGAGCCAAAAGCTTTGGCGAGAATCCGATAGACATTGATTAACTGATCTGAAAGAGAGAAAGCGAAGTGATTTCGGGTGTTCTGAGCTCTCTCTCTCTCTCTCTCTCTCTCTCTCTCTCTCTCTCTCTCTCTCTCTCTCTCTCTCTCTCTCTCTCTCCAGCCAGTCTGTCAGTACCTATTATTGCAGAGATGGATTTGCCGAGGCACGTGCCATAGATCTTTTCAAATTGTTTTGCTCTCTCTCTCTCTCTCTCTCTCTCTCTCTCTCTCTCTCTAGCCAGTCAGTCAGTCAATACCTGTTATTGCAGAGATGGATTTGTCGAGGCACGTGCTATAGATCCGTTCAAATTGTTGTGGTTGCTCTCTCTCTCTCTCTCTCTCTCTCTCTCTCTCTCTCGCCAGTCAGCCTGTCAATACCTGTTATTGCAGAGATGGATTTCCCGAGGCATGTGCTGTAGATCCTTTCAAATTGTTGTGTTGCTCTCTCTCTCTCTCTCTCTCTCTCTCTCTCTCTCTCTCTCTCTCTCTCTCTCTCTCTCTCTGATGATGTAAATAGAAAACCCAATGTATTATTGGAATAAAGGTTATTATTATTATTATTATTATTATTATCTCTCTCTCTCTCTCTCTCTCTCTCTCTCTCTCTCTCTCTCTCTCTCTCTCTCTCTCTCTCTCTCTCTAGCCAGTCAGTCAGTCAATACCTGTTATTTCAGAGATGGATTTCCCGAGGCATGTGCTGTAGATCCTTTCAAATTGTTGTGGTTGCTCTCTCTCTCTCTCTCTCTCTCTCTCTCTCTCTCTCTCTCTCTCTCTCTCTCTCTCTCTCTCTAGCCAGTCAGTTAGTCAATACTTGTTAATGCAGAGATGGATTTTTCGAGGCACGTGCTATAGGTCTTTTAAATTAAGATTGCTCTCTCTCTCTCTCTCTCTCTCTCTCTCTCTCTCTCTCTCTCTCTCTCTCTCTCTCTCTCTCTCTCTCTCTCTCTCTCTCTCTCTCTCTCTCTCGCCAGTCAGTCAGTCAGTCAGTCAATACCTGTTATTGCAGAGATGGATTTTCCGAGGCACGTGCTATAAATCTTTTAAGTTAAGATTGCTCTCTCTCTCTCTCTCTCTCTCTCTCTCTCTCTCTCTCTCTCTCTCTCTCTCTCTCTCTCTCTCTCATTTATGTGTACTTTATACGGCGCATTGATAATACTGGCGCCTCAGAGATTGCCATTTTGTGCTTGAGAGAGAGAGAGAGAGAGAGAGAGAGAGAGAGAGAGAGAGAGAGAGAGAGAGAGAGACATGTAACATATTTTTTTAATAATCTCCAGTCAACACTAAATCATCATTGACAGTTTTCAACTCACTCACTTTCTGTTGCCGATGAATCGTTGGTTTAAATCCTTCGAAAGATAAATAATTTTTAATCTTGGGAATTTTTCGTTGCTCTCAAATATTATGGGTGCTTATAAACTTTCCACAGGCTTTAGGGGTCTAGTGTGAACAGCAGTGTGTTTCAACAAAGAATATCATAAAGCCAGTGGAGATATTTTTGGTGTCAAAGAAGAAAAATATATAATATTTTGTACGAGTTTAGACTTTATCAACTCAAAAAAAATACAAGGGTTTTTTTTATATTTTTACCAATTTTTGTTTTATCTCTTGTCTTTTCCGCCTTTTATCACTTCTTCCTTTGCATACACCTGCTTAAATATGGAAGAGGGTACCATCGTTAAAAATGGCCGCCAGAGGGAGGTGGAAAAAAGGAAATAAGTAATTTGAAGTTACAAAAATGTATGTATGTGCTTGTTACGCATATATGCGTAACTCTCAAAACACGAGCGCCCCAACCCCTCCGGTCCTACCTCAGGTTATGTAACCTAAGCCTTTTTTTCTACACAATATATAATGCATTTAACCTATCGTATTTTTACAGGTATCTTCTTCTAGTTTCTAATTCTTATAAGTTCTGATTTATCGTACCTATCCCGTAGGGGCGGGGGCAGGGGGTAGTGCCGTCAGTTTACAAAAGCGGTGCACTGTTTGTTGGTTTTAGTGAAGGTTCTATGCAGCGCGCGCGCGCGTGTATGTGTGTTTGTGTGTGCGTAGCATGTGTGTGTGTGTATAGCGTATGTGTACGTGTGTGTGTGTCTAGCGTATGTGTGCTTGTGTGTGTGCAGCGTATGTGTGTATGTGTGTTTATAGTTTTTAGTATGCTAGGCTGTAATACGGTTTTTATAAAATGACTTGCAGGCTTACAACACAGCCATAATATGCAAAAAGCTCTATATAAAACCAGGTCGTTGTGGTGTTGACCTGTTACAATATTTTATGCATTAACCGATATATTTTGCAGTCTTTCCAAACGCATTCCTTTATTTCATATAAAGCCTATGAAATACTCTTTTGATTTGCTACACATCCCCTATCGTTATGTGCTGTTATTCTGTTGTTTGTGAGAAATTCATAACCGATACTTTGACTGCATATTCATGAATCCCCTCTCTGTTATTCCAATACAATGCGGAATAGGATTTATTTACATATAAAACGTATTCGATTATCGAACGTGATTTCACTGCGTATGAAAGTACTTTTTTTTTCTTTTTTTAACAAACAAACATCTGAAAAATGGCACCTTTTTTTTACACAACGCCATTTTTATGCATAAATTGCAAGCAATTTAACTCTTTTTTTTGGGCAAACATATTTCCCCTGTGTGCTTGTTCGCGATATTCGGGTAAATTGAATTGTTTACCAGTTTATACTGTTGTGAATATTTCGTCAGTAAGTAAAAAGGTTGTTTGCATGCGCGCATCATTGCCACTATACGACAAACAATTGTGGGTATATATATATATATATATATATATATATATATA
Source organism: Macrobrachium rosenbergii (assembly GCF_040412425.1). Lineage (NCBI taxonomy): Eukaryota > Metazoa > Arthropoda > Malacostraca > Decapoda > Palaemonidae > Macrobrachium > Macrobrachium rosenbergii. The sequence goes on along the minus strand of NC_089787.1, from coordinate 28,622,158 downwards.
TATATGTATATATATATATATATGTATATATGTGTGTGTATGTATGTATAACTGAATCACGAAAACATGGAACGTGATGAATATACAAATAAAGGCAATGTCACGAGGGAAAGTGAAACAACGGAGTGGTGCTAGGCCTTTCGACTTACTGTCCTTTACTTAACAGTCTGGCATTGCCTTTCTATATATATATATATATATATATATATATATATATATATATATATATATATATATATATATATATATATATATATATATATATATATATATATATATATATATATATATATATATTATATAAAATTAAATGTTATGTGAGGTTTTACTTACAAATGCATGTATACGTGCTAGTGCGTTGTACCCGTGCATTTTAATTTAAATAAATCTATTTAAAGATACAGCTTTTGAAAGCCCTTCCTCTGAATGATTAAACAAGGACGAAGTTCATGCACTGAAACCCTTAGCACAAGTGAGTCGCATTAATAATGTGTGCTTTCGACCTCAAAAGTAGCATTGTGTGTATGTTCGTGTTTCGTATCCCGTATCAAAGTTGTGAATTACGTAAGTGCTCTAGCGTAGTATGAGATATAAATGTCGTTTGGAAACTGTTTTCTTTTAAATAGTCAACACCATTTTGTTCAGCTAACGCCTCCTTTTCTTATGTGATCATTTTTATTGCCGAGATATTCGCACCCTTTCTGTACTTGACCCATCTTAACGAACTGACCACTAAGGCGAGAGGAAATTGTAGGGGGGGATTTTTAAATATGTTTTTATGACGATTTTAACAAAAACTAGGCGCTTAGAATTTTGAATCGAGCTTTGCTCTTCAGTATTGAAGATTGATTAGACGCCCGAGTACCAAATATTAAAGATTTATGTTAGATTACTTTTCTCTTCCTTGATATATGTAATTTTTTTTTTTTTTGCCAACTCTGTTGTGATTTGCCAGACTTATCTATATACTGACAAACTTATGAAAAAAAAAAAAATTTGATGGGTTTAAGGAAAATTCAGGTCTGCTGATATTAGCGATTTTTCTTGCAAGAAATATAAAGGTATTTAGATTTTGAAAAAAAAAATCAAGAATGTAGAGAATGAAATAAAACAGTGTTGATATAACAGACAGTTACTTATTTTTAAGAACTCGTGTATTTTTGCATAGAATTTTTATATGAGTAAAACGATGGTTGTTATGAAAATTATACACCTAGGGATTTATATATCGTTTGTGCTGCCTCTCTTGTTTTGGATGAAACATTTAGCAGATGAGCTGGTTACAATGTATAATTGACATGAGTACTTAATTTTACAACTACACACACACATGTATATATATACATACATATACACATATACATATACATATACATATACATATACATATACATATACATATATATATATATATATATATATATATATATATATATATATATATATATATATATATATATATATATATATTACAGTTTCTATGTTTATCGCGTGTCCTAGTGTTTTCTTACACGTGAGGATTTAAAGAAATTTCATGGCGTGGCCGTCTCTTCTGTCTCGAATTCCCTGTCCCTTCTTCGCCACGAAGAGGCGAAGAAGAAGAAGAAGAAGATTGAAGGGAAGAAGAAACCAGAAGAGGATGAGGGGAGGAGGAGGAGAGATGGCGTGTTCCTATTTTTCTCACGTGCAACATGGATCACTCCGCCACCTGATCAGGTGGCAGTCAATACTGGCGCTCCGTCGAGCATTCTCTCTCTCTCTCTCTCTCTCTCTCTCTCTCTCTCTCTCTCTCTCTCTCTCTCTCTCTCTCTCTCTCTCTGCCTTTTACACTTGTAACTTTGCAATACTTTATCGTTTTACCGTGGGGAGACTGGTAACGTAGGTAAGGTATGTGCATATTCATTTCCTCTATTTCTCCCTACCCTCATTTTTGTTCTCTTAATATTCGCTATGACCCTTCCTTTAGTTCATATTTCACGTTTCCCTTCCTCATCCCTTACCCTTGCCTTATGCCCTTTCTTCTTTGCCTCTTCCTGAATCCGCTTCCTGGTTTCAATAGCCTTCCTCCTCTTTCTAAAGCTGCTGTTAAATATTTTATTATTCAAATTATTCCGTTTGTCTTTCCCGTCTTCCTGGTGCATTATATTCGCAAAAGCTGGTTTTAAGTTAGTCATTTTTTCCGAAGGTTTTTTTTTTTTTTTTGTCTCCTTCGTTTTCGTCAAAAATAGGATCTCGGTCCTTTCTCGGTGTTTGTGTTTCTTATCCGTTGATGGCCATTCTCGAGAGGTTTGTCACTATGCGTTTGTGAATTGCTTAGTCAATATTTTTTTTCATGAATGACTTTTCTTATTGTGAGTCGTCTTGTGCCATTGATTTTGAAAGCCGTAATTTTTTGGTTTATGAGAGAACGTGTGGGTGTGAGCGAGTGTCCTTGTGTGTTTGTTTGTGTGTGTGTGTGTGTGCGCGTTTGTGTGAGTGCGTGTGTATATGAGGAGAGAGAGAGAGAGAGAAAGAGAGAGTGTCTTTTCCAATTGATTTTGAAAGTCGTCATTCTTTGGTTTATGAAAGAATGTGTGTATGTGTGTGTATATGCGTGTGTATATGAGGACAGAGAGAGAGAGAGAGAGAGAGAGAGAGAGAGAGAGAGAGAGAGAGAGAGAGAGAGAGAGAGTCTTTTCCCATTGATGTTGAAAGCAATCATTTTTGGTTTATTAAAGAATGTGTGTTTGTGTGTGAGGACACACAGAGAGAGAGAGAGAGAGAGAGAGAGAGAAACGGAATATGCATGCTGTATGCATTTGAGATGCTGACGTCACGGAGGAAGTTGGAATACCGAATTGTGATAACGAGTCCATTCGGAGACAAACAACAAAGAAACAGAGAACACGAAAAGTAAAGTACTAACTTCAGTTCATTGTGGCTAGAAAAACGGAAGAAAGTAAAAAATAATAACTTCACGTCTACGCAACCTTCGATTCCTTCCCTCCCTCCCCCCCCCCTACCCCGGCGAAGCGTGAGTTTGCATTCGGCGATGACGTAACGAGCGAAGTCGTGATGGGAAAGACTTGTCTTGGAAACTGAAACTGGGAAAGACGCAAGAGATTTCAGAGGAAATTTATTATCAGCCTTTTAGTTAAAAAAAAAAAGAGAAAAGAAAGGGGAAGAGGTAAAAGAAGATAATGTTGAGTTAGAGGACAAGAGGAGAAGAATTCTTCTCCTGTGCATGGTCCAGATGGAAATGAGTTCTGTTGCCAGGCGAGGAAGGGAGTGGAGTGGATTCTCTCTCTCTCTCTCTCTCTCTCTCTCTCTCTCTCTCTCTCTCTCTCTCTCTCTCTCTCTCTCTCTCTTATGGAAAGCAGTTGTCATTCACGCAGTGTCACTCATAATACTTACACTGAATAATTGCTTAAGTAGCGAATGAAAGCTTTTACACAAGTGACCTCAATTACAGTAAATCCAAATTTGCAGTGGATTCTCTCTCTCTCTCTCTCTCTCTCTCTCTCTCTCTCTCTCTCTCTCTCTCTCTCTCTCTCTCTCTCTAGAAGGTAACAGGTATTCACAGCGTTGCTGATAAGACTTACACTTGATAATTGCATAAGTAGCGAATGAAAACCTTTCAAACAAGTGACTTGATTTACATCAAATCTCCCTTTACAGTTAATGGCGATTTTTTTCCAAGTGTCTTGTATTAATTCGCCATTCTGTATTCTGTCGATAATTCCAGAATTCCCAGCGGATTGTCGGAGGGGGATGTTATGGGACAGAGAGATAGATTAGAGGAGGAGGAGTTAGGAATTGTTGTGCTAGATGTAAGGGCTGGTGGAGGGGGAGGGGGAGGGGGAGAGTGAGGGGGAGAGCACTGTTGTACCTACTTGCACCTGGCCTCCACCCTCCGTCAATATTGATTGCTCGAGTGTACCTTTCCCTATACATCCCCCTCTCTCTCTCTCTCTCTCTCTCTCTCTCTCTCTCTCTCTCTCTCTCTCTCTCTCTCGTGGTCACACACAAAGGAATGTTTTCTCTTGTAGACTACCGTATTTTAATATCTCTATCTCTGTTACACACAAAGGGATATTTTTCCCTAGTAGAGTACCTTGAGTACCTTATTATAATTCTCTCTCTCTCTCTCTCTCTCTCTCTCTCTCTCTCTCCGTTCTAAGAGGTAACTTCCCCCCCTCCCCCACCTTACGAATTAACCGTTTGTCCAAGTCAAGAACTGTTGTCTTTCTATTTATATTTATTTTATGTTCATTTGCATGAAATTTAATATTGGTGTCACATTTACCCTTTCAAGCACTTTTGTGTGATTGTTTTTCTTCAATTTTTTTTCAATCTTTGATTTTTTAAAAATAATTTATTTCGTTCCAAAATTGCATATTTCGTTATAATTCACATTCTTTGTGCGTAAGGTGACGATTGAAATGTTACGAATAAAAAAACGCAGAAAGATGAAAAATTTATATATGAAGGGGGAATAATAAAGCTTTAAGAAATACCAAAGTATAGATGCTCACATATTTAGGTGTCATAAGTACGTGGTTATTAAAACAGTTTAGGTGTCATAAGTACCTGGTTAATAAAACAGTTCAGGTGTCATAACTACCTGGTTACTGAAACAGTTCAGGTGTCATAACTACCTGGTTACTGAAACAGTTCAGGTGTCATAACTACCTGGTTACTGAAACAGTTCAGGTGTCATAACTACCTGGTTACTGAAACAGTTCAGGTGTCATAACTACCTGGTTACTGAAACAGTTCAGGTGTCATAACTACCTTGTTACTGAAACAGTTCAGGTGTCACAAGTACCTGGTTATTAAAACAGTTCAGGTGTCACAAGCACCTGGTTATTAAAACAGTTCAGGTGTCATAAGTACCTGGTTATTGAAACAGTTCAGGTGTCACAACTGCCTTGTTATGAAAACAGTTCAGGTGTCACGACTACCTGGCTATTAAAACATTTCAAGTGTTATGAGTAACCTGTTTATTAAAACAGTTCAGGTGTCACAAGTATCTGGTTATTAAAACAGTTCAGGTGTCACAAGCACCTGGTTGTTAAAACAGTTCATGTGTCATAAGTAACTGTATATTAAAACAGTTCAGGTGTCACAACTACCTGGTTAATAAAACAGTTCAGGTGTCACAACCACCTGGTTACTGAAACAGTGCAGGTGTCACAACTACCTGGTTATTAAAACAGTTCAGGCCTCACAACTACCTGGTTATTAAAAGTTTAGGTGTCACAACCACCTGGTTATTGAAACAGTTCAGGCTTCACAACTACCTGGTTATTAAAGCACACCGCCCAGCCATTGGCTCGTAACGCAAATTACCACAGCGTATATAATCAGATAACCGTATCTACGTAATGTACGCATTTCTCACATTTAGAATATTGACGTTCGTAGGTTGGCTAATAATAACACTCGCCCAGTCTCCCTGCACACTTTTCCTTGTATGACTTTGTATGTTCTTGTTCCTTGTGTGTTCTTGTTCCTTGTGTGTTCCTGTTCCTTGTTTGTTCTTGTTCCGGCTTCGCGAGTGCCTTCAACCCTTGACGTTTGTTGGAGTCGTCCACTTGAATTTTATTTTGTAAGGTTTTGGCCCAGTGAAAAGCTTTCCTTCGTGTGGTGAAAGCATACAGCGTATCTTTGTCTTGAGGGTGTTTGCGTTTCTATTCACGTTCTGGGTTGTGCTTGCTGCGCGCACGCACGCACGTGTTCACATTCGCGCGCTCGTTCACGAGTTAGTTGCGGATGGCAAATCACAACATTGTTATTCGTAATCAGCGCTTTTAACGGTTTCAGTCGTGCGTCTTTTTCGGTAGTTTTGAAATTCTTGAAATTTTCGTTTTTGCTGTCGAGTAATTTTATTTCTTTTGTGTTTTATGATAATGTTCCACTAAGAAAGTAGTGATTATCTTAATCATTTTTAATCATATTGTCATGGTAAATTATATTTTGTTGAAATCTTTTTCCAGTTTACATTTTTCTTCCACCGAAGCTTTCAACTAAAAGTTTTTATGTGTATGAACAATATGCTTGCAGGACTTCAGACGTGAATACCCCTCCCCCCCCTTCTCTCTCTCTCTCTCTCTCTCTCTCTCTCTCTCTCTCTCTCTCTCTCTCTCTCTCTCTCTCGTTTTCCCTCAGCTTTCTGAAACGTCTGTGCACGCGTATAAATATATGTTTGAATGTATGTGTGTATTTGTATATTTTTATTAATGCACCACATATACTTTTACAATATAATAATTATATCGAAGTGTACGATTATACACCCTCACGGTGACCGCTGCACAACAAATGATCTAATATTGAAGCGGTAACCTGTGGCGCTTCCGGTGATAACGAATTTATATAGCTAATTAATTCATTGTGTTGTTCTGACATGATTTTCTCCTCATTGATCTCAATTAATTGCTCTCTCTCTCTCTCTCTCTCTCTCTCTCTCTCTCTCTCTCTCTCTCTCTCTCTCTCTCTCACACACACACACACACACCGCCGATGAACAATTCTAGTCTCCTGCAGAATGAGTAAAATATTCTCTCTCTCTCTCTCTCTCTCTCTCTCTCTCTCTCTCTCTCTCTCTCTCTCTCTCTCTCACACACACACACACACACACACACACACACACACACACACACACACACACACACACACACACACACCCTGCCGATGAACAACTCCAATCTTCCGCAGAAATGAGCAAGACATTTTCTCTCTCTCTCTCTTTCTTTTCTCTCTCTCTCTCTCTCTCTCTCTCTCTCTCTCTCTCTCTCTCTCTCTCTCTCTCCTATCGTTACATATCTTTTGCTGGAAATGGAACGGAAACTTATCTTTGCCGGCAGGAAATCGTTTTAACGACCAATTACAGGTTTAATTCCATGACCGGTGAGGAAGGTACAGTGGATCTTTTATTTATTATATATTATATTTGCCTCTTTTTCTTTTATTTTCGTTTTACTTTTCATCTTGTACTTTTTATAAAAAGAGCATTTCGAGAATATTAGGTGATATCATGAAGTTAGGGATAAAGTTCATAAAAACTGAGTTTTGTGATGCCTGGACATTCATCAAATTTCTATCCCAACCCTAACTATTTATATAATAACAGAGAGAGAGAGAGAGAGAGAGAGAGAGAGAGAGAGAGAGAGAGAGAGAGAGAGAGAGAGAGATTTCATTATTCGTTTGTTAGCCTTAACCTTTTTATATTATAACAGAGAGAGAGAGAGAGAAATTTCATTATTCGTTGTCAGCCTTAACCTTTTTATATTATAACACACACACAGGAGAGAGAGAGAGAGAGAGAGAGAGAGAGAGAGAGAGAGAGAGAGAGAGAGAGAGAGAAAATCTTATGTTTTCAATGTAGCTAATCGAGGAGAAATATACTTACAAGCTAATTATATATATTTTTTTTAATCTGCGCTCCAAGTTTTTATATATATGGTGGTGATTATTCAGTATGTGTAATCTGTACCATATGTTTATGCAGGGGGGAGAGAGAGAGAGAGAGAGAGAGAGAGAGAGAGAGAGAGAGAGAGAGAGAGAGAGATTTCATTATTCGTTTGTCAGCCTTAACCTTTTTATATTATAACACACACACACACACAGAGGGAGAGAGAGAGAGAGAGGGAGAGAAAGTATTATGTTTTTAATGTAGCAAATCGAGAGGAATATACTTACAAGTTAATTCTAAATTTTATATATTTTATTAATTTGCGCTCCAAGTTTTTGTATATATGGTCGTGCTTATTCAAGATTTGTAATCTGTACCATATGTTAATGCAGCGGAGAGAGAGAGAGAGAGAGAGAGAGAGAGAGAGAGAGAGAGAGAGAGAGAGAGAGAGAGAGAGAGAGAGTCTGAGGCTAAGGGTGGGTCCCATGAACAGGTGCCGTTGGCCACTTAAAGAAGAACTAGCATACCGACGACCCCGTCTGCCTTCAGTCCCCTTCCTGTCTTCTCTGGAACTCCCCCCCCTCCCCCTCCCCTCCCTTTCCTCCCTCCTCTATTCCCCTTACCTATCCCCTCTCCCTCCCTTCTCCCTCCTACCCCCTCCCAGTAAAGGTCGAGTATCATACTTCTTTTTCGGTGTCGTCATCAACACCCGAATTCGATATATAGACCATAGAGAGAGAGAGAGAGAGAGAGAGAGAGAGTTTGTTAAAGTTACTTTGTTCATTTCTCCCTCCGGTTTGCAAAAGCAATCGCCATTGATTCTTTATAAGGCAGTTCATCACTTCACTGCCCCCCCCCTTCTCTCTCTCTCTCTCTCTCTCTCTCTCTCTCTCTCTCTCTCTCTCTCTCTCTCTCTCAGTATTTATGCATTTTTATGCATTGCAGGATTGGCGTCGATTTTGCCGCTTCTCTTAAGCAGTTCCTCTAGTGGAATTGCGATTCAAGTTGTCGCGCCTTTGTTGTGGTTGTGATTATACGTTGTTATTTGTTAGATATGTTGTTATTCTTGTTATTGTTAATAAACCTACTGTTTATTATTATAAGTTATGATTATGCTTTTAGTTATGCGTATTTTTCGTCATCGCTAATATACCGAGTCAGTTTATTTTTATCAATACGTCGTACAATAAATATACTTCCCGGTAGGTAGATACGTAGTGCCGTCAGTGCACCTCGTGCGGGGCACTGTAGGCATTACTTTAGGTTCTTTGCAGCGTGCGTTCGACCCCTTTTGTTCCTTTTACTGTACCTCCATTCATATTATCTTTCTTCCATCTTGCTGTCCACCCTCTCCTAACAATTGATTCATAGTGCAACTGCGAGGTTTTCCTCCTGTTACACCTTTTAGACCTACCTACTCTCAAATTTCTTTCCAGCGCTGAATGACCTCATAGGTCCCAGTGCTTGGCCTTTGGCCGAAACTCTATATTCAGTTCAGTTCAGTTAAAAAAATATAGTTATTGTTATAGGTGTTACTTTCAAGTAAATAAATTACATAGTAGTTGTTATCAATGTTACTTTTAGTTTTCTGTAAAAGAAAACTATTGTTCCGGCTTTGTCTGTCCGTCCGCAACTTATT
>NC_089787.1:28603123-28608123 GCF_040412425.1 Macrobrachium rosenbergii | reverse complement strand
CATATACACACACACACACACACATATATATATATATATATATATATATATATATATATATATATATATATATATATATATATATATATATTACTAAAAGGACCTCATTCAAACTGGATGGTATCTAATGGAGTTTTTATTCAAAAAGTTACAAGCTTTCTTGGACAAACAGTCCACATTACCAAGTATCCGTACAATGTAGACACTTTGTCCAAGAAAGCTTGTAACTTTTTGAATAAAAACTCCATTAGATACCATCCAGTTTGAATGAGGTCCTTTTAGTAATTCTACTAATGCACAGAACAATTGTGTATGTGATAAAGTTAATATATATATATATATATATATATATATATATATATATATATATATATATATATATATATATATATATATATATATATATATATATATATATATATATATATATACATACATACATATATACATACATACATACATACAGTATATATATATATATATATATATATATATATATATATATAATATCTATATCTATATGCCAAATATTTGTTCTTATTAAATATTAAAAAAATTAACATTAGCACCATCAACCTGCTGCTACAGCAACTTTCAAATAAACCCAAAATTTTTTCTCTAAATATATTTTAACCCCATATACCTAACCCATTTTTTAAAAAATACTTTTAAACTTTTAGTGGCATATTTATGCTTAAAAATCCCCAACTGGGAATAACTACGACGTCAGATAGACCCAACCTTTTTATTAAAGATATTTTGACCACACATATGTTTGAAAGATAGTTTGAGCTCTTATAGTGGCTTATTTAGTGCTTTTACTGGTATATTTGTGCTTAATAATCCCAACTGGGAATAATCATGACGTCACACAAATTTTATAAAAGATATTCTGACCCCACGTGTACCTAAAAAATTTTTGAAAGATAATTTGAGCTCATTTAGTGGCATATGTAGGTATTTTACTGCCCTATTTATACTAAAAAATCAGATTCTTTAAAAAGACAGTTTTAGCTCTTTTACTTGTGTATTTATGCTTAAAAATCCTGATTTTTAAAAAGGCAGTTTGAGCTTTTTTATTGTCACATGTAGCTCTTTTACTGGCATATTTATGCTTAAAAATCCAAATTTTTAGAAGGTAGTTTTAGCTCTTTTAGAAAGTCATATTTATGCTTAAAAATCCAAATATTTAAAAGATAATTTATCTCTTTTAGTGGCATATTTTAGCACTTTTCTGAGTTTTAGCTCTTTTAGTGACACATTTAGCTCTTTTACTGGCATATTTCATGTTTAAAAATCCAAAATTTTAAAAGATTTTTAGCTCTTTTAGTGGCATATCTTATTTTAGCTCTTTTCCTGAGTTTTAGCTCTTTGAGTGACACACTTACTTCTTTTCCTGGCATATTTAATAAAAAAAAAATCCCCAATTTGGGAATAACCACGAAGTCAAAATCGAGGGAGTTCGAGTGCCGTCGAAAGGAACTTCAATGAAAATCCACAGGTGTTTTCTGTGTGAATGGCTCCTTTGGACTACGAAGGAGCCAAGGTCAATTACTCTTACGTCAGGGGGTGGAGAGTTTATTTCTGAATGTTTATGAATTCGCTTTCGTTTTTCAGTCGTGGGAGGGCGTATGTTTTTTGGAGCATGTCTTGGTATTGGGTTCGTTTTTATTTATTTAATTTTTTTTTTTTTGGTAAGGTGAATTGCTTTTGTTTGATATATCTTTTGCGTATATTTTTTTTTATAAATTTGTATATACATACACATATATATACTATATATATGTGTCTATTATTTATTTATTTATATATATATGCTATATTTATACTTAAATATATATAATAAAAATTGGTGTATCGATTTAAAATATTATTAAATGGCATATCAATATAACCTTTTATATGCCAATTTTATGGAGGCTTTGACTAGGATTTTGAGGAGCTTGTGCTATGCTAGAATCATATGCTGAGTTTATTTTCAGTTTTTAATTTTTTTACTTTTTTTTTCGTTCTGTGGATGACAATGCAAATGCTTAATTGGACTACCTTTTGTGAAGCCCTTGTACGTGTACACGTCTCCTTTTATTCTTGATTCGAGAAATTTTAAGTGATTTCTGTAGGATATATTTTTATTAATCTTTGGTTAATTATTTTTCTTATGTAAATTAGCATGTCGTTTGTTATTTGTTTAATCAGTTTTGTGACCGAGATTCGATCCTCTTTCTTAACGTGTGTATTTTCGAGTTGATAACTTTTCAGTTTTCTGTAAAAGAAAAGTATTGTACCGGCTTTGTCTGTCCGTCCGCACTTTTTCTGTCCGCCCTCAGATCTTAAAAACAACTGAGGCTAGAGGGCTGCAAATTGGTATGTTGATCATCCACCCTCCAATCATCAAACATACCAAATTGCAGCCGTCTAGCTTCAGTAGTTTTTATTTTATTAAAGATTAAAGTTAGCCATAATCGTGCATCTGGCAACTATATAGGACATGCCATCACCGGGCCGTGGCTAAAATTTCATGGGCCACGGCTCATGCAGCATTACACCGAGACCACCGAAATATAGATATATTTTCGGTTGCCTTGATTATACGCTGTACAGAAAACTCGATTGCGCCGAAGAAACTTCGGCGCAATTTTTACTTGTTGAAATAAACGTCTTAATTTATTTATTTATATTTGACTGACATTTTTAACACCCATCGCCTTCATTCATCAGCGCCAGGCGTGATTAAGAACGACGACACTTCGGCCGCGCCTCCTCCACAAGACCCTCTACAGAGGAAGGCTCACGAGTGCCGGTGTGTTTAGGAACGCAAAGAGCCACTTCTCGATGGGCCCAGGAGCCGATCAGTCTCGATCTCGACGAGACAAAAGAAAGCTCCGAGGCCAATCGAGCTCTCCAGAAGGGCATCGAGGAGGATGAAATTTTCAAAGGGAGTGAGATGACAACTTTTGGAGAGGGGAGAGGGGGGAGAGGGTGGAAGGGGTAGAAGGAGGGGTGGAGGGGGAGGCAGGGCGTAAGAGGATAGTGGCACTCGTGGGCCCTTCCTTCCTCCCTCGAGGAGAAACATCAACCCTCGATGGAAAGTAGCAAGAAGATTAGAGTTAGGGGGATTGATTCCACTCGTCTTTTTGGAGTGATGGGATTTTGTGCTCCTTCTCTCTCTCTCTCTCTCTCTCTCTCTCTCTCTCTCTCTCTCTCTCTCTCTCTCTCTCTCTCTCTCTCTCTCAGCAAGTCTCCTCTTGGCTTTCGTGTGGTTCTGTTTAATTTAGCTTTAGAATGAAAGGCTGTTTTACAGGTATATTAAATGATGTTACTTTATTGACAACAATGTAGTTGACGCCATTTAAGAAAGTATAAAAAGACAAAGGAATTATTTTCTTTTGAACTCTTGGAGAAAAATTTGTTTCTCAGGTATCGCCTGTCGGTAGATCTTTCTACAGAGAATTTCGATTTTATATAACATGCATACATAACATAAATACGGTTGTATAAATTTTATGTATGTATGTATACACACGTACATACTGTACGTGGGTTCGTGCTCGCTAGCACCAGAGTATTTGCAGATTGATTGATTGATTGCATTTAACCTTGATTGATGTACGTGCAAATTCCCATTTCCTGCACGAACTATTCCATTCGTTTACGCTCGCCCTTGTGGTAGGCTGAAGAGAATATCTGTTATTGACCTGGGTAGGGTGTTTCCCCCCCCCCAATAAAAAAAAGTTTATAAAAGTGACGTATGAAATATTTCATTTTTTTTTATGTATTTAGGCACAGTCACTAGTCCAACCAGGAAATTCTCTTTCTGGATAGATTTTGTTATCCTTCACAAATAAAATCTATAGATAATAGCCGTGTAAAATATTCTTTGAGTAAGGGCAGTTTTGCGAATTGTTTTGCTTTTTTGCTTTCTAAAATAAGAACAAAGCTTTGGCACACTTAACATGCTTTAAGATAATTGTCTTACAATGTCTCAGTATGTTGTATGTGTGTGTGTTTGTTTGTTTGTGATTCAAGACATTTATCTAGCTTTCTTAATACAGCATGCTGTTTTTGAACAGCATGTTGTTTTGTGTGTGTGTGTTTGTGTTGTAAGGCAATCATCGAGCTTTTTCAATACAGCCTTGTGTTTGTTCATGTGTGTGTATGTGTGTGCGTGTGTTTGTGCTTCAAGACAATGGTCCAGCTTTCTCAGCGCGTCGTGTTTTGCACGCCTTTGTGCTCAAGTATATATATATATATATATATATATATATATATATATATATATATATATATATATACATATACATGTGTATATATATACTGTATATATATATTATATATATATATATATATATATATATATATATATATATATATATATATATATATATATATATATATATATATATATATATATATATATTAACGTATACGCATGGTGCCCTGCAACATCTTAGGAACAAGTTAAGCGTGTTACATAGCCAGGCCCTCCCGTGCATCCCGCCGAAGAATTCTCATTTGGTGTCCTTTGATGACCCGTGTTTGTTTTTCCTTGCGGAGTATGGAGCGCAGGGGAGCCCCAGTGTTTGTTCAGGCATCCTCCCGGTCGTGTTTATAGAGGAAGTCATCATTCCTAGACAATAGCTTGGGCTGTTCTCTGTTTTTTTTTTTTTTTTTTTTTTTTTTTTTTTTTTTTTTTTTTATTCTTAGGGCGTTGTTTGAGCAAGCGAGCAAGCTTGCTTTCTCTGTCTCTGTGATTATTGTGTTATTGCTTTTATGTGGGTAATTTAACTTTGCTGTGTATATGTATATATATATATATATATATATATATATATATATATATATATATATATATATATATATATATATATATACTATATAATATATATTATATATATATATACACTATATAATATATATGTATATGTATATATATATATATTATAATAGCCAGTTGGGTATTTGTAACCGGGGTAGAAATAAATTTAGGGTTAGCAACCCCA
>NC_089787.1:28595623-28598123 GCF_040412425.1 Macrobrachium rosenbergii | reverse complement strand
TTTATGTTTTATATCTAGCAACCGCATAAAGTGAGTAATGCAAGTAATCGATTTGGTAAAACCACCAAACATTCCTTTTGTTTCTGTCATAAAAACCCCTACATACAGATCGTGTTTTCTTATTTGTATTTTCCTGCGGATAACTTTATTTTTGTGGTGGTATGGACCACGGCATTCTGATGCATAGCTTATTATCTGCCACAGCTAAAGCATTAGATTTGAAAAGGCTCAGTGAGTCCTTCACGCTGGTAAGAACAGCTTTGGAAAATGTCGTCAGCAACGCCTCTCATTATACACATATCTGGTCCCTTTGGTGGGCTTGTTCCGTATGAATAGTGTTCATCTTCTGAATAATAATAATAATAATAATAATAATAATAATAATAATAATAATAATAATAATAATAATAATATATCGGTAGAAACCCTTCATTTAGGCATATTTTATTGAATTTAATTGCTGCAACAATACCATTCAGTTTGAAATACTCTTTTCCTATTCTTCTGATGGTGTCTTTTTCTTCTTTTGGAAAAAGATAATAATAATAATAATAATAATAATAATAATAATAATAATAATAATAATAATAATAATAATATGTTACGGGCAGTCGGAAGGGAAACGACCATTTGGAATCTTCCCCCGTCTGAAAACGATCAAATTTAGTATGGAGAAGCTACTCATAATTTTATTTATTTTTGAAAGATGTGTCGAAGAACTCAAGGGTTATATGATGACTTCATCCCTTCATCTTTTTTAATAATTTATCTCTTCTTTTTGTGTTTTCTATTATCTTCTGTAGTTCTTTCGAATGAACACCATATTCTTTGGAGTCTTGTATTTCAAGCCGATGGCTGCCGTAGGCTTGTTGTGTATGAGTAGGGGTTTATGTTCTGATTAATAATAATAATAATAATAATAATAATAATAATAATAATAATAATAATAATAATAATAATAAAGTATCAGTGGTCCCCTTAGGCTTATCCATATGAATAAAGGTTTATCTTCTGAATAATAATAATAATAATAATAATAATAATAATAATAATAATAATAATAATAATAATAATAATAATAATAATAATAACAATAATAATGTATCAATGGGCCCTGTAGGGTTATTCCATATGAATAGGGATTTATCTTCTGAATAATAATAATAATAATAATAATAATAATAATAATAATAATAATAATAATAATAATAATAATAATAATAGTATCAATGGCACCCGTAGGGGTATTCCATATGAATAGGGATATATCTTTTAAATAATAATAATAATAATAATAATAATAATAATAATGGTGCCGAAATTGATGGTCTCTCCTTGCGGATCGATTGGAGTTCATTAACTCAGATAAGAGAAGAATGAATGAGAGAACCCATTCACTCATTTTTCAGGCATTTCAAGATAGAAGTCCGTCGCTTTTGCCGATTGGGTGAAATCCACTGTCAATAGAAGACCGGTGGATGGAAGAGAAAAAAAACCCAATCATTCGTTTTTCCTGTGTTTTAAGGTACAGGCGATTTCGTCGGCCATTCTAATTGAGAGGAATCCATTAGCATAATTGACAAAAGAATAAAATGGGGAAAAAAACCTATTCATTTTTTTTTTTCAGTCTCCACATAGGAAACGCTCGCGCGTATCTCCTCCGTATTTGAGCAGCTGCTGCTCTTCAGCGGCGCGAATCAATAGCAGCAGCAAATGTGCTGCTTTACTTGGAAGCAGCTATCTGGTGGCGGGACCCTCATCATACCCGCCGTGCCAACGGGGCGCATGATGCAGTCAATATGCCTGTTCACTTCCTGTTTACTGTTTTGATTTTTTTTTTTTTTTTTGGCGGGGTTAAATATTAGCGTTTCGGGTTAGATTCTCTGTGAGTTGTGACGTCCATCATTGTCTCTCTCCACCCCCTCGCTCCCGTTCATTGATCGAGGCATAAAACTCTACTTTTTTTGGCGGTGTTAAATATTAGCGTTTCGGGTTAGATTCTCTCTGAGTTGTGACGTTCATCATTGTCTCTCCTCCCCCCCCCTTCCGTGCCTGTTCATTGATCGTGGCATAAAACCCTACTTTATGTAATTAATCCCGTGTTCATCTCTGGCCAAATGCCTAGCTGGGGTACCGCACGAAAGATTGGTAATCGTCAAGAAAAGGAAATTGGTCCAAAATTGCCTGAGTCAGCTGATAAGCAAGATGCCATTGAGGCCAATCGGTTAGATGTCGAATGAACCATGATGCAAGCATAAACCAGATGATGATGCTAAAATAATATGCGATGTCAGATTAACCATTGGGATGTCGAACGCAGCAATAAATTGATGTCACGTTGATAAACAAATGTGGGACATGTTTTGGGTACACTTGTTGGCGCTCCGTGGTTTCACGTTCACGTTTGTTGGTGTCTGTTAAATGTCAGTCTTTGCTTTTGTGGTGATGTGGTGGGTTCATTTTGAAGAGATTTTGATCTCTCTCTCTCTCTCTCTCTCTC
>NC_089787.1:28550623-28590623 GCF_040412425.1 Macrobrachium rosenbergii | reverse complement strand
ATTTACGGATATGCCCTTAACCTTCACCGAGAGCCCTCGCCGTAATGGGTAACGTCAGTCGCGTAGGACGACCTTCACGGTTACGAGGTGACCTTTGTTTTGGTAAGCGGATGCGCCTTCATTGATTGGTGTGACCTTCGTGGATGAGTTTTTCAATTTTTAATGTACTTTTATTAATAATTTTTACGTTCTTATGTTTTTTTTAAAGAAGGAAGTGTGTTCACCAACCCGTTTATTCAGTTATTTTAATTTATAGCGAATTTATATAGGAGAACTTATCAGTATTTGTTATGTATGTATAAAACTTAGGTCTGTAGGCAGTAAGAAAAAATATCAAAACTACGAGAAAATTTACTTTAGAACAATTCTCTGGCTTCCTCTTCCTCTAAATATGAATGGGAACTGTCGGCCTCTTACCAGGTTTTTTTTTTATAATAAGATTTCTTTTTTTTTATTAATTCCGTCATCTTTTAAGCATTCAAGAATGGTGGCGGCGGATTGAGAGAGAGAGAGAGAATGAATCAATCAGTGTGGAAGTTTCAGATAAGCATTTTCATTGCAGTCGAATTGATTTTGCCCTTGGATTGTAATTAGTGGTAATTTCTCTCTCTCTCTCTCTCTCTCTCTCTCTCTCTCTCTCTCTCTCTCTCTCTCTCTCTCTCTCTCTCTCTCTCTCTCCATTTTATTAGTTACCAGTGTAACATATGAATATCTATTATTTATGAAAGAATACTCTGTGTATTTATGCGTTAAATTTTTAAAAACAAGTCTCGGCAGTTGTAGACTGATTTTACTGAAGGATCTCAAGGAAAATATATCAATGTTTATGCAGTTACTGATTCATTCAGGGAATACCATATGTTTATATAGAGAGGTTGATGTAAAGGTTTCGCAGGAATATATGTACAAAGTGTGTGTGTGTATGTGTGTGTGTGTGTGTTATGTAAATATATATACACACACACACACACACACACACACATATATATATATATATATATATATATATATATATATATATATATATATATATATATATATATATATATATATATATATATATATATATATATAATATACTTCCTTAAACCGATGGCGGCCAGTTTTGCTGAATTGTGGATGACCCATATGTGCCAAAAACTTCCACGACATTGTACATTTCTTGCACCTACACAAAAAAAAAGTCTTCATCCTCATCATCTCGTCGATCCCCGTACAGACAGTGCACCATTCACCTCTCAGTCATGCACGTACTGGATATTAAGAACACTCCATTTCCAATACCTTTTCAATACGCCCTTTGTTCATGTGGATCCGAGCACGTGTACATATTCTATATCTGACACGTTCTGCCAATGTATCCTGCCACCATTCACTCGAACGTACCTATTAAGCTTAATACGTATGCTAGTTATTATTGAGTTGTTATTGCGTGCTTGCTCGCGGTACATTATTCCCGAAATAAACGGGGCTGTGAAATATGGCGGCATTATTTAGATTTACATAATATGGTGAAATAATGCGGCCTGAAGCTTGGGTCGTCTCAAGGATGTCATGTCTTAGGTTTTGTTTGGGCCGTTCCTTTAGTTTATAAAGGGTCGTGCTTTTACGCTTTTTAGACGGTTTTTTTTTTTAACTGTTTTTTTGGGGGGTCGTGCTTTTATGTCTGGTTGAGGCGTGGTTTTGCCCCTTACAATTTTAACACAAGGCTTGTGATTTTAACTCCTTAGGATCATGATTTAATTTCCTTGAAATATTAACTTTAGTTTCTAAAGATTGTACTTTCGTCTTGCATTGATGGGGACATTAGTTCGTATGGAATCGCATTTTAAGTTTTTGAGGGTTTTCCTTTCATCGCTGAAATATCGTGCTTTTAGTACCTAAGTATCATGTTCTTAGCTGCAGGAAACGTACGTACAGCATAAAGGATCGGACTTTCAGTTCCTTTGAGATCGTTTTCTTAGTTTCTTTTGAGATGTCCTGTCATCTCAGTAAGATCGTTTTTATTTTCTGTAAAAGAAAACTATTGTGCCGGCTTTGTCTTTCCTCCGCACTTTATTCTGTCCGCACTTCTTTCTGCCCGCACTTTTTTCCGTCGCCCTCAGATCTTAAAAACTACTGAGGCTAGAGGGCTGCAAGTTGGTATGTTGATCATCCACCATCCAATCATCAAACATACCAAATTGCGACCCACTAACCTCAGTAGTTTTTATTTTATTTAAGGTTAAAGTTAGCCATAATCGTGCTTCTGGCGACGACATCGGATAGGCCACCACCGGCCCGTGGTTAAAGTTTCGTGGGCCGCAGTTTATACAGCATTATAACGAGACCACTGAAAGGCAGACCTATTTTCGGCGGCTTTGATTATACGCTGCAGCGGTTGTACAGAAAACTCGATTGCGCCGTAAAAACTTAGGTGCATTTTTTACTTGTTTTAGTTCTCAAGTGTAGTACTTGAAGCTCTTATTAAGTTGTAGTTTCCACCCCTTTGATTTATATCTTTAGTTTTGTAAAATCATTTATACCTGCATTTCTGTTGACGACCATACCTTCAGCGCAAATGGATTGTGCTTTTAGCTCAAAGGGATCGTGCACTTAACTAATCAGGGCTGAGCATTGCTGCCTTTCAGTCTTGATATTAGCGTTTCCGGTTTCATGCGTTTTGGGAGCGCATTGATTACGAGGCCATTCTTAAATCTCTTAATGTTAAATCTGCATCGGATTGCCAGGTTTCAGGGTCGAGAAATATCTGTATTTGGAATTGTATTGTGATTGTTGGAAGCGGTTTAGTTGATGAGGTTTTACTACTAGGAATTAAGATTTTGAATACTGATAGTGTATTATTATTATTATTATTAATTTTTTTTGGGGCGGGGTCTATCACAGTCATCCTATTCCACTGGGTTGTTTTTATAGTGTGGGGTTCCGGGTTGCATCCTGCCTCCTTAGGAGTCCATCACTTTTTTCACAGTGTGCGCTGTTTCTAGTAGCACACTTTTCTGCATGAGTCCTGGAGCTACTTCGGCATCTAGTTTTTCCAGATTCCTTTTCAGGGATCTTGGGATCGTGCCTAGTGTCCCTATGATTATGGGTACAGTTCTCACTGGCATACACCATATCCTTCTTATTTCGATTTTCAGATCTTGATATCAATTTTATCTCTTTCTTTCTCATCTATTATTATTATTATTATTATTATTATTATTATTATTATTATTATTATTATTATTATTATTATTATTATTATTATTATTATTATTATTATTATTATTATTTGTGCTGACACTCTTGTGGAAAGTTCGAAATATCTGAATCTGGGCTAGCAAGAAAAATATGGATGTGCAAAGATTACGTAATGGTAAAATCCTGTGTAAATTAATTGTATATATATAAGGGACCATTGCAGCCTCTCCCATATGTGTTACCATTATCACCTCTACTACAAATTTTAAGTAGGGGAGCAAGAGATATGTGGTCGAGGGTATTACGACCAAAGACGTCTCACCAGGTTTGGGATTATAATGGAATTTACAGGCTGAAATAAAGTTTGTTGGGGGGAGGTGTTAACTCAACAGGAAATTGCCTTACGAAGGTTCAGACCATAATTACCATTACTGGGAAAAATGAAACCTAGATAACGGTATGTTTTCTTTGGGAGATCTTGAGATTTTTTTAAAATCCTGACATGACATTATTCTCTCGATATAATTAGTAATAACCTGAAAACTGTCTATCTCAGCAGTGTCGCTGTTGAATCTGGAAGCATTACATGATGTCCATTTGTTGAGCAAATGTATGTTTTGAGAAATAAAAAAATAAACAAGTGTCCGTGGAAGACATAAATGGCATGTTTTCGAGTGAAAACGTGGTAGACTTTTTTTTTAATTTGTGTTACCATTGCAAGGCGAATGAAAATGTTACGTGAGTATTATCCAAGAAATTTCCTACGTAATCCTCGACCAGATTGCCACGGCAAGTTCGGTTCCGCGTTATGTGGACATTTACAACTTTCTGTCGCCAATACTTATAACTTTTCTCTGTATTATCTTATATCGGACTTCTTACGTTCTTACATTACACTCTGTATTGTCTTACACTCTTGTGGGTTCCTTTTACCACACGAGACCTTCCTTTCATCTAATGGGACTTCGGCTTGACTTCGGCCGAGGTGCCAAACCCAACTTCCGGACCCAAGAACTTTTTTTTTTTTTTTTCGTCGGTGCATTCGGCGTCACTTGGGTCCTTGTTAAGGTAGGCAATTGGGAGGAGTGGTTTCGTTCCTGTCACTCAGATGACTGTATCGTTTGTGTGTCTTGTCGTGGAGGAATGTGTAGGGGATATGCTGAGGTTTGTTTCTCTCTCTCTCTCTCTCTCTCTCTCTCTCTCTCTCTCTCTCTCTCTCTCTCTCTCTCACATCGCAGAAGTTTGATATCAAGAGAATGCCGGTTTATTTAACTCTTTTTATATATTATATACGGAATATATATTTTGCTCATGATATAAGACATTTTACAATATGTCACAGTATTTTTCTCATTTTTTTAAGTGTTTATTTAGAATTTATATTCTCAAAGTTTATACATTATTTTTCATTTTAATATAAAAGAGTCAGATGGATAATTGCAACATAAATACGTTTCCATGTTTGCGTAAATTAAGATATACATATGTATATATACATATATAAATGTATGTATGTATATATATATATATATATATATATATATATATATATATATATATGTATATATATTTATATATATATGTATAGATAGATATATATGTTTATATATATACATGTATATATATGTATATCTATATATATATATATATATATATATATATATATATATATATATATATGTATATATGCAGTGTGATTATATATATATGTATGTGTGTATGTATATATATACTGTATATTATGTTAATAAATGTTGATTATTTTCTGACAGTTCATATGCCAGAAGAGTTATTATGTATCACTCATCGTTTCTTTTCTGTCATTTTCAGGTAAGGAGTTTGGTAACTACGTGGCCCTGAGCTACCACGTGAGTTTCCTATTTAATTACCATACTGTAACCAGACGATGATCGTCTGTGCCTGCCTTTTGGTTGGCTTGTTGGTTAATTGACGAAAATTGGTTTTTTTTAACGCTCAAACTGCAGGTTTGCAGTTGCCCTTACAAGGCGGAATATGAGTTCATAGTGACAGGGTTATGTTAGCGGAAGATTTGCACATACATTAGAAGGTGGCTAAAATGTTAAAGTTGTTATAATTGTTTTACATTATACCATTGTTCTGAAAAGCGTACTTTCTTTACGGTACATCAGAGATCATAATAAGTATCCATTTATTATGAGTATTTATTAGCACATTAAATGTGAATAATCAAGATAAAATAGTACCCTATTTTATTTCTGTGGAAATATCCCAGGTATCTGCACAAATATAGGTGGGAGTACGAAGTAACACTTACTTCAGTTTACGTTGCTCTATAGAAGTATAGGACCCAATAAAGTATGTAAGTTTATCCCTCAGTTTTATCGTGGTTTCTCGACGTATTTTGACGACCAGGTAATCGGTAAAGTATGAAAGAATATCTACCACCACCACGCTGTTCCCCTGGTTAGTGAGCTTCTGACACGCCAAAGGTTGATAAACTCTGCGGTCTTTGCAACCCACATTTCGTTTGCCAAGGTTATCTTGCGCTACTGAGTGGCCTTGCGCGCGTTCATTTCATCGTATTGACAGGAATACTCAAGCTCTTCGTCTTTGAGTGCTACTTCAAGTAGTAAGTTTATTTCCTGTGATGGAATGCGTTCTTTTGTAGGTCAGTAAGAAAGGTAATTTGCTATGCATTTAAAGTGGAGTATGTCAGGTTCAGAGTGAGTATTTGTCACGCCAGAGGTGTATGTTGATACCAGTCGTATTGAAGTTTATCCCATTAGAGAAATATATTATCTCAGTACACACATTTGTCACATCAGAGGTGTATATTGATACCAGTCATATTGAAGTATATCCCATCAAGGAAGTATATTATCTCAATATATATATTAGTGCCAAACCAGGATGTATATATATTTTTCAATGTCAGAGTAGATTATTTCCATTGTTAAAAAAATTGAGGTTGTATTCTCGCATGAATGTAGCAACATATTAAGTTAAAAAAAACATTCACTGTCAACTATTTAAACTTGCGTCAAAGGAAATTTCAGCGTACACAGACGCTCCAAGAGGTATCCGTACGTTGGCTCTGAATTATTAATGGGGGGAACTCTGACCTAAGCCTCGAAATATAAGCGAAGTCACTCCTGTGTGTGTTTCTTGCATGCTGACGAGAGCCGGTGATAAAAACACATCAGTTCGCTGATATGCCTTGTTCCTACTAGACAGAGTGTCTGGATTTTGCAAAGGATTTTGTTAGGTTCCATGTATAAGTAGTCGCCGGATTTTTGTGGTCGGTGACTTTTGGGATTATCACGTGGCTTGGGTATTGCCCTGGTTCGTATGACCTTCCTGGGTGTGGCTTCGTTCGTGATGACCTGTTGTTTTTATTTTGTTAATTTCCTTTCGTAGTTGTTATGTATAAAGGCGATAATTCAGCTTTTTTCACGGAATGGTCTTTGTTATATTATTTTGTTTTTGGAATGGATATGAAAATATGATTGTAGAATGAGTGAGGAGCTCGAACCTTGAAACATTCGAGGCGAGAAACAGTTAGGAATATCGCAAAATTTTTTATATACATATATAAAAAAATTATATATACGTATATATATATATATATATAGTCCTGATTCCTCGTCCGTCGCTATCGATACGGGACGGTGGACTTATTATCAACTAAAAATCCCCTTCGGTAACATATATGAAAATATATTATTTATAGAGAAAATTGGATATTAAAGGACGTTTGTAGCTTTCTGATTATATACATATATGTGTATGTATATATACATATATGTGTGTATATATATGTATATATATACACACGTACATACATCATACTAAAGTCACCCTTCATGAAGTAATGTCGATTTAGATGTCAGCAATATTGATAAATAATGGCACTGTGAGAAGAATAACTCGGGTGAAAAGATGGCCAAACGTATGCTGATGGGACCACGTTAAAAGCTCTCATGTTTCAAATACGATTGTTGATGAGAGTGAACGACAAAGAACATACTAGATTGGCGGAATGGCTCCAGGTACCGACCGAAATATATCAGTAGCAACCATGATCGGTATTAAAAGCAAGGCACTGGCCACTTTATGATAAGCCTCTTATGTTGCATAGTTAAGTGCTTCTGATGATGCGGAAATGTGCGCTTAAATGTCAGCCGGATTATACCAGTTAAAGAAGAGAATTGTCAGGAACATCCATCGAGGTTTTTTGCGACTTTTGTATGCAACTTTTGTATATTTATATATATATATATATATATATATATATATATATATATATATATATATATATATATATATATATATATATATATATTATTGTGATTAACTGTTGATACGTAGGTTTATGCGAAACAAAATTCGCATATTTCAGAAACATGTTTACCTGTGTTGTCAAAGAATTAAACATATTTTGGAAGGAAAATGATAGGTAGGAAGGAGCAGTAGTAGTAGTAGTAGTAGTAGTAGTAGTAGTAGTAGTAGTAGTAGTAGTAGTAGTAGTAGTAGTAGTAAGGTATGCAGGCATACCCTGAGATTTAATCATTTTGATTTTGAAAAAGAAAGAGAGATATAGAGAGGCGTTTGTTGATACAGGATATCTATCTACCAGCCTTACTTTTCGTCAGTATTTTGGTTTTTCGTTAGCGAGAGAGAGAGAGAGAGAGAGAGAGAGAGAGAGAGAGAGAGAGAGAGAGAGAGAGAGAGAGAGAGAGAGAGAGAGAGAGAGAGAGAGAGAGAGAGAGAGAGATTGTCCCATGAACTTTTAACACGGGCACAAAGCACGTACTCATAATAAATACTATAGAGTGGAGTAACTGATAAATTCACCCCCATGTATAATAGAATACGTGTCCAGCATAAAAATGTTGTGGGTTTAAAGTAGAAACGAAATGGTTGTGTTAGTTGAAAGGAAGCCAGCCAGCAAAAACGATTTCTCAGAGTTGTAAATATGTATGGTAGCTGCGAAGTCTAAATTCAGTTGGTTTGGTCACTCGTTAATATTCCTTTCTACGATGTGGAATTGTTTACACCCTGAGTTTATATAGAGAGGACCTGTGCTAGGAAGGGTAGATACTAGGTCATGATGATTCTGCTTAAAATTGGGTCGGAATTTAGCGTCATGCCCAGTAATTTCCGGGAAACTGTAAAAGTAAGGTCTTTGTTCGTTGGATTGGTAACCTTTCACCTGATAAGAAGTGGTTAGTTAAAGGTACAATATAAGGGCCTTGAGGGATCTCGTGATTATATTACCCGCTGTTTTGCTCAGATTATACAACATATAGCAGGCTATCAGTTAAATGGACCGTAGTATCCGTTTTCATACTTCTGACAAGTTATAATACCCATTTTCATACTTTTGACAAGTTATAATACCCATTTTCATACTTCTGACAAGTTATAATACCCATTTTCATACTTTTGACAAGTTATAATATCGGGGATCGTCTTAACACTTTTTGCAGGTTACCAATCGTTTTAGTAAACTTATCAAGCTTTTTCGCCAACAAATATTACAGCTTTCCAGTAAATATTTCGTATTTTATTTGTTATTAACAATATTTTCGTGAGATTTGACAAATTTATCATTTGATTAGTGTATTTTGTGGACGTTCCATCTAGGGAGGGAGTTTACCTCAAGGTCAATGGGTACCTGATTACCAAACATAGGCATTATATTTTAATTTTTATTTTATAATCACAACCAGAATCATTGATTTTCTAATTTTAATTTTGTATTTTACAATCACAACCATAATTATAGATTTTCTAATAATTTTAATTTTGTATTATATAGTCACAACCAGAATTATAGATTTTCTAATAGTTTTGATTTTCTATTTTATAATGACAACCAGAATTGTATATTTTAGATTCCAGTATTAATACAAGTGGTCTGTGTGTCTGTGTAACACGCCAGGATGTAAATTTAGTTCCCTTTCATCGATACACGCGGGCTGGTAGGCCTAAGACAGTCAGATGGCGAGAGGAGCTGGAGGTGCAAAAGGTAGCATAAGGCCAGGGTTCATCCTCGCCTCAGTATTGGCTGGTGCGTATATTCTTAGCTCTGACCTTTTCTTTGACTTTCCTTCGATTGAATTTTTGAGCTTGCGTAGATGCTCTCTCTCTCTCTCTCTCTCTCTCTCTCTCTCTCTCTCTCTCTCTCTCTCTCTCTCTCTCTCAAGAGCGTGCAGTATGTCATGGTTTATACAACGAGAGAGAGAGAGAGAGAGAGAGAGTTTCTCAAGAGCGTACAGTATGCCATGGTTTATACAATGAGAGAGAGAGATAGAGATAGAGAGAGTGAGAGTGAGAGTGAGAGTCTCTCTCAAGAACGTACAGTACGTCATGGTTAAACAATGAGAGAGAGAGAGAGAGAGAGAGAGAGAGAGAGAGAGAGAGAGAGAGAGAGAGAGAGAGAGAGAGAGAGAGAGAGAGAGATTGAATGAAGGGTGAACATTGCAGCATGGCAGCGTTCAAGGAGGTGGACAGGTTGTTGGAATGTGAAGAAAAAGGCATAAAGCAATTATAATATCGCATGAGAGCCATAATAACGTTACAAAAAAAAAAAAAATTTCAGCACCTAGCAGTATGTGGTTCGGACCTCCTTACCGGAGGATGGATTTTAGCGTCTTGATAAATTCTGCCCTAAAGTGGAAAACTGCAGTATCTACAAGATTTTCGAAACTGGGATATGCCACTTATTGGGCTCGTGAAACACTAATACACAAGTTACTGCAGTTTCAGAATGATTCTTCAATGCTTTCCACGAGTATTTAGGGGGTCCCATTTGCAGTATCTGCAAAATCAGTAGTAAGGCAAAGGAAAATTGTAGTATCTACCATTTTTCTCAGTTTTGTATTTTTGCAGACACTGCACTCTTCCATTTTAGGGCAGAATTGGTGCCAGTGTTTATGGAAATGTAAGTTGGGAAAGGGTTGCTTGGCTAAGTGGGAAAAAAAAGTATATCTTAGTTTAACCAGACCACTGAGCTGATTAACAGCTCTCCTAGGGCTGGCCCGAAGGTTTAGATTTATTTTACGTGGCTAAGAACCAATTGGTTACCTAGCAACGGGACCTACAGCTTGTTGTGGAATCCGAACCACACTATAGCGAGAAATGAATTTCTATCACCAAAAATAAATTCCTCTTATTCTTCATTGGTCGGTCGGAGTTTCGAACTCGCGGCCAGCAAAGTGCTAGCTGAGAACGGAACCCACTCAACCAGCGAGGAACTTTGGTTAAGTGGGAAAGAATGAAAAGATTCACCCCGCAGTTTATATTGCTGGAACCATTGATAATTCATAACTCCCTCCTGTCTTTAAATAGAATCAAAAAGGTATTCTGTGTCAAGGCAGATGTGGGTGTAGCTGCCCTTGTGGTAAAAACTTTGGAAAATCTGAAGGCTCTTAGTGTGAGTCCCATGATGCATCAGTGTTGAAACGAAAAGAGATGGAACATCCCTTTTGAGTATAAATATCTCATTTTTACAACAAAGCCGTTTTTATTGTGTCAGTTTTTCCCCGGGGCTTTGTTTCTTTCCAAATGTCAGCGAAGGAGGCGATGACACAAATATACCGAGAGACGTGATTTGTCAGCACGACGTGAAATAGTGGGAGTATCATAAGGTCAGAAGATTGTTTTGAATGAGGACATTGGGTTTGAATTATTGTCTTTAGAGGTTTGTGATGATATTCATAATAAATGTTAAAAACAAACACAAAACAGTTTATGATAAATATGGACTGCTGAATTAAAAAAAAAACATATCGCCGATAGATTAAAATAGGTTGAATTTATCTTTTTAGTATTTTATTTAGTGTTCAGATTTTATTTAGATTAAAAGGACGAGGAAATTTGCCAGTAACTTTAAATGAAAATCTTAGTTGATGTAAAGAAGCTTTGTAGATAGTCCATAACGAAGTTACTGAGATTCTTTGAAAAATTTCCAAGGGACATTCAATTGACATTTGAATATGGGGTCCAAGTTAGAGATGCCTAATGAAGGACGCATGAATTATTCAAATCTCTAATAAATTTTACTCAGTGAAGAGCATCGTTTTGAAGAATGAATAAGAGAGGTAGATGTTATAGTTAAGTTCAGTGAATGTGAAAGTAAGTGTTTGAATAGCAGTTAGGCGATTGCGATGAATGAAATTTTGTTGAAACAAATGTAGGACATTGAAAGCTCCGTTATGAAATATGAATGATTGTGTGTTGGACACACGAATCTTTCCCCTATATATCTGTCTATTACCACAACGATCCCAGGTCGATAATAACATAAGTTAGAATGATACGGCTTTAGCTTTTTAGATTCTCTGAATGTGTTTGTGCAACTTTAGGTGCCCCATTTACTTGTCTAACTAATCTCTTAAGAGTTATGTGGAATTTATCTCTTCTTGTGCAAAGTATTGCTTTTATATATGAATAGGCTCCTATCGATTTTTTCTTTGAAGTACGAGTTGAACCAGAAGCTCTCCGCACGATGAATGACTCAGCCCTTGCGTCGAACATGAACCCGTCTTAACACCGAGGTGAGGTTGCGTCATTCTGCTTGTCCTGTAGACGTAACTTCGGCTCTTGCTTTGTCAAGCTTTGTCAAGTTTATTGATTGTATGCCGCTTCCATTCTCCCGTCTCCGTCGAACAAGGCAAGTTTCACAATCCCAGCGATATACTGTGAGGAAGTTGCGAACGCTAGGTCGACCGGTTGAATTACTTAAACTTCCCTCTTCTTAAAGAGTTACGTTTGCCATCATTTTTCCTTTTAGATTTTAACTCTTAACTTCTTTTTTTTCGTTCTCGTGACCACAAAAAAATTTTAGAAACGAAAGAAAAAGAATTGAGAAACATACTAATAAATAAGTAATAAGTATGAAGGCAGATGCAAAGAAAAAGAATTGAGAAACATACTATTAAATAAGTAATAAGTACGAAAAGAAAAATAATTGAGAAACATACTGTAAAATAAATGTTAAGCATGCAGGCAGATGCCAAGGTCGGAGGGAACACGGCTATTGTTTTATTCCTTGTCAGAAAATGGAAGTAAATATTTGGTCTGAGATAGAATATATTTTTAGAATATTTTGTCAGCTGAGTGAAAGACAAATAGGAATTGACTCTCGTGTATACCCTGGTTGTCATGAATGTGTAAGGAAGAGAGCTGTCAAGCTGATTGGTAGAAGAGAGTTAAGAGTTAGGTAATAATCTAAAGAAGACTTAGAGGAATTCTCTCTCTCTCTCTCTCTCTCTCTCTCTCTCTCTCTCTCTCTCTCTCTCTCTCTCTCTCTCTCTCTCAAAGAGAGATTTGCAATCATGCTTAGTTCTTAATGAAAGATGAAAAGCAAGAGACGTTTCAGGAAACATAATAATAGTTGAATTTCCATGATGTTTTCATGAGAGAGAGAGAGAGAGAGAGAGAGAGAGAGAGAGAGAGAGAGAGAGAGAGAGAGAGAGAGAGGGGGGGATACATTCTGTATAGAAAATTTTTTATTATGAAAGTATGGCCAAGAGTGTTTAAGAGTGTAATGTGAGAGAGAGAGTATAGAAAAAATTTTGTATTATGAAAATATGGCCAAGAGTGTGTGCAAGTGTATTTGTGTGTGTGTGTGTGTGTGAGAGAGAGAGAGAGAGAGAGAGAGAGAGAGAGATTTTTTGTAGAACCAGACATCTCCTAACATGTGTTCTTGACAGAAATAGGATCACTTCTCCGTCGCATAGAGTACACAGTAAACTTTTGACGGTCGACGAGCTGTGGCTGGCGATAACGAGGTTGTTCAGATTACTGACAAAACAAGGACGGGAAAGTAGGATTATTAGATTACCGAGATGAGGACGTTCAGAAGACGCAGCATCCTCCTCCTCCTCCTCCTCCTCCAGCATCTCGTCGTCAGTCTCCTTCTCCTCAACACCCCTCCTCCTCCTCCTCCTCCTCCTCCTCCTCCTCCTCCTCCTTCTCCTCCTCCTCCTCCTTTCTCCTCAGCATCTGTTTCCCTTCCTTCTCCTCAACACCCTCCTCCTCCTCCTCCTCCTCCTCCAGCATCTCTCTCAGCCTCCTCCTCTCTCTCTCTCCCTCTCTCACTCACCCTTTCTCTCTCCTTTTTCTTAATGTTGAGTTTTCTTAAGAGCTCTCTCTCTCTTTCTCTCTCTCTCTCTCTCTCTTCTTTTGTATTTAATTTTTATAAGAGCTAAATTCTCTCTCTCTCTCTCTCTCTCTCTCTCTCTCTCTCTCTCTCTCTCTCTCTCTCTCTCTCTCTCTCTCTCTCTCTCTCTCTCTCTCAGCACACAACCCTTCCAACCTCTTTTCATCATCACCGGTGCGAGAGGTTGTCATGGTAAAATCAGAATGTTATTAAGGTTCTTTTTCTTCTGTTGAAAGCCTCCGTGCCTTCTACTTTCATCTTGTAAAACCCTGGAAACTCTCTCTCTCTCTCTCTCTCTCTCTCTCTCTCTCTCTCTCTCTCTCTCTCTCTCTCTCTCTCTCTCTCTCTCTCTCTCACGAGGGGTGTGTAGGCCTAAAGTATGGAAACACGAATTTCCTTAAGACTCTGTTTGGTTGTTCAGTATCTGGTAAACATTTAGAAATGGACCATTCTCCTATTTATCATCTTGAAGTGGTACAGATTGCTTTTTATAGCACCTCCCTTTTCCTGTGTTATTTTTAGATCTATGGACATATCCTTCAAAAAAATTATATAAAATACTTATGGACATATCCTTCAAAAAATTTTATAAAAGCCAGATGAGTATTTTTGGAATAAAAATGTTTTGGAGAAATGAGAACAATTTTCTTTTTCCCATGGCATGCTATTTTGACAGCAGTAGTGTGAGTGGTCCTATTCATTTTCCAGCTTTTTTTAGTTTTCTGTAAAAGAAAACTATTGTGCCGGCTTTGTCTGTCCGTCCGCACTTTTTTCTATCCGCCCTCAGATCTTAAAAACTACTGAGGCTAGAGGGCTACATATTGCTATGTCGATCGTCCACCCTCCAATCATCAAACGTACCAAATTGCAACCCTCTAGCCTCAGTAGTTTTGATTTTATTTAAGGTTAAAATTAGCCATGATCGGGCCGTGGCTGAAAGATTCATGGGCCGTGGCTGAGAGTTCCATACAGCATTATACGCTGTATAGAAAAGTCGATTGCGCCGAAGAAATTTCGGCGCATTTTTTACTTGCTTTTATGGTGATTCCATTTTGCTGGTACTGGAAGGCCTTCTGGACTCATCCTTTCCAGCTCTTGATGCTCAATATGCTTTATTTCCCTTACTAGTTCCTTAGTGCCCCCCCCCCCGTCTTCCTCATGCCGTTTAACCTAACCCCTGCTAAAGGAGCCTACCGGTTTGACAGGTATTTAATTTATGAAAGTTAAATTATTAGCTAATTTACGGTTTTTTGTATGTCGGGTTATTGTATCGTAATTATAGTTATTAATCTATGTTTTATGGGTAATTATTACATAGCAATATAAATCAAGACTAACCTACCTCTCATCCTGTCAGTGATCGTATCACCTCGGGTCATGTTAGACCATACTCATTTTATAAGTAATTTAGCTGTTATTGTTTGGAAAATATTATTTCGATAAATAATCTTGAGGACTGAATTTTACGACAACCACACTCCTTCACCATATTCTTTGGAAGCTTGAATTTCAAATCAGTGGCCCCTGAGGGCGTGTTCCATATGAATAGGGTTCGTCTTCTGAATAATAATAATAATAATAATAATAATAATAATAATAATAATAATTCTTTTGTAGTTCCTAATCATTGATTTTTGCACAAGTTGATAATTCCCTCTATCCGTGCTTCTCTCAAAGTCATGGGAACATATGAACCACCCAACGTTTATAAATGTTTTAATTTATTTTTACTCCAAGTTTTTCGCGTAGGGGGTACTGCCGTCAGTGCACCTCATACGGTGCACTGTAAACATGACTTAAGGTTCTTTGCAGCTTCTCTTCGGCCCCCAGCTGCAACCCCTTTCACTCCTTTTACTGTACCTCCGTTCATATTCCCTTTCTGCCATCGTACTTTCCACCCTCTCCTAGTTGTTTCATGGGGCAACTGCGAGGTTTTCCTCCTGTTACACTATTCAAACCTCCTTTACTCTAAGTTTTCCTTTAAGCGCTGAATGATCTCATAGGCTCCCAGCGCTTGGCCTTTGGCCTAAATCTTATATTCCTCTCCTATATATGGAAGTTCCTCCCTCACTATATCAGCATTCGTCTCTTTTGTAATTTCATTCAAATGAAATAACTTGGTAAAAGCTGTCTCTCTTATGGTTACCTTACGTGCATTCAAAGTTTGGCGGTTTTCGTGACAAGCGTTACTGACGTGGTAATGATCTTGAGAAATTGGTGCAATTGAGACAGACTGCGTAACAAAATCAATCAGTCATTGTGCAACTCGCAGGATGGTATCTTTCTCTTGCTTCATATATAATAAAATGTTGAATTATCCGTGTCAGTTGCTTCGGGTAACACTGTAATTTCTTTGGCTTTCAAAATCTCTCTCTCTCTCTCTCTCTCTCTCTCTCTCTCTCTCTCTCTCTCTCTCTCATTAGTTGCTTCTGGTTAAAAATTCTCTCTCTCTCTCTCTCTCTCTCTCTCTCTCTCTCTCTCTCTCTCTCTCTCTCTCTCTCTCTCACAACACATGATCAGCATTTTTACAATGCCAGCATGATGGATAAAACACAAAACTACATTATTTTCCCTTATGTCATTCATTCTCGGGATTGTTGATATTTTTGACCGAACATATCAGCTGGCGTCACTGTTTGTCACGAGTGACGGGAACATATATATATAAGCATTTTATTGTGGTTTGTCAGTACGTCGACATGTTTTCCCGTGTCATGTGGTGCAATGCGTTGCTGTAATAGTGACATGTAAAGGTATTAAGCATTTTAGTTTTCTGTAAAAGAAAACTATTGTGCCGGCTTTGTCTGTCCGTCCACTTTATTCTGTCCACACTTATTCTGTCCGCCCTCAGATCTGAAGAACTGCTGAGGCTAGAGGGCTGTAAATTGGTATGTTGACCATCCACCCTCCAATCATCAAACATACCAAATTGCAGCACTCTAGCCTCAGTAGTGACTATTTTATTTAAGGTTAAAGTTAGCCATAATTGTGCTTATGGCAACGATATAGGATAGGCCACCACCAGGCCGTGGTTGAAGTTTCATGGGCCGTGGATCATAAAGGATTATACCAAGACCACCGAAAGATAGATCCATTTTCGGTGTCCTTGATTATACGCTGTAGCGGCTGTACAGAAAACTCGATTGCGCCGAAGAAACTTCGGCGCATTTTTTACCTGGTTCTTTGTTCATTCGAAGATAAGGAGGAATAGATATTTATGTAATATGTCAGTCCTCCATTTGTCCTTTCGTCCGTCCGTCCGTCCGTCCGTCCGTCACACTTTTGTGAGAAAGGTTTTTTTCGTTGTTTTTCTTCTTTGCTAACTTGAAGATAAGTAGGAATAGATGTTTATGTAAGCTGGTATACCTCCTTTTGTCCGTTATCCGCCCGTGACGCTTGTGGTGATCAATAGCCCCAGTGATATTGGTAGGATTTCAGCTATATTTAGCACAGTAGCATGTTCGTCGAGGCAAGCTTTCTTTTTCCTATTTTTATTTTTGTCAGTGTCACGTTTTATTAATAGATAAATAAGCAATGATAAGATCACTTTTTCCCTGCGTTATAAACTCTCTTGTCTTTATACTGTTTTGTTTTTGTCATGTTTTATTAATAGAG
The DNA here is from genome assembly GCF_040412425.1 of Macrobrachium rosenbergii. Lineage (NCBI taxonomy): Eukaryota > Metazoa > Arthropoda > Malacostraca > Decapoda > Palaemonidae > Macrobrachium > Macrobrachium rosenbergii. The sequence goes on along the minus strand of NC_089787.1, from coordinate 28,573,675 downwards.
AAATAAGTAATGATAAGATCACTTTTTTTCCTACCTTATAAACTCTTGTCTTAACATTATTCTGTTATTGTCGTGTTTTATTAACAGAGAAATAAGTAATGATAAGATCAGTTTTTCCTGCCTCATCAACCTGCACGATCACTCCATCTCGCCCCTCGGACACACAACACCTTATAAATACCTGAATAGGCGAAGGGGGCCAAGGTCTATTGATTTGAAATATGCAGTGGTGTGCGAGCGAGACTCTCGATTGCCCAACGCTGTGGCGTCACCTATCCTCTCGCCTCTCGCCGGAGATTTGTCAATAACATCATCTTCCCTTCCGGTAGCCACCTGCCACTTTCTCTCTCTCTCTCTCTCTCGTCTTGCCCATGTTGTGATGGGTACGTCTTGCCCTTGAGATATCCCCCTCCCACAACCACTCATTGCATCTCCGTGTGACAGGTCAGTAGCGGTTACCCCGTTGTGCTCACTAATTAGCTGTCTGTGGTAATGAGTGGTGTTCTGTGTTCCAGAGTGTACTCGGAGGCAAGGGTTTGTAAGCGAGCGGTTGTCACAGGAGGGTGTTGGAGGAAGGCAAAGTGTTGAAGAGTTTTGGGGGTGTGGATGTGTGAGTGTTTGATGGCTGAGGGAGAGTAATGTTTGTATATTTGCTGGGTGGAAATTTTGAAACGCACGAGGAGTGAAGAACAGGCGTGTAAGTACACTATTTTGTAGATATATGTTAAGAAAGAGTTGATGATATCTTTTATGTTTCTTTAAGGGGGGCGGGGGGCAGGTTCTTAATTGTCTGCATATTGAAAGATAAGACAAGTATAAATGTTGAAGGACCATCGCGCTATAAGTATGTAAGTATTTTAAATCTCTAGATGTGGTTCCGTAAACGTGAGATATCTGTTAAGAGGCAGACTTATTTGTCAGGATGTATGTTGAATGATGAATAACATTTCACATGCAAGTGGCGAGGCGAGGCTTATGATGGAGATGTATAAATAGTAGATAATGTGTGTTGGGGTAACCATGTGTGTGTTCGTATGTGTGTTTATATATATATATATATATATATATATATATATATATATATATATATATATATATATATATCTCTCTCTCTCTCTCTCTCTCTCTCTCTCTCTCTCTCTCTCTCTCTCTCTCTCTCTCTCTCTCTCTCTATATATATATATATATATATATATATATATATATATATATATATATATATATATATACATACATAAATATATATACATTCATACATACATACATACGCCGAAAGAGAGATGTATAAAAGTGCGCGTCTCGTGGAGAAATGTGAGAGTGTATTCTCACCACGGATGGCAATATTTACAGGTAATATATTCTCCGTTACGCCGCAGGCCCACTTAGGAAATTCCTGTGAAATCAACTTACGATGGTAATTTCCTGCGATGCTCATTTCTTCATCGTTTCTCAGGACCCCCGGTTGAAGGATATTACCGATTTCCATATACCTCCGTTTTTTTTTGTTTAAAAAATTTTTATTTATTTTATGATTAGTTTAGAAAAAAAAAGATTCAGTATATTTTGTTTGTTTTGTACCATATGTATGTATGTATGTTTGTATATATATATATATATATATATATATATATATATATATATATATATATATATATATATATATATATATATATATATATATATATATATATTTATATTATATTTATTTATATTTATAATAAAAAATATATATTTCTATTTATAAATCATATATATTTATATATTTATATATATATATATATATATATATATATATATATATATATATATATATATATATATATATATATATATATATATATATATATATATATATATATATATATATATATATATATAACGCGTTCGCTCCTGTACCCCAAAAGTCACCCTTTCTGACCCGGCCAAAGGAATGAAATACGCCGAAATAGGAAAAAGGGAAATAGAAGACTTCATTCCCCTCCACTTTTATGGTACTTCCCAATAAAAGTTGGGATGCGGAGGAGGCGAAAGTTCCCTCCCTCCCCTCCCTCCCTCCCCTCCCCTCCCCTCCCCTCCCAAAACGATGGCCGGACAATAACACTTGTCCTAACTTCTGCCGCTTCCCCTCGTCGCCCCCTTTTAAAAACTTCATTTCGCGGGAGACGAGGGCGGGCCAAACTTCATTTTTGGGAAGGTGGTGACGTGTGAGTGTGTGTGTGTGTGTGTGTGTTTGTACGTGTTATTCGGTGGGGCTTAGTGGTGAGGTTTTTGTTCTATAAAGTTTTTTTAGTTTTTTTTTTAGTCAGGATATTGGTCTTAACTTTTATTTATATTTAATATTTCGTTGTGTCATTTGACTTTTGTCAGAATTTCTCTCTCTCTCTCTCTCTCTCTCTCTCTCTCTCTCTGTATATATATATATTTATATATACTCTCTCTCTCTCTCTTTATATATATATATATATATATATATATATATATATATATATATATATATATATATATATATATATATATATATATAGAGAGAGAGAGAGAGAGAGAGAGAGAGAGAGAGAGAGAGAGAGAGAGAGAGAGAGAGAGAGAGAGAGAATTATGTAAATGGTATCATTCAGAACCACTCCTGTATCTACAAGAATCATGTCATCTTGACGATAAACTCCACACTCCCAGTTAGATTTAGAAACTCTCCTCTCTCTCTCTCTCTCTCTCTCTCTCTCTCTCTCTCTCTCTCTCTTTTCAGTCTCTCGTTAGCTCGCTTGATTGATCGCTCTGTGATTTTTAACCAGTTTACTTCGGGGTTAGCACTATTAACCGGGGCCTTGATTGATCGCGCTTGATTGTATAGTGTCCGCTATCACCCGGGGCTTTGGCTACAGATCCCCGGGGGATGCCTGAGAACACACTATTAACCGGGGCCGGCCTCACTTAACAGCGCGACGCTTGTCCCAGATGTACACGGCTGGCACTCTCCAGCCGGCGTCTTTCATCGTTTTTGACACTAGAAATTCATTGTATGGCCGAGCTTCGGTTGCCATGGCGTCTTTTTCATTGTATGCCCGTCGATGACCCCGGTTAATGAGTCAATCACGCCGTTATTATTATGGTCGGGTGTCAGTGATCTTCGTCGTGATCATATAGGGTAAAGGGTCTTCGGCCGTAATGGTTTGTTTTAGTGTATATTGTATTATGCTTTTTGAGTCCTGTGGATTCGGTTGCCATGTCGTCTTTTCTCGTTTTTGTTACCTTGTTATATCTAGAAATTCATTGTATGCGTTTTGAGTCTTGTGGATTCGGTTGCCATGTTATCTTTTTTCGTTTTATTACCTTGTCCTGCTTAGATGTTCATCGTGACTTTAGTTATTTAATCGAATTTTAGCTTGTAGACCTTTGTCTTGAAGGTATGGTATTTAGTCAAGTCATTATCAAAGATAAGGGTAATGTACAGATGGCTGCATAGAAATGTATAATGAGTTATAAGCAAATACACCTGGGTATATAAATTATCATAAAAAAACAGTCGGTATTTTGATCATCCACCCTCCAATCATCTAGCATACCAAATTGCAGCCTTCTAGCCTCAGTAGTTTGTATTTTATTTAAGGTTAATTTTAGCCGTAATCGTGCTTCTGGCAACGATGTAAGAGCTCACCACCGGGCCGTGGTTAAAGTTTCATGGGCCGCGGCTCATACAGCATTTTACGAAACCACCAAAAGACATCTATTTTCGGTGGCCTTTATTATAAACTGTAGCGGCTGTACAGAAAACTCGATTACACTGAAGAAACTTTGGCTCATTTTTTACTTGTTTATGCACTGTTTAAATACACGTTTCTTTACGTCGATTCTAAGGGAACACGTAAAACCTAGTGATCTTGAAAAGAAATCTCGTACCGTTGATGTTTCATTTCAATGTTTACATTAAAAATTCCAACCTTTTTTTATTGCGTTCATTCAGTGATATTTGCACTGTTTGAATTGGGCTCTCACTTACGGTGTTGATTTTTATTTCTTCAGTTCTTGAAGTAAAAGTGTAGAGGCGCCTATGAAAGGAAGGAAGGAAGGAGAGAGAGAGAGAGAGAGAGAGAGAGAGAGAGAGAGAGAGAGAGAGAGAGAGAGAGAGAGAGAGAGAGGGAGAGAGAGAGAGAGAGATTCTTTTGTTACTGACAATGGTTCTTCATGAGACAGTTCATACGAGAGTGATGGATCATGTGATAAAGGCCTTTCATTTTGAGACTCGATGAAGGATCTATTATTTCGGGGCTGTGTTAAGAGACTTCGTTTTAATATTTAACAGATACATGAAGCGTACTCGTTGTCTGGGGATCATATGTAATCTGGCTTAAGAGCTGAATTACTGTTGGAGGTTTGAGTACGTTCGAAAAAAAACCGCCGATATTGAAGACATATGCAAATGTCTTACATATGCTTGCACGTGTGTATATGTAGTTCGTGTAATATATATAGTTTAGATTATATATATATATATATATATATATATATATATATATATATATATATATATATATATATATATATATATATATATTTTTTATTTATTTTTTTTTTTTTTTGCGGTCGCTGGTAAAATTACTTGTGTGACGAAACAGTTTCTTTTAGGTTTATATTTTTCGCCAAATTTGACGTGTTGCTTTTAAAAACAGAACGAATTGCGTAAATTGTTCTTTTATTTTTCTTTCGTTATTTTCCGGGCCCCGTTTTCGGAAGAATTTAAAGATACACGTTTCCAAGAGGTCTTTAGATTGTTGGTTGTTTAAACGAGTTGTTTATTTGTGGTTGAGATTATAAGCAAGTTTGTTTATTTGTGGTCAAGCTTATAATCGTGGGCGAAATGGGTTGATTATAAAACGCAGTGAAATTTGGAAACAACCGAAGACTTTTAAAAAAAAAAAGTGTATTAATAATGACAAAAAATATACTTCCTCAACCATTAGTGTTTTATTGAAGGAGTGCAAATATAAGTAAGTCAAGAAATTTTTGTAGATCGTTATTTACTTGGGGTCAGAATCAGAAGGTATCAAGAAGTCAGGGAGCTGCAACCCCTAACAATATGATGGAGGGAGGGAAAGTAAGAGAATGATAAAAAGAAACGAAAATAAAGGAAATGGGAATTTGCGTACTGGCCTCATATTGATCCTAGTTCGTAGGAACTCCTCTTACCTGGTTACACCTGCAATACTCTCTCTCTCTCTCTCTCTCTCTCTCTCTCTCTCTCTCTCTCTCTCTCTCTCTCTCAGATTCACATGACTGGAGGAACGGCTCGTTGTTTATTGTACAGTGACTCGTAGATAACCAAAATTTCCACCCGTACGTCAATCAATTTTTCTTTTAGTGTTTCCATAAACTGCTTTTTTGGATTATAGACAATATCGTATATGTGTATTTTGCAAGGCCTCGATGCCGTTCATGTAAACTACTTTTCACTTTCTCAAGAGTTCATTCCTCTGTTTTCCCCCACCCCTTATTGGTTCTTCTGCCTATTTTTATACGTTAAATTTTCTCCTCAGAATCGCAGTCTTGGTTAGTTTAATATTTCGCGTTTCAAACCTGTCATTTCTTGGGTTAATTCGATATTATTGTTGGTGTTGTTTCCGGTTTTTTCCATTATTGGTTTTGTTCTGTTATATAATTTCTCTTATACTTTATCGTATTTTCTGTATCTCTTCTGTCTCCTTATACCGTTTTAATATAAGGTTTTAGTGTTTTTATATATTTATCAAAGCCAGTTTCATTCATTACTGGAACTTTTGAAAGGTCTCCCTCGTGTAAATTGTTAATAATTCATGGTAATTTTCCCGTTATGTTTAATATGCTTTGTAGTCGTGTTTCATCAAATGACATTCATGTAATTTTTCGCAAATGTTATACACGGAACGTTTTAAGTTAACCTTTATCCGTTTTAATTAACAGTTTTATATATTTGTTAATAGTATCTTTAACTAACATATTAATAGTATCTTTAACTAACATATTAATAGTATCTTTAACTAACATATTAATAGTATCTTTAAATATATTAGTTCGTCTTCCGGGACTTTTGACAGAATGCAAAAAATTTTACTAAAGTCGGTCTTATTCGACGCCAACTATTTTCATCTTACCGGAGGTGGGAAAATATTCTCTCTCTCTCTCTCTCTCTCTCTCTCTCTCTCTCTCTCTCTCTCTCTCTCTCTCTCTCTCTCTCTCTCAAGCACTTAAAACTTGCATTCCCCGTTCCCATCTTGCGCCCACACCCTTATACCCAGAGGGTTATTGAAGTAAACATTGTGAGAGAGAGAGAGAGAGAGAGAGAGAGAGAGAGAGAGAGAGAGAGAGAGAGGAGTAGGGTGGATGATGGCCGAACATTTTCCTACGGGGAGAGAGGGAGAGATGGGTTGATGAATACCGAATATTTTTGAGGAGAGAGAGAGAGAGAGAGAGAGAGAGAGAGAGAGAGAGAGAGAGAGAGAGAGAGAGAAGGGGATGATGATGACCGAATATTTTCCTACGGAGAATGTGGAAAGAGAGAGAGAGAAGCGTAGGGTGGATGATGGCCGAATATTTTCCTACCTAGAATGGCGAGAGAGAGAGAGAGAGAGAGAGAGAGAGAGAGAGAGAGAGAGAGAGAGAGAGAGAGAGAGAGAGAGAGAGAGAGAGAGGGTTAACGATAGCAGAACATTTACCTACGGAGGAATGGAAAATATTGTTTAAACATTTCCACCTTACCGACATTTTCTTCGTGAGATTTCCATTTTTGGTTGGGTCAACTTTCTCGTACTTATAACTGCTTCCCAAGTCATATCAGTAACACGTTCCCTTAATCGAAATAAGCTTCTTAAGGGGTCCATCGATACCCCCTCGTTCCTGTTACCATGCAGAGGTCGTTGCATGGGCGACAGCTCCAGCAGACGACTCAACAACGCCCGCGGTTTAAGTCAAATTGCAAGGCGTTGTGCGTGCCGCTGTCAGTAGCCATGCTAACAAAACACCGGCCATTGGAACTGGGTTCGAAGTCACAGTCTGCTGACCTTCGTATCATTTGTCAACAGAAGATGAGTCCGGACGTCGCGTTATGCTTGTCAGGATTACGCTGGGAGCATGCAAGAAGAGGATGATGCTTTCATGCAGAGAGAGAGAGAGAGAGAGAGAGAGAGAGAGAGAGAGAGAGAGAGAGAGAGAGAGAGAGAGAGAGAGAGAAGGTAAGCAATAGCGGTTACTGAATGTCTTTGATTGCTTTTAAAATGTGTATAAAATGAAAGAAATGTAAATGAGAGGGATTTAACTTTATTTAGCTACTGTGCAGACTCGAGAGAGAGAGAGAGAGAGAGAGAGAGAGAGAGAGAGAGAGAGAGAGAGAGAGAGAGAGAGAGAGAGAGAAGGTAAGCAATAGCGGTTACTGAATGTCTTTGATTGCTTTTAAAATGTGTATAAAATGAAAGAAATGTAAATGAGAGGGGTTTAACTTTATTTGCTTACTGTGCAGACTTGAGAGAGAGAGAGAGGTTACTGAATGTCTTTCAGTGCTTTTAAAATGTATAAAATGAAAGAAATGTAAATGAGAGGGATTTAACTTTATTTACCTACTGTGCAGACGAGAGAGAGAGAGAGAGAGAGAGAGAGAGAGAGAGAGAGAATGGAGGTGAACTGATTGTGTTTAGCTTTGCATGTAAAGTTTAAAAAAAAAGCTTATGGAAAGATGGACAGAAAAAAATAGAATGATAATAAATATTAAGACATTTCCTTATAGTGTTGAGAGAGAGAGAGAGAGACAAAATAAAAACTAATATAAAATAAAGAAACAGAGAGAGAGAGAGAAAAAGACAAGTCAAAGCTAAAACAGGAATAGGAGGAGAACGAACATTTTCCTATACCATCGGTTTGATGGCATTCGAAACCCATTGAGATGTATATTATCCCAGATCCTATCGCCATCCATCAATCACTGGGAGCCCATTGAAGACCGGGGGAATTTTGGCGTCCGGAAAATACCCGGTTCACAGATTTCCTAACGGAATGGAGCAGGCGAGTCATTGGAGCTCTCTCTCTCTCTCTCTCTCTCTCTCTCTCTCTCTCTCTCTCTCTCTCTCTCTCTTCTCGGTTGTTTTTCTTCGTTTAATTTTTCATGGTAGTGGAAATCCGATATCATTGTATTTTTCGACTGTGTGTGAGTTTGTGTGTTTGTGTATGTGTTTGTGTTTGTGCGCATTTCAGCGTTCGCTTGTTTTTCCCTTAGATCTTCAAGATTGTGCTGGAAAATTTATAGTCTCTCTCTCTCTCTCTCTCTCTCTCTCTCTCTCTCTCTCTCTCTCTCTCTTTTAATTTCCTTTCGTTATACAATTTTTTTCAAATTAATTTTTCCTTTAGTTTTTCCATTTAAAAAAATTCCTTGCAGAAACAACAAATGGGGCTGCCCGATTCGTTGATCTTCCATACAGGCTCTATCTTTCCATCATTTACTGCAGCACCAGAGTGCCACATTTCACTCGGCCGGGCGACTGGCTTGATTCTATCCCACTTTAAGTTCTGGCTATCATTTATGGCGTCGTTCTGAGATTTTATTACCGGTGGATGGCGCTGCCATTCGCGGACGCAGCGTCACAGAGACGTTTATGCGTCTTATGGTAATTTTATCTTTTATTGTTCGTATATCGTCTTTTATCGCGACTCTCTTCTTCTTTCCGAGAGCGTAAAATTTGTACGTCGTATATTCATCCGGGTTGTATGCGTCACGCATCCGCGCGCGCGCATACACACACACACACACACACACACATATATATATATATATATATATATATATATATATATATATATATATATATATATATATATGTATATATATATACTTATATGTATTAGTATATGATTGTTTGTAATCATATATATACACATACATTATATATGCATATATATATATTGAGAGAGATAGAGAGTAGAGAGAGAGAGAGAGAGAGAGAGAGAGAGAGAGAGAGAGAGAATGTGCTTTTTATATGTATAAATATATAATTTTATCCGTCTTATTTTAAGTAACAAATTTATGAGAAAGCAGATGTTTTATATCGTGATTGAATTGCTTTGATGCCAAAGCACATAATTATGATTTCCATCGAAAACTTCATGTCATTAGTTACTGATTACAGTTATCATCACACATAACTCAGTAGTTAGTTAGTTATAAAGACAGCAGTTAGAGGTGTTTATAGTGGATCATATAATTTTATTTGTCATGTAAAAATATTGTATTATTGTTATATTTAATGTTCTTGTTACAAGTACACTTTGCACATTTTGTAGTTTTAAAATGTGCAAAGCACATGTAAAATAAGAACATTAAATTTAACAGTTATAAAATAGTTTAAATTTAACCAAAATAAAATACTTTAAACTGAACATAACAACATACTTTAAATTTTACAATAATAAAATAATCTTATTGATAACTCAGACGTAATTCACGCTATTCTTAACTTTCTTTGACTGGAATATCTTAACGCCGAAATGAACTGCAAACAAGATATGTAATGAAAAGAGTTTTTTTTTTTTATTTAATTTTGGTTTCTTGTCTTTATATTTGGTTCTGTCTGTCCTAATGAAATGCTAATATTTGCGTTCGGAGGTCGATGTTTTTTTTTTTTCCCGTGCTTTTTTTTCGTATATTCGATATAGTGTCTTTCTCATTTGAGTCTAATATTACCGATTTTTTTTTTTTATTTCAGTTTAATGTGTTTTGATTGCATGACGCGCTAATGTTTAATGTGTAGATTTTTTATTTGTTTCACTTGGCGGTAAAAGGATCGTAGATTTTATGATTAAAAAGATAGATATTTTGGGAAAATCAATGAAATTTTAAAAAATATTTTTTTTTTTTTATAGAAGCCCTATAGTATCTTATATAATGGTATTAATCAGGATAGTGTAATGAATATATATATCTATATATATATATATATATATATATATATATATATATATATATAGATATAGATATAGATATATATATATATATATATATATATATATATATATATATATATATATATATATATATATATATATATATACACACACACACACACACACACACATATATATATGCATATGCCACTTTTCTCAACTGCAAATTAGCGTAACGACAGAGTAAGTCTTTTGGCCAAATTTTCCATTTTTAGTTTTATTTAAAAGAAAACTATTGTGCCGGCCTTGTCTGTCCGTCTGCACTTTATTCTGTCAACACTTTTCTGTCCGCCCTCAGATCTTAAAAACTACTGAGGCTAGAGGGCTGCAAATCGGTATGTTGATCATCCACCCTCCAGTCATCAAACATACCAAATTGCAACCCTCTAGACTCAGTAGTTTTTCTTTGATTTAAGGTTAAAGGTAGCCATGATCGTGCTCCTGGCATCGATATAGGCTAGGCCACCACCGGTCCGTGGTTAAATGTTCATGGGCCGCGGCTCATACAGCGTTATACCGAGACCACCGAAAGAGAGATGTATTTGCGGTGGCCCTGATTATACGCGGTACAGAAAACTCGATTGCGCCGCATTTTTTACTTGTTAATTATTCTTCAGCTACTCTATCTCTCTACGAAATACTGGAGCAGTATCCTTTACTGTGCCGTTTTATCAGTTTTCATGGACACGGATTCCGTACACCTAATTATCTAGTAACTTGATGGTCAAATATATATTTTAAACTTTTTTTTATTTGAGGCAATACCTCCTATGCCTTTGTTCGTATAATTTATACAGATATATAACAATAATCCATATTTGGTTCATCTTGCAAAAAAGGTGAGAAAGCATAGCTGTGTTTTTGTGCTAATAGACATTCCAAGTAAATAAACAAAAGACCTCGATGATAGGAATGCTAAATTAGATGATACAAAGATAAGATTATGGCCATCTTCTTTGTGAACGAAGATGAACGAAGCTAAGTAGTGGTTTGCCAAGATAAATGGGATAAGTAGCTATTGTAGATAAAACAAAACCAAAAAAAAAAAAATGCGCTCATTGTCTTTAAAGAGATACAAGGTTGTAGTGATAATGGTAGATTCGCGTGTCCTTAAAAGTAAAAAAAAAAAAATAGAAAGTACAGAAGATGTGTTATTATCAAGAGAAATGGGTTTTTATATGTATTATTAAAGAAAGCAATAATTTTTGTATAGATCAAAATAGTTATAATAACACCAGCAATTTGGTCTTGAAGAAAAAAATTATTCAGCAGAACCTTTATAGGTAGGAAAGTAGTAGTTACTTGGTGAATTGGGAACTAAATTATTTTTAGTTTATTTTTTATTTTTATTTTTTTGTCTGTCCAGTCACCGTATTGTACGAAAATAAGTGATGAAATGATGTACTATGAGTTATTATGAAATAAAATCCTTATCTCTTAAGTCAGGATATATAGGATGTTGTTTGTGTAAATGCCAACAGATTAAAAAAATAAAAAAAGGCATTTGTGACCCTGAGGCGAATAAAGAGATCTCCCATGAAAGATTTGTTTATTTAATATATGTTTTTCTGTCTCACTGAAGCTGAGTTAAACCGAGGACTTTTTAATCTGTTCCTGTAACCAAGTATACAAAAAAATGGGAGAGCTTCATTCACTGTGCTAATTCATTCATGGCGATTTTTTTTATGGCGTTGGTACGTAAATTGCAAGGGTCCCAAGGAGGAAGTTGGGTAGAGTATAAAGCATAGCTTCGCTACCCTGATTATAGGGACAGTTACTTTAATGATTCATCGACAAACTACGTGAAGATTAGTAAGTCTGTTTGTATCAAAGAGATTTTTAGTCTGTATGAGAGATGTTGACACACTCCATTCTGATTGTATGGCAGACGTCCAACCTTGGTAATATTAGTATTTATAATAGCTAGTTGAAGAGAAATGCTGAATCTACCTAGTTGAATATAAAGAAGTTCACTTGACTTTAATTCAACATTTTAAACAAGAATTTAACACAGCAGTTGTCAATGACGTTTAACAAAGATTGAAAGTAAAAGGATAATCTTGTGTATTTCACATAAATCAAAGCTTCTACAGAAGATCCTTAATTTTAACAAAGGATTTTTAATTTGTCATAAACTACGGGAGCATTTAAGAATTTCCACATGGACAGAGACCAAAATAAAATGCAATCTTCTCAACACAAGTGCCGTGAACTTACATTAAACTTACAGTTGTATATGAGAATATTAGTATTCAGTGCATGGTAATTACGGACAAACAATTACTGGGTCGCTTGTATAAATAGCTACGACCCTAAAAATAGGCAGCCATTAATATAATGACTTGTTTTTATGTTTTTATGGAATACCAGTAGACATTGTTTGAAAGCCATGAATGTATCTATATATATATATATATATATATATATATATATATATATATATATATATATATATATATATGTATATATATATATATATATATATATATATATATATATATATAAAGACGTTCAATTTATGTAACTTATTCCTTTGTATTTTACGTATCTTGTAATTAATATGTATATATATATATATATATGTATATATATATATGTGTATATATATATAGTGTATGTATGTATGTATGTATATATACATACATACACACACACATATATAATGTGTGTGTGTATTTCTTCATATGTTTTTATAGAATTCCCAACTTCTGTCTTAACTTCCTGTTCAACCAAGTACTAATCAGATATGCATCCAGCCACGCCTCTACTAATCATTACATTTAAATCACCCAGCACAACCACCCTTTCATAATATCCAGCCCTATCCAATTAAAGACTCCCAGAAGCACTCACTTTCCCATCTTGGATCACATTCAGTCACCATCACAACTTCATTTTTCACGTCAAGTGCACAGGCTCGAAAGTATTTCTCCTTTCACAAAAGTGATGCACGCCTTAAAAAAATCTCTCTCTCTCTCTCTCTCTCTCTCTCTCTCTCTCTCTCTCTCTCTCTCTCTCTCTCTCTCTCTCTCTCTTCGAATATTTATGAATCTTAAATAGTCGAGAAGGACTTGAAAAAGAGGTTTTTTGTCGTGTATTTTTAGTGCGTATGTGAACCCATTCTCGTGTAAGGAAATGACGCGCATGCGCGTTTTGTGATGAGTAATTGCTCCTGTAGGTTCTTCTCTGATTATGATATATATATATATATATATATATATATATATATATATATATATATATATATATATATATATATATGTATGTGTGTATGTGTGTGTGTATGTATGTATGTATATATATTTATTATACATATATACTTATATATGTATTATACATATATATATATGTTATATATATATATTTATATACATATATATAAGTTTGTGCTTGTCTTTACACATTTAATACATATGATACACATAAATATTCCAAACATAGGCATGAATAAATTACAAAAAAAAAAAAAAAAGAATTAATCCATTTCCTCCAGAACACCATTTTCCAGTTCGTTCCCAGGGACCTCCGCTTTGTGAAATAAATCATCCCAGGAAGGAAGGCGGTAACTTTTGTCGGGAGTTCTCCGTCGTCGTTTCTGGTCACAACCGGATATATTCTTTTTAGTCGCTTTTTGTGCTTGGGTCGGTTTTTATGCTCTGCTTGGAGAGAGCAATAATTGATTGCTTTCACAGTACTTGCGTTGTTAAAGATTTTTTTTCATTTTTTTTTGGGGGGGTGTTAGGTTTTGGTAAGTTATAACGTTGGTGGTGTTGTTGTTTTAATAAATTATTGAGTGTTTTTGTCATTTTGGATCAAGATTGTTTTAAAGAGGTGGACTGGCCGCCATTGATGATAAAAATAGTAGTGATGGCATTTATGTTTTAATGGTTGTTTTCTTTGTATTGTATTGCTTGTGGTATTTGCTCCGACTCCGCATTTGAAATAAGAAATTGATTGTAATTTATTTTATACACTAAATTAGGTGATGATTTTGTTGTAATTTTACGTCGTTTATCTTGAAATGTTTAATTTATACCTGTTTAAAGAACATTGCTGAAATACCACCAATAAAATCAAACTTCGGACGATCTCCGATAAAAGATCAGCCATTGTCGACGAACAAGAATAAAAAAAAAAAAAACACGAGCTCACACGAGATAGCGGCAAATGGAAAAGATCTGTCTTTATCAAATGAAGATTACGGCGTAATGGCTCTTCCTAGATCACTCTTCCCTTTAATGGTTCTTCTGGAGAAAGAACAGGTATATGTCAGGTGTGTTTTATCTGTGACAGGTGGATTGTAGGATGGGAAATGGTAGAATTCTTTCTGCCTTCCCAAGAGGTTAGTAGTAGAAGGATGCGAGAAATGGTTGATGGGTAGATAATGAGGGGAAAGGATTCCCCCCCCCTTCTGGAAAAGAGAAAGGGGAAATGGGATCTGTATCAAGGTATAGTATAGCGAGTGTACTATACCTTGACATAGCGAGTGTACTGTATCAAGGCAGTACACACGCTAATCTATAAGATAAAATGTTAGAGAGAGGAGGTAGGATCTATGTCAAGGTATAGTACACTCGCTAGTCTGTAAAAGAAAATGTTATTAAGATTACCTTTCCCCACTCTGCGTGTAATAACTGGTGCGTTACTCAACTGTTTGTTAAGCTAAATTCTTTAAGAAAGGTAAATGGGCTTTGCTTACTAAACATGCAGTAGTTGATACGTTTATTAAAGTAAATTGTAAACAGAGTTAGTTCCACATACTATGTTTGCAAGGGCTTTCAGCTTAACGTAGTTGTTGAATTTTTCTTTTTTCTTTTTTTTTTTGGAAAAGGAAAGCTTTCCACGATTCTTTGACCACTTTTTGGTCTTAATGCAGTTGCAGTTATTTTGATCAGGCAACGCCGTTACTTTGCTACGCTTGTGTTTCTTCAAGAATGATTGAAATAAGTTTAGAAAAAAGTAGATTTTAAAAAATTTCCGAGAGTTAAAAACACTCTTAACAACAGTAGTCTCCTCCTCCTTTCAACATGAAACGACACACCCACCCGCCAAGTCTTATTCGTGTGTGTGTGTGTGTGTGTGTGTGTGTGTACGCGTGCGAGTTTTTCAACCTTGTCGTAGCAGTGTACTTCCAGGGTAGATTGCTGATACGCTTCAACGTTTCCTCGTTAGATCGGCCGTGGTTCTTATTGCATGATAAGAAGGACCCTACCTCATAACCAGCTGCCATAGCTGTGTAGAAGCTACACTGCCCTAAAATGGAAGACTGCAGTATCTGCAAAAATACAAAACTGAGAGAAATGGTAGATGCTGCATGTTTCCCTTGCCTTACTACTGATTTTGCAGATACTGCAAATGGGACCCCCTAGATAAAGCATTGAAGAATCATTCCGAAACTGCAGTAACTTGTGTATGAGGTGTTTCACGAGCTCAATAGGTGGCATATCTCAGTTTCGAAAATTTGCAGATACAAATGGGCAGTTTTCCGAAACTTTAGGGCTTGTGCAGCGTTTGCCCAGGAATTTTGCAGATACTGCAGTTTTCCACTTTAAAAATTTTTATAGTGTGGTTGTTTGAGGTCCCTTTGCTAAGTTGGTTCGTATGTCTAATCCTTTGCCAATCCTAGCTGTTAATCAGCTCAGTATGTACTTAGGGCAGTTTATAAATTTAGTTTTTTGTGGTCCTAAATGGTTTATGCTTTTGCTATCCTTTGTATTTATTAATTATTTGTGGAATTGGGAATGAAATCTAGACGGTAGATCCTATACATCAAAATATTAATGGTGATTATGTGAAGTGAATGAGGCAATAGCAAAAGAAACACAGTCTGTCAACACTTTGAAAGTATTTTCAGAAGGGTTGATTGCAGGAAAAATATTGAAAAAAAACATTTTTATTGAGAAGCGAAAAAGATTTAAAATAAGATCTTTGCGAGTTATAAAAAAAAAGGGAAGAAGTGTTCCGCGGGGGGAACGTGCGTAGAGAAGAGCTTTCCCTGATATGTAGATTTTATGCCGTGTCAGTCAGGTTCCACACACAACGCCGGTAGCAGTTCGCCGAATTAAATATCCGTAAGACTTCAAATCACACCAGTGCCTAAAGGTAAATAAGGTGAGATTTGCCTAGATACTTTTCTCAGCATTAGCTACACTTGACATCCCTTAAACTAAAAACTATAAGATATGACGAGAAAATCAATAAATATAGAACACAATAATTAAGAAAATGAAAATCAATGCCTTGGAATGGGCATAGTAATAGAACAGGTGACTTTATGGTAGTACCCCTTGGTGACACTCTCCCGCATTTATGAGATAGAGAGCCAACTAATTAGTTAGTTACGGATGAAATTGATCATAGTTTTAATGCTTTTGCAGTATTCAGTCTTTTGGTTTCTCTTTCTAAAGCCCGTGATTTCGTTTTTGCTTATTTTTTGCCTTTTTGACAATTTTTTCACTGTGCTTCTTTATCCATTAATTTTGCTTTGTACCATTTTTTTTATGCATCTGTTTTATAGTCTCATAAAGAGGGATTGTAGGATGTCAGATTAGATATAAACTTTGCACTTACTTTGTAGTTTCGATATTTCTCTCTCTCTCTCTCTCTCTCTCTCTCTCTCTCAATGAAGGTCTCGTCCCCTCTCTTCAACAGTGATCACTTTAACTTAAGGTCATTCTCTCTCTCTCTCTCTCTCTCTCTCTCTCTCTCTCTCTCTCTCTCAGTGATCTTTTTATTAATGAAGGTAACTCGTCCCCTACTCTCTAACAGTGATCATTTTAACTTAAGGCAATTCTCTCTCTCTCTCTCTCTCTCTCTCTCTCTCTCAGTGATCTTTTATTAATGAAGGTAACTCTCTCTCTACTCTCTAACCATGATTATAACTCTCTCTGATCTTTTATTAATGAAGGTAAGCTACTCTCTAACAGTGATCACTTTAAATATTTATAGCTAATATATTTACCTATCTATCTTGGTAATTCATTTATCTCTCCATCTATCTCTGAGACGCCCAACCACCGATCATCTCAATTCCACCCATGCTCCTGACGGCGCGTAATCCACGCCCATTGAAAGCCTACTGAAGGAGGATGTTTTCATCGCCTAGTGTCGTCGCCTCGTCCTTAAATGATCCTTGCTGGCCGCAGAGGGGCCCGCCTTTTCCCACGTGTTTTGAATACGCGATGAAGACGATTTTTTTAGTGGTGTGTGTGTTTTTTTTTTTTTTTTTTTCGTGGTTTTTTTTTTTTTTTTTTTTAAGACGGTTTGAGTTCTGGGTCACTGCTCACTACCTTTTTCTATTTTTTTTTTTTTTTTTTTTGTTAGATTCATGTTGTAGGGTACTGGATACATGTGACTTGTCAGTTTTTTCATTTTTTTCCCCTGGGAAGTGTTTTTTTTTTTTTTAAGGAGGTTCGAGGTCAGGGTCACTGCTTACTTTCTTTTTCTATATTCTGAGTTTTTTTTTTTTACATTTTTTAGAATCAAGTTGTAGAGTAGTGGATACATGTGACTGTTTTTTTTTTATTTTTTCATGGGCCGTGTTTTTTTTAAAGGCGGTTCGAGTTTGGGGGTCACTAGTCACTTTCTTTTTTCTATTTTTTGGTATTTTTTTTAGGATAGTGGATGCTTGTGATTGTATGCTTGTTTGTTTGTTTGTTTGTTTTGTTCTATTCAGTTCTGGTTAGAGGTTGGAAATGGATGCGAGTATAGGACAGATTTATTATTATTATTATTATTATTATTATTATTATTATTATCATCATTATTATTATTATTATTATTATTACTTTTATTATTATTATTATTATTATTATTATTATTATTATTATTATTATTATTATTATTATTATTGCGTCCCTCCTCTAGGTCTGCTTTCTTAATTACAACGTAAATGTAGTTTCCTTTCGCTGCTTTACTTATTATATTCATTATTAATTAATTGATGATTTATATTTCATTTGATTATTGTCTTTGTGTCCCTTCAATTATCTAAGAGTTAAATAACTCGGAATAAATAAAATTAAAACCGATTTCTTTATCCAGCAGCTTTTCAAAGTTCGCTAGACAAAAAATCAAATTCCTGTTACCTTTAGTAGATTTTTTGTTTTATGAAAATAGAACTATTGTGCCGACTTTGTCTGTCCGTCCGCACTTTTTTCTGTCCGCCCTCACATCTTAAAAACTACTGATGCTAGAGGGCTGCAAATTGGTATGGTGGTCATCCACCCTCCAGTCATCAAACATAAAAAATTGCAGCCCTCTAGCCTCAGTAGATTTTATTTTATTCAAAGTTAAATTTAGCCATAATCGTGCGTCTGGGAACGATATAGCCCAGGCCACAACTGGGCCGTGGTTAAAGTTTCATGGGCCGCGGGTCATACAGCATTATACCGAGACCACCTAAAGATTGATCTATTTTTGGTGGCCTAGATTATACGCTCTACAGAAAACTCGATTGTGCCGTTTTTTTACTTATTTTTTTGTTTTTTTAATGCATCTAGCTAAACTGAAACTTCTGGCCGGCTCGCGTGAGCGGTGACAGGGCAGTGCATGATAATTTGCCGGAAGCGACAATAAGCGATTATCTTGTCCCCTTTCTTATTATTCTCCTATTACTTTCTCTATTACTTCCTTTTCGTTCTCCTTTCTCTTTTGCGGTTTCGTGATGAAAGTTTTAGAACACGACCGGGTACGAAATTGCTGTCTTTTGGTACGCCCAAATCAAAACATTGTATGATTTGTCATTGTATCTTTCTTTACAAAGTATCGATTTATTTTTATGCCGAATTACTTTATTTTTCTCATAATGTATCCGCCAGTTGCGTCTCGAAATATAAACAATACTATTGTCAGTATAAAACATTTATTTTATGAGCGGGCCGTTCTTGGTATCTTTATTTATTTTATTTTGAATTATATATATATATATATATATATATATATATATATATATATATATATATATATTTGTGTGTGTGTATTGTGTATGTGTGTATATACATATATATATATATATATATATATATATATATATATATATATATATATATATATATATATATATATATATATATATATAATCTGCTGTTACAAACCTCGGGGAACTCATGATACGGAGAGAGAGAGAGAGAGAGAGAGAGAGAGAGAGAGAGAGAGAGAGAGAGAGAGAGAGGAGAGGGGAATGTATGGGAAGAGGGTGAGGTTTTGGAAATCATTAGCATAGCTGTTAAGTCGAGTGTGTAATGGTCCACGTATCTTGCTCGTTACTGAATTATTTAAGAGGTTGTGTGGTCTGCCTTGCTGTCCAACTCCGTAAACTTTGTTTAGGTCAAGTTTTAGGTCTGGATGAACTGCTTTAATTAATAATAATAATAATAATAATAATAATAATAATAATAATAATAATAATAATAATAATAATAATTGCTGTTGTTGTTGTTTAGCTCCAGTTTTGGGTCTGGGTGAACTGCTTCAGTAATAATAATAATAATAATAATAATAATAATAATAATAATAATAATAATAATAATAATAATAATAATAATGGTATCGTCTAGCTCTAGTTTTGAGTCTGGGCGAACTGCTTCAATAATAATAATAATAATAATAATAATAATAATAATAATAATAATAATAATAATAGGAGTGGTGTTATTGTTTAGCTCCAGGTTTAGGTCTGGGTGAACTGCTTCAGTAATAATAATAATAATAATAATAATAATAATAATAATAATAATAATAATAATAATAATAATAATAATAATAGTGTTATTGTCCAGTTCCAGTTTTGGGCATGGGCGAACTATTTCAATAATAATAATAATAATAATAATAATAATAATAATAATAATAATAATAATAATAGGAACGATGTTATTATTCGCCTGATGGGACCAGTGTGAACCTACACGAATGGAACGCAACTCTCTGTGGAACGTCGATAATACTTTGTTCAGGAACGTGTAATTTCACCGGTGGCGTGACACATCCCTTGGCATAAAAACACACACGTACATGCTCACGCTCGTGCACGAATACGAACGCACTCACTCACGAACTCCAATCCACGAATTCTTGGTCCAGCTTTGTGGTGGTCCAGTGAGCTGAGAGCAGTTTTCGAAGGAACACACGCGGCGACTCCAGGCTTTCCGTTCATTCAGTCGGGTTCTTCCTTTCCCCCATAATTTTATTCGTCTGCAACTTCCAGCGACGTAGATTTGACGCCCGTTCAGTTTTTTTAGGGTTTTGTGGGATTCTTCAGGTTGCATCACTCGGTTTTAATCAACAGTTTATTGCTGGATCATTACACGGCAGTGAACGGCCGGTGGTTGAAAAAGTCTACGGGAAGAGCACTCCAGTTTTGACATACACTGCGCAAATTTTTCGACGGATTTTTCTATCATCTTTTTTCGAAGAAATGCAGAGTAACAAGCTTTATTATTAGTTTATTTGCGTTTTTTGCGTTCTTCCTGTGTGATTGCAGCGCATTGCAACAACAACAACCCACAACAGCAACATGCCTAGGTTGCCGTTTATTGTAAGTATGAACCATGACACTCAAAAAGATATATAATATATATATATATATATATATATTCTTTGTAAAAGAATATTTGCCCTCACGGCATCTCTCACACAAACTATTAAGCATATTTTATATATATATATATATAAATATATATATATATATATATATATATATATATATATATATATATATATATATATATATATATATATATATATATATATATATATATATATATATATATATATATATATATATATATATATATATATATATATTATATATATTTATATTTTTAACAGTTTGTGTGAGATATGCCTTGGAGTCTAAGATTCTTGAACAAACCTCAATTTTGTTAACAGTATAATCAATAAAACGCTTTCGTTATCAACCAAACTGCTGTGTATTTTCCAACATTTTTTAATCATAATTCGTATAATTATAACTAGATTTAATGGCAGATTTTTCACGGAGATTTTTAATTTTTATGATATTAGACGAACATTCTTGAAACTACAATAATGTTATTATCACTAGTACTTATAATGATGAAGACCAGCCGTGTCATTTAAACCTTAGAATAAATAAGACCCTTTTCTTGCACATGAGATCTTGATATATCATTTCGAAATCCTCTAGAAATCCTCAAGCTATATGAGGATTGCTGTCCTTATCCTCGGAACGACTCTGAAGATGAGGATAATACTCCTCGCAAAGCCCAAAGGATTGAAGTGTATTTCCAAACTCTATATCAGGATTTGATACGAAAAGGAAGTGACGTCATTTGTCCTTAGTATTAAAAATGGTAGCCATGAAGACGATTATTGTTGCTGCTGTTGCTTTCACAGCTAATGCCGGTACTATTGCTGTTGTTATTATTAATAAATGTCGAGATGTGACTTTCAATATGCAAAACTAAAGCTTAAAAGGATGGGGAAAATTCAGTTATTGTGCATTGAACTGATTTTTTTTTCCATGGGTAATTCTTAAATAATCCTATCATGAACATTTTCTCTTTACTTACTGCTGGCTTTCAGGCCTCGTTCTGACCCATTACCACTTGCACCAGAGGGCTAAAGTACTAGCTAGTTTCAGCAACGCTTAGACATCCTCTTTTATCCGGGCTCAGGATCGGTATGAGTATTTGAATTCTCGTGGGAGAGTCATAAATATTTGTCTATAATTTTTCAGAGAAGAATTTTCCTGAATGCCCTTGAATTTGTATTTATGTACAAAGGTGTTTTTACGTTTGTATGTATTGTCTTAATTGGACTTTAGAAATCTCTGTTTTTGAGTAGTTTTTGTTCATGTATGCTATTGAGTCTGGAAATGATTGATTATTGAGAAATAATTCATTATGATTTAAAGGATAGTTACCTGTACGTTTATTTGAACTCTGTAATTTCCAGTGAAATAGTAATTCGTAGGACATATTTCCCTTAATGAGGGGCCAAATAGTCTGTGAATTTAGTAAAAAAAAATGTTTAAAATTGATTAGTTTTTAAAACACACCCCTAGAGAAAATTAGAGATAAACCCTTGTTTTAAATACCAGTTACAAGATCGCATTTTGTTTTGCCAAAAAATCCACTTTTATTGTTTTATATCCTTTCAGCAAGTTAACATTGTTGTTCATTTATATTATTATATATAAAGAAAGCCGACTAGACGCGCATCTTGCCACCCAAATCTGTCCTAAAAACAAATAGACAAGACTTTTGGGAGGAAGGGAAGTAGAGTCTCCTTTAAAGAAAGTAGTAGACCAGCCTCGTGAAAATGGAGAGAATAGCTTGTATGTAAATTCGGCGCGTGTTTTGCAAATTGGATAAAAGTAAATAAGTCATATATATAAACCATTTGTGCTTTGTTAATTGGGAAAATGCACGCAACAAGAGCAAATTCATGTTGCTTAACTCGGTCAAGATCAAATAAGCAATATGTGGAAAACCATACAAGTTAATGACATGTAAAATGTACGCTAATAATATGCAAAATCTGCATGACGTTTCCTGAACAACTTAAATAAAACAAAATGCTGAATCAGACGAAATTGCACAAATTGTATACAAATAAAGTACTCATACTTGAAAGTGGTATTGACTAGGTAAATATCTTTCTCATACTGCGTAGTGCAATGCTATTTGGCTCAGAAACTCCATGCTTTATTAAGCTCCCAATCATAGGTGATATCCATTTTCTCATGGGGCAGAATTTCAAACTCACGAAGGGTTGCCAGTTCATTAATTTTCCGTCCACTTTTTGGAGGTGAGTCACGGTGGCCCTCATTGAGGTATTCGTGATGTCTTTCTTTCTACTTTTTTTCAGGGATAATGAGTACTGAATCTAGATAATATTAAATATCTTTCTTTGTAAAAAGGAAGTGCATCTTCGTCTTTTATTTGTAAATACTGTTCTCACAAGGGAGAGACCTTTATACAAGTGGAGTATTTCTCTTAAGAAAGAAGTGATTTAAAAAAAATGCCCTGCAGGGGGGTAGTGCTGTCAGTGCACCTCACACGGTGCACTGTAGGCATTACTCAGGTTCTTTGCAGCGTCTCTTCCTTAGGCCCC
>NC_089787.1:28540623-28545623 GCF_040412425.1 Macrobrachium rosenbergii | reverse complement strand
GGGATTAGTGACGGTTTACACTTTTCGGTTGATCTGAGAAAACGTTCAGTGTTCCGTTCGGTTTATTCGAGGAAACGCTTTATATTCTATTCGGGCTCTCTGAGAAAACGTCTAATATTTTGTTCTATTTCACTGGGAAAAGGTTTTATATTTTGTTCGGTTTCCCTGTGAAAATTTATTATATGTTTTATTGTCTGGTTTCTCTGGGAAAATGTTTTACATTTGTGTGATATATCTTGGAAAACGTTTCACATTTTGTTCGGTTTCTCCAGGAAGACGTTTTACATTTTGGTTCGGTATCTGTTGGAAAACGTTTTACAGTTTGTGCGGGTTCCCTGTGAAAGCATTTTATATTTTGTCTGGGTGACCAAGAAAAGCCTTTTACATTTTATTCGGGTTCTCTGGGAAAACGTTCTGCATTGTGCTTGCTTTCTCTGGGAAAACGTTTCACATTTTGTTCGGTTTCTCTGGGAAAATGTTCTGCATTTTGTTGGGTTTCTTGATAAAACGTTTTACATCTCGTTCGGTTTCTGGGGAAAACGTTTCACATTCTGTTATAATTCTCGATGCAAACTTTTTACATTATGTTCGGTTCTGGGGAAAACGTTTCACATTTTTTTATAAAAAAATTCGAAGATTTTTGTATGATAGGAAACTAGATACAAAAATCTGTAGGTTTTTTTTAAGGAAACTGGTGAAATGCACATATCTAGGATTGTGTAAGAAAAATCATGGAAATCCTGACTCACTATAGGAGGGGACGTTTTTGAAGGGGGAGAGTGTGGGGGGAGGAAGGGGATAAACTAGAAAGATCTTGGTTGTGTATATTGTGGGGAAACCTGGAATTCAAATCTTGTGTACAGTTATTGTTTTTATATATATATTATATATATATATATATATATATATATATATATATATATATATATATATATATATATATATATATATATATGTGTGTGTGTGTGTTTGTGTGTGCGTATTTTCTTATAGAGAAGGGGACTTAAGTCGTATTTCCGGATGTTTGATTTATCGTATGGGAAACATTGGACTATTTTTTTTATGGAACGGGTTTTTTAATGTTTAGAAAATCATGTATTTTTGCTTGTGTTTTCGTCAAAATGCAACTCTGCCCACGTAATGCATGTTTAACTTTGAACATGACCAGTCGAGCCTATGAATTCATCAGAAATCATAGATGTCTGATTTATAGTTATACAAGTGGTAGTTGCCCTTGTTAAATAAAGGTTCTGTAAAATCTCTTATTATAGTATATTTCGTATGGTGACTGTGTAAAAGTGTTTCTGCATGCATGTATGTATATAATGTCGAAAAATGTCCTGATTGTGCCACTTTTATTTTAAATGATCTGTATACAGTAGAGTCCGTGTTATATATAAATATCCTAGACAAAAGTGAGTGAATGGATGGAAATCTGGGCATAATTTGATTGATAATTTGATGCTTGTGATTGACAAGATGGGGGGAAACGAATTCGGCAAGCCCTGAGTGAGTGTCATTCAAATACGATCTTGATTCGTTCGTAGCAAAGATCTGATGAGGTAAATTTAGATGCTGCGGTGGTTTGTAAACCGAGGTAATTGTTGTTGTTATTTATCTTAAGCAGAGAAATATGTAATTTTAAAGGAATGACGGAAATAGTCGTTGCTTGTCTGTTGCCATTCCCCCCCCCCTCTTGAAGCTACTGTTCTTTTCAAGTGTTCATAACCCGTTGTATGGAAACTTTTTTGGTGATTCCTGCGTTTGTGAATCAGTTCTAGCTGATGGTGGTAAGATTGCAGATTATATTTGTTATTATAAAGGATATGCGTCAGTCATTAGAATTTTCGAAATCATATTCTCTCTCTCTCTCTCTCTCTCTCTCTCTCTCTCTCTCTCTCTCTCTCTCTCTCTCTCTCTCTCTTATAGCTTGTGACTGTATTTTTTCAACATTTCAACGCCCACACTAAGTATGACTTGTTTGTAAAAAAGAGCTTAGTATGTATATATATATATATATATATATATATATATATATATATATATATATATATATATATATATATATATATATATATATATATATATATATACAGTATATACATATGCGTGTGTGTGTGTGTGTATGTGTATGTGTAGTTTTAGATGACAAGGCATCTTCCTTATTAACAAAAGTTTTAAGCAGCCTTATACCTTCATAGACTATATAAGTAGTCAAAGTATACCTTCACGGACTTAAAATTAGACCAGTTCTATCAGATTTAGTCCCGTCCCCAAAAAAAAAAAAGAGTACAAAATCTTTTAGACTTCTCTTTTTACAAATTATCGTTCATCCAGAGCGTACGACACGAACTCAAATTGCTATCTGAAATCAATGGGCCACAGCACGAATGAGAAGGGGAAAAAATTAGAATTGAATAATAGTGAACGGTTCTAATCAATAAGAGGGAGTCGTTGTTGTTAAGCTTCTCTCCCCTCCCCTTCTTCCCCTTCCCCTTCTCCTCCCCCTCCTCCTCCCCCCCCCTCCCTCCCCCAGCAATGAGGTTTTGCTTTTGTGCTTTCGTTGTGTGTCTCCCGTTGCATCGCAACATGGTCGGGTTTCATGCAGTCGGAGTTTCGTGAGGGTAATTTCTTATAAAAGAAAGCCTGTCCCTCCTCCTCCTCCTCCTCCTCCTCCTCCTCCTCCTCCTCCTCCTCCTCCTCCTCCTCCTCCTCCTCCTCCTCTCGAGCAAAACTTAAATAATCGTTGAAGGAATCTACTTTGATGTGTCCTCAGAGACTGGTAAAAATTCCGAGCTATGCAATAAGGACACAGCGAATCATTACGTCGTGAAAATAAAATGGAATTAGTCTTTTTTGAAATTTGTTCACGAGCTTTTGACTAAAGCTTAAGACGTTGGTTGCTCACTATTATTATTATTATTATTGTTATTATTATTATTATTATTATTATTATTATTATTATTATTATTATTATTATTATTAAATTAGAACATGAAGTTTTTTAAGGGGATCTTTTTCTTAATTCTTGCATGCAGAGAAATTTCATGGTACCGCAGTTCCACATGTTCCTATTTTAATATTATATATATTTTGTTTTAAAGACATTTCACTCTTCATTTTTATAATCACTTAAGGAAATTTAATGCAATTAAATTTGCGAGATAAGTTAAGGAAATATAGTTGAGAAAACGGATTAAGTGAATATATACTTCACAAAACTTTTAATATCTAATTTCCCTTCACATTCTTGAGGTATTGTCGTTCTGTAGTCATCCTAAATTTTCAGTAGCATTCTTAGTCTTTACCTAAATTTGTATGACTTTTTGTTAATTGTTCTTTTTCTCTTGTGATGGGGGAGGGGGTAGTGTTGTCAGTGCACCTCACGTGATGCAATGTAGGCATTACTTAAGGTTGTTAACGGCGTTCCTTCGGCATATAGCTGCACCCACTTAATTTTAGCATTTTATTTTACCTCTATTCTGCTTCTTTTCTTCAATTTTGCTATCCAACCCCTCCAACTCCAATCTTTCACTGTTTAAAGCACTGGATGGCTGAAAGTGAACCATTGGTTGGTTTTATAGTCAAATTTCCATAATTATTATTTTATAAATATTCTTTTCATTGACTAAAAATACTTATAGTAGCATGCGTCTTGAAATGGGTAGCAAATCCACAGTTGTGTATGGGCACATATATTTAAAAATAAATCTATACAGAAATTTATTTTTAATTATATATACCCATACACAATGTGGATTTGTTTCTCCATTCTTCTATTTAATACAAAGAAAGTAAAGTAAATCAAATTGTTATTATATTCTCGTTATCACCATAATAATGGTGATATTTTATGTTGATTGTGAGGGGTGTATGTTTTATCTAGTTCATAAAAATATTTTACATCGATTGTAAGATTTGTTATTTTTTATCTACTGTAGTTCATAAAAATCTTATGTCTTACCACTATATGAATTATAAAAATTGATATGTATATCACACATGATCAATCAGTTAATTAACTCAAGTTTAGGCAGTCTGGCATTCACTGATGGCATCTTAAGCATATTGGAACAGCTCTTGACTGAGATCATTAGTGCCAAGTTCGTGGTCTTTGATCTTTGGAGAATGTTCGCTCGCGAGTACCGAAATTATGAACGGTTTTGTCGTCCGTCGGCGACCGGGACGAACCTGGTCAGATGTCAGAAAAGAGAAACTCTTTGGCATTTTGTAAGTGAAGTTTTTCTTTTTATTTAGACTTTGTGAATTACAGTGAATGATGATAATCGGTCATTTTTATTTTTTATTTTATTGTTTAGTATTTATCATTTTTGTTTTTGCATCGAAGCGTGCTCTCTCTCTCTCTCTCTCTCTCTCTCTCTCTCTCTCTCTCTCTCTCTCTCTCTCTCTCTCTCAGATTTGGAGGCCAGGGCTACTATCTCTCTCTCTCTCTCTCTCTCTCTCTCTCTCAAATTTGGAGGCCAGGGCTACTATCTCTCTCTCTCTCTCTCTCTCTCTCTCTCTCTCTCTCTCTCTCTCTCTCTCTCTCTCAAACTTGGAGGCCAGGGCTTCTCTCTCTCTCTCTCTCTCTCTGGCATTTCACTAATGACGATGAATGGACATTGAACCCATAAATACTTTATTATACGTTTCGATTTTAAAAGTTTTTAGAAACTGAAGACATGACTGTCTTTTCTTCCGACCATTGGTTTCCCCTCTATAGAATGGCAGTATAACGGCCGTCTTAACTAAGTATTCTTTGTAGTTTATCGTTTGCATTGCCGAATTAGATACCAAGGGTTGCCGAAAAAAATATACCAAGGATTGCCGAAAAAAGATACCAAGGATTGCCAAAAAATAGATACCAAAATAGATACCAAGGATTGCCGAAAAAAATACCAAGGATTGACGAAAAAAAGATACCAAAGATTGTCGAAAATAAAAGATACCAAGCATTGCCGGAAAAAAAGATCGAACAAAAGATACCAAGGATTGCCGAA
>NC_089787.1:28473123-28535623 GCF_040412425.1 Macrobrachium rosenbergii | reverse complement strand
ACGAGGAGATGCGGAAGGAGGCCGAGTCCCTCCGCCAGCGGGAGGAGGAGGACTTCGGCGACGGCTGGTGCGCCCCCTACCAGAAGTTCCTGTGGGATCTGCTGGAGAAACCTCAGACCTCGCTTGCCGCCCGGGTGAGTTACACTGGACCTCTTGGCCAAGTCATTCTCAGGACTTTAAGTACCGTACCTTCTTATCACTAGAATAGATGATCCTTCAACGTTAAAAATTAAAAAAATGCTTTCCATAATCATTTTCCAGTGCCATCTGTTGAATCCTGGAACGCTTTAACGCGTTCCATAAGTAAGTAAAATTCAAATAAATTTTTAACTTAATTCACTTGAAATATTCATTATTATTATTATTATTAGATTAGATTAGATTAATATAGAATTTGGTCTTATTTTCCACTTTTGGATTCTGGAACTCTTTAACGTGTTCCAGATTTATCTCTAAGAGTTTTTTTTACCTTTCTCATATTAATGTAGCTTCATTTGTTTGTTACAGTCAGACGGTAATGATATCAAAACCTGGAAACTGCTTTGATGAAGTTTTAGGAATAACTTGCATATAATAATCGGGTGTAATAATAGTTTACAGTGTGTGTTTGTGTATCACAGGTAACTCAGAAGTATGAGGAAAAAACTATTGCCATTACATCGCCAAATTTAATTCATTGCTCGTTTCACATCACAATTACCAAATTTGATTCATTGAATACGTCATACGTCGCTGACGTCAGAAACTTCCTAAAACACGTTAATGAATTTGGGTTCAGTTGTAATGAGCCATCCCTTTCTTGCTATTCTTGATTAATTACTTGGAAATCTTTTTTGGCAGTTGGAAGGAAGCATTCACTTCGCGAGTCGAAAAAGGACATGACGCAATACTCAAACAACTCTCGGGTTTACGATGAATTGGATCGAATATCCGCTCTTTCCTTTACTCAGCGTATTTTTTTTTTTTATAGGTTTTTACTCTGAAAATAGTTCTGTGAATGAGAGAACTGGAATAAGGCTTTCAGTAACTCACTTTGCATAATGAGGTGTCCTCCACTTTCATGCT
Source organism: Macrobrachium rosenbergii (assembly GCF_040412425.1). Classification (NCBI taxonomy): domain Eukaryota; kingdom Metazoa; phylum Arthropoda; class Malacostraca; order Decapoda; family Palaemonidae; genus Macrobrachium; species Macrobrachium rosenbergii. The sequence goes on along the minus strand of NC_089787.1, from coordinate 28,534,558 downwards.
TGGCTCTTCCAGGGTGGATTGGGGAAAGCTTTGTGGGTTTTTGGTGGAGCCTGTAGGGTGGGTCCTCTATAGAGACTGTAGTTAACAGGTGCTACAGGAAGACAGGATCTTCCTGTCTTCCTGTAGCACCTGTCCTTCGATGTTTACTTTAGGTACTGTATTTGACCCTTTAGTTATGCATGGGTCCTCCTGTAAGCACTTTGCTTGCATTGTCATTCCTTAATTATTGGTGGTGTTGCCTCGTCATCTGGGGGCACAGACCCTTAAAAAAGAGGTGTTGGCGATTCTGTATTCAACTGTAGGTGGCGTTGCTCCGTCATCAGAGGGCGTAGACACTTATAAAGGAGGTGGTGGTGATGAATCTGTTAACCTGTAGGTGGTGTTGCTCCGTCATCAGGGGGCGTACACCCTTAAAAGGAATAATGGTGATGATTCTGCATTCAACTGTAGGTGGTATTGCTCCGTCATCAGGGGGCGTAGACCCTTAAAAGAAATGATGGTGATGATTCTGTATTCAACTGTAGGTGGTGTTGCTCAGTCATCAGGGGGCGTAGACCCTTAAAATGAATAATGGTGATGTTTCTGTATTCATCTGTAGGTAGTGTTGCTCCGTCATCAGGGGGCGTAGACCCTTGAAAAGGAGTGGTGGTGATGATTCTGCATCCAACTGTAGTTTGTGTTGCTACAGCCGCGCCTGTTGGTCGTGGTGTTGTAGCGACTGTGGGTGGTGTTCCTGTAACGCGTCATGGTGATGACCCCTGACCTTTCCGACTGCCATTGTCCAGTGTTAACGGGAAACCCAGATGTTGGCAAGAGAAAGCGAGAGTGAGGAGGGGAGGAGAGAAAGGGATTCGGTTATGAGAGAGAGAGAGAGAGAGAAAGAGAGAATGATTGGGGAAAGAAAATCACGTGCCTCCATAAGCTTATGTTGCCCAATTTAGCAAGCCATCGGCGATGTTATCGCTCGTGATCTGTTTGGAGAGAGGGGTCTCGTGTCCCCCTCCCATCCCTTCCCCCATCCTTCCCCTCCCCCTTTCCAACGAGGCTCGATCGGTGCAAACCTACAGCCAAATGACGTCAGGAAAATATTGTCCGATTGGAAACACAAGTACCGGGAGACATTGAAGCTTTGGCTGTTGTTTATGTCCATGATTTTGCGGTAAGAATAGAAAAGAAGAGAGAGTTTGTTTTAAAAGGAACTCGAAATAATAGTCTGATTGATGGTTGGGGTGCTTTTGTTTATTTTTACAGTTTTTTAGGTAACAAAACGGCTTAAATTTTCATTATTGACACGAGATCAATCTAAAATGATTGATGGAGTGCTGCTGTTGTCGTTGATTTTGAAATTTTAAAAGGAACTCGAGGTAATAATGTTATCGGTTGGCCTTTGCATTTTTCAATATTTCAGGTAAAAAAATAAGACTTAAATGTTATTACTGGCGTGAATTCAATCTGAAATGATTGATGGATTGCTATTGTTGTTGTCGTTGAATTTATCACGAGGATTAGGGGTAAAAGAAGACGAAATTCTCAAAAACAGATTCCGAAATACTTCGAAGGGGGAAATCGCCATGAAATTGCCACCTGGTCCCCTTGAGTCTGTTGCCATGGGGATGCCAAAAGTGGATGACACGCCCGTCTTCCTTCCCCCAACTGCCCATCCATCCTCGGCCAGGGGGGCGTGAGCGGGGAGGACCCACTAGTTTCATGGATTCTGTCGTTTGAGTGCTCCAACAAATTGCGAATTCCGTCGCTGATGTCATTGGGTGTTTTCCAAGTCGGTTATTTTGTATTTTTATTTTATTTTTTTATTGTGTTTTGGCGTTAACTGTATTTATCAAATTTGTGGAGTTTGAAGTTTGAAGAGTTGGTCGTTTTCATGTAGTTTGAAGTGGACATTGGTTATGACAGTGAGATGTGTTATATATATATATATATATATTTATATTTATATATATATATATATATATATATATATATATATATATATATATGTATATATTCATATATACATATATATATATATATAAAAATATGTATGTATTATATATACATATATGTATATATATATATATTAAATATATATATATATATATATATATATGTATATATAAAATTTTTCATACATTTTTTCATGCCATTTATACAGTAAAAGAACATAATTCATAACAAACGGATTTTAAATATTTGTTAATTCACGCACTCTTGTCACGACTGTAGGTTCTCGTGTCATGAGTAATCATCAAATTCTCTCTCTCTCTCTCTCTCTCTCTCTCTCTCTCTCTCTCTCTCTCTCTCTCAGGTCTTACTCGTAATTTATGTTCGAAGCAGGCCGTTACCCGGATTAGAAACATGCTTGTGCCAAGTCCAGAGGGCGTGGTGAGGAGAGAGAGAGAGAGAGAGAGAGAGAGCTGTAATTTTCCCTGACATGCTTTTTGGCTTATCGTAGTAGCAAGCGATTATCTGGATCCTGATAACCTTATCTTTGATGTTGGTGGTAAGGGTGGGGGCAGATTAGGTCATTGTCAAAATATTGTTGTTTCTGAAGATATGTTTCCTAATACGTCTGTGTTGTGGTTTAATTGCTTGATTTTCATAAGGATATAGTTTGTTTATTTCTTATATTGCGTGTTTTTTTTCAGTTATTTTTAACAAGTTTTTAACAATTACTGGAGATTGATTCTTTTGTAAGTTGTGAAGGTGTTTTCCTAAAGGTCTTGTGACTTTTTTTTATTTTTTATTGTGTCACGAATACAGGGTGTAACCCTTTTAGGGAGAAGAGTTTTGTTTAATGTTAAAATTCGCCCCCGACAAAATGAAGTTAAGCAAAGCAATGAATATGCGCAAGTACAACACACAACACATATATACAAATAAATGACTTTTCGGATACAAATAAAGATAATATGATTTGATAGAAGGTCGAAATAATCCCAATTCATTTATGGATTTCTGGAGATACTTAATAATCCTTAATAGTTCAGTATAGGTCTCTTCATAGTTGTAATTCTTTCAAAGCCTGATGTGTTGGAGAAGAAAAATAAAGGATATACACTCAATATATATGTATATACATGTATGTATGTATATAATATATATATTATAAATATATAATAGATATACAGTATATTACATATATATATAATATATATACATATATATATATATATATATATATATATATATATATATATATATATATACAGTATAATTTATAATTATATATACATTATATATATACATATATATGTATATATATATATTATATACACACATAAATATAGATAATATATGAAAAGGAGGGAAAAAAAAAGAGAGAGGTTGGATATATGAAAAAGCATTATGAAATTAGCCTAATAGAGAGAGAGAGAGAGAGAGAGAGAGAGAGAGAGAGAGAGAGAGAGAGGCTTTCCACATGCAACACTCACCACCCTTGGTCCTAGTTTTATTCTTTTTCTATTTCGTCCCACCTGCTGATATCTGCCCCTCCCCAACCCATGACAGCATTTTCCTCCATCAGGTAGAGTAGTTTTGGCGGGCGTGGGAGGGGAGGGAGTGTCTGGTTTCTCAAGACTTAGAGCTCTTTCTTTAGCATTGGTCCTTATCCACTTCAGATGGTTTCATTGCTTTGATATCTGGATGGCCTTTGGACACTCCTCAGTACCGGTTGTCATGGAAAGGTGGTTGGTGTCCATCTTTTCTACGAATTTAGGAGAGGAAAGGTGAATTAGAATAAGTGGAAATTAATTTAGAAAGGAATATGAGTCTCTCTCTCTCTCTCTCTCTCTCTCTCTCTCTCTCTCTCTCTCTCTCTCTCTATCTCTCTCTCCATATTTTTTATTGTCGTATCCTAGATAATGGCCTTTATTCGTCCTGCAGTCATTTGTATAAGATGAAAAAAAACATCTGTAATTGGACTTAAGATTTACCAAGGATACTCAAGATTGCTTTAAATTCTTTTTCACCCCTGTAGCTAAAGCTTTCATTCTTCTAATTATACAGCAAATTTTCAGTTCTCCCCATGCAGTCATTCCCAACAAGACCGTACGTAAAAGGGCTTTAATTATCCTCGAATGCACGTGATAGACTTACGCCATTGAGACGCATTTCGAGAATTTTTCGCCAGGCCAAAATGATTTTCCCCACCTTTGTTATATCTGGGTCCATTAACGCCTGAGTGTGCAGTTAGGAGTGAAAAATAAAAAGTTCGAAAGTTGATTAAAGTCATTGTGGGTATAAATAGCAGGTATTTATGTGGGCACGTGTGGCCCCGGGTGTCATTGCGTCATCGCTGATTTGTAATGCTCTTGGACGTCGTGATTCTGTTGACAGATATTTTGTTGTAAACAGCTGCTGATATTTTCATGCTTGTTTATGTACGTATGTATGTACGTATATGGAAGCATTTCAGATAAATACTCATTTTATATATTTGTGTCAGTATGTATGTATATGGATGTAATTAAGACGTTCTCTTTCTCTCTCTCTCTCTCTCTCTCTCTCTCTCTCTCTCTCTCTCTCTCTCTCTCTCAGAACATAACTACTATGTAATTTTATAAGAATATAAACCACCATGATCAAAGCACTCTAGCTCTCTCCCTCTCTCTCTCTCCTTACTCTTTGAAGTCCTCCTTCCTCCTCCTCCTCCTCCTCCTCCTCCTCCTCCTCCTCCTCCTCCTCCTCCTCAACGTCGCTGGAAGCCTCAAGGAACCTCTCGTGAACAAAAGGAAAGCCACCAAGCCGTCTTCTGCTTTTGTTTCTCGAGCGAAAGCACCGGAGGTTGGAGGAGTATTTTCACGGGATCTCGAGGGCGAGGTAGGTTGCCCATGAACGCCCGAGCACCGCACACCAGGCCGAGGAGGAGGTCTTTCATCGTTGCTCGAGTGGTGCGTTCATTTGCCCAGTTATGCTGTCAGAAATGCGCGCCCGTTTTTATAATTTTTTTTTTTTTTTTTGCGGGGATTGTTGCGTTTTCGGTAGGCTTGGTATGTGTGTGGTATTGTGTACGTTTGTGTGTGTGTGCGCGTATGTGTGTGTTTTATTTTGAGCAGTATGTATGTTTGTGTGTGTGCATTTTATTTTGAGTATTGCGTATATTTTATCTTGTTGCGTAGAGAAACGTAATGATGTTATTTTAGAGTCACGTTCATTCGCTTGCTTATGTAGACGTGTTCAGTGTTTTCAGAGCGTTGCGTTCTTTAACGTAGTCCGCTATGCATACGCAGGTTTTAACGCTATGTTATCACGTTCAGTCTTCCTGTTGCGTATAAAGAGTGCGTTATAATACAGTGAATATCGGGGTGCGTTGTATTTAGCGTAAACGAGTTTCGTCAGTTATTCAAGAATGTACATTATACAGTAAATACAAAAGAAAGTTTACACTCACATATGCTCACTCACACGTGTAATATATATAATATACACAGTATATCCCAGTATTTTTACGCGTAGCGTATTTATACCTAGATACCTATGTAAGCATATATCACATACGTGTTTTTACCCGTATGAAGTCTATTTATATTAGATACCTTTATAAATATATATGATTAATTACATTCCTTGTAAGTGTTATCTCAGGGCAAGTTCCCCTACCCCGAGTACCTTACCCCCCCCCCTCAGCAAAATCCTTTCATCTACGAGAGAAGCATTTTGTTACAGCCCATTACGCCTTCATACAGCGATATTTGCAAAGGAACGATGGCTAATGTTATAGCCCATATATCGGTGGCCACTTGGTCTCTTTTGTAGATAGAGAATTCTGCCGATGAAAGATGACAGCATTCCATATGGGTATATATAATCGTTTGGGTACAGAGGGCGTGTGTGCGTATGTCTGTGAGCTTGGAGCTGATACTTTAGTTATTTTACTATTTTACGGTAAAACTGGGAAAAGAGAAATGCCCGAAAATACAAAATGAACACAAACGAAAATCTGACAGATAAAAAATAACATTTTTGCATTTGAGTTTCTGTAATTATACAGAGGGTTTGTGACCTCCTCCTCCTCCTCCTCCTCCTCCTCCTCCTCCTCCTCCTCCTCCTCCTCCTCCTCCTCCTCCTCCTCCTCCTCCTCCTCCTCCTAAAGATACATTTCGGTCGCTGAAGGAGAGACAGACAAAGGAAGAATTATTATGTTATGAATGTCAGTCAACTCCGTTTTTTAATACATGGCGAAATGTCAAAATACTTCCAGAAATAGATATACGTCTTAGTGCTTCTAATATTAAAAGGTTGACATTTAAATTATAGAGTTCTGTTTGTGTGTAAATTCAACAAGTTTTTTTATGATTTCATCATCATCATCATTACCATATGTCATATATTTATCGATAATATTAGGAGGCAATTCTGAATACGAATTCCTTGATGTAATCGAGTTGGCAGTGAAGGCACTAATGCTCTCTCTCTCTCTCTCTCTCTCTCTCTCTCTCTCTCTCTCTCTCTCTCTCTCTCTCTCTCTCTCTCTCTCCATAATCGTTTGATATATTTATGGCATGATTTCTCTGACAGCTCATGCATCTTAGGAGAAACAGGCCGCTCCTACTTCATATGCAGTTTTTTCTTTCTTTTTTTTATTTCTGTTATTAATTTTTTGTTTGTTATTTATAACCCGTTGCAGGAGGAATTTATCCTCCCTGGCCTTTTGGCTTTATAAAGGGAAGATATTGAAAAATAATTTTTAATGTAATTATAAGAGCGGCAATTTCAAGGTCATTATATTTGATTTATCCTTATTTTATCATTGAAAAGCAACAGGAAAATTTGGATAAATAATTTTTTCTGATCAATGATTATTAAATAATAAACGGATGAAAATAATTGTTAATGCAATTATAAGATTAGCAATTTCAATGTCATTATATTTTATCGTTTTTACGTTACTGGAAAGCAGCAAGAAAATATGGAAAAATAATTTTTCTGATCAAGAATTATTAAAAAATAAACTAATGGAAACCTTTTTAAAATCGTATCCTTTCATCCATCATTATAAAATGATAATATCAAACGCGAAAAACGAACGAAAATGAAAGCACATGAACGATCATTTGTGATATGATACTTGTTACATTTAACATGAATTCGTCTTTCTCCGACCGTTATCAAATTCATATCTTTCATGAATGATAATTTTTGGGTGTGCCTCGGGTGGCCAGGAGGCCCCCTTCTCGAGTTGGACGATCTAGGTCAAGGTGGATGCGCCAGTTTGGACGTTGTGAAAATGCATGTTTGTGTGTCCTGACAATAAACATGTAAATGCTTACGTTTATGCAGTACAATCTCGCCAGTACATTTAAATGTGTATTTGAAGTTCTTTCTGTGAAAATGCATGTTTATGTGACCTTGAAGTAAACATGTAAATACTGGTATTTATACAGTACAGACATGCCAGTACAGGTAAATATACATTTGAGGTTCTTTCTTCCTAAGGTGGGTGCGCAAGTTTGGCCCATTGAGAAAATGTATGTTTGTATGTCCATGCAATAAACATGTAAATGCTTACATTTATGCAATACAAACATGCCAGTACAAGTAAATGTGTCATAGAGATTCTGTCTTCCTCTCCTTGTTTCAGCCTTTTTAAAGTAATGGAATCGTGAATGAATGAAAAAACCGTGTATTTTCATGAAATATATGTATTTTCATTGTGCATAAGTATGTGTAGCTCACTAACGTGTACAGATGTATACATAATTACGTGTTATGTTTATTCAGATTTATGCATTAACAGATACAGAAACCATGCTTGTTTATTTTCAAATTCCAGTTCTGATTAGTGCTCAGGACAACTTTAGTCATGAGAGAGAGAGAGAGAGAGAGAGAGAGAGAGAGAGAGAGAGAGAGAGAGAGAGAGAGAGAGAGAGAGATAATGATTAAATGTGACAGATCTCATGTGTTATTTTGCGTTCCATCCCCCCGTCCTCTCTCTCTCTCTCTCTCTCTCTCTGAATATAACCACTATGTTATACTATAAGAGTGGAACCACCATGGTCAAAGGTCAAAGTACACTCTCTCTCTCTGTCTCTCTCTCTCTGAATATAACCACTATGATATACTATAAGAGTGGAACCACCATGGTCAAAGGTCAAAGTACACTCTCTCTCTGTCTCTCTCTCTCTCTGAATATAACCACTATGTTATACTATAAGAGTGGAACCACCATGGTCAAAGGTCAAAGTACACTCTCTCTCTCTCTCTCTCTCTCTGAATATAACCACTATGTTATACTATAAGAGTGGAACCACCATGGTCAAAGGTCATAGTACACTCTCTCTCTCTCTCTCTCTCTCTCTCTCTCTCTCTCTCTCTGCAAAGGGCCCAATTGACATTGGAGATCAGTATCTGTCGTTTATCCGATGAGGCTTTGGGAACTTGGCGCCCATCCACATGGAAAACATCCACTTAGGAAGATCGGCTGAAAGGGGAGTTGACGGCTGATGTTCCTCGGGGGAATCCAGTAGATCTGTGTACCCCTGGGGAATTCATATATCATGATTATTGAGTGGGTCATGGAATCGTAGAGGATGGTCCTAGGATTGATGTGGGAGGGTGTTGGGGGTGGGAGAGGCGGCCATTTTGGTGGCTAGACATTGGAGCGAGAGTGGATGCAAAGTTATTTGGATTTTTTGGAGTCGATTTAGACTTACAGGTGTAAGTGTTTTTTTTTTCCTTATCTTTCAAAGGTGAAGTAATAAAAAGCGCCCCTATATAATTTTAAAGTCTCTTTTGAAGGGGAGAAATGAAAGGGCTAAGAATATTCGTTGAATGGAAATGCTCTCCAAGAGAAAATTATATATTTAGCTTGTCACCTCTCTAGTCTTCCTGTAAGTAAGTGCCGTCAGTGTACCTCGTGTGGTGCACTGTAGGCATTACTAAGAGTCGTTTCCAGTGTCTCCTCCCCCCCCCCCAGCTTCACCAAGTTTTTAACCTTTTAAACCTTTTATTTTGCCTCTGTTCCCAATTCCTTCCTTCCATCTTGATGTCCAACTCCTCTTTTTCACCAACAGCACTGAAAATGCCCCAGTGCGTGGCCTTACAGCCAAATTTCCCATAAGACAAAATCAAATCAAACCTTTCAAGTATTGTTTAAGAGATTGTGTTCCCCAATTTAAACAGAAGTCATTCGGTTTTGTGACCTGGTAAACCTCGAAGTTGGTATTTGATTGAATTGGGAATAATGGTTTTCCTTGTCCATCATATTAAGGAGCCCTATTGGTTGTTGGTTCTGACAGCTGATAAGAGCTTGAGTTCGACATGTCCAAGTAGCATGTCATAGTCAGAACCTTTACGAGGTCGGAAGTATGATTTATGTTAGTGCATTTTAAGGAGGTTGAAAAATGTCGACTTTTGTACTGGTAATTTTTCATTGCACAGTCTGATTTCAGCCATCTTTATGTTATTAAAGAATAAGGCTTGAAATTGACCATGAATGATTGTGAATACTATTATATGAAACGGTGGGAATTTATAATTTTCTGAAGTATTAGTCGAGGGAAAAACTGGTTTGGAAGTTGACAGGCAAAGATTTAGGAAAGGCTAACACTTGTTTTCCCAGATATTCTATTCGGTTTCTAAGGCTTTGAGGCCTTTTTTGGTGGTAGTAAAAGAGAGCGTAGCTGGTGTTCAGCTGTTTTGAATTATTTGAATAATGAAGTTAGTCACAAAATCCTCAAATACATACCTACATAAATCAAAGAAATTTTACGGTGACTAAATAGATTTGAAGATTACCTAAATAAACAGAGAAATTCCTTTGCGGTGAATCATTGACTTACCCATTCCTTGTAGTCTCACCAACACCCCTCTGCAAAACAATAACAATAACAGTAATAATTACGACAACTTAATTACCTTTCTTTGTCTTCTCATCTCTCGTTATTGTTTTGCGATATGCAAAAGGGTCTTGTCCCAAGCGATTTGAAATAGATTAGCGTTCCGTGGTGCTGCAGATGTCTGGTTGCAGATAATTCCCTTTCTTCTCTTCTGCTTCGTGTGAAATTGAACGAGGGAGATTCCATTCGAAATTGAACGTAATTAAAACCACGTGGATGCGTTCGCCATTGGCGGGCGTTATTGGTTGTGGTTTCGTTCCTTTTAAATAACAATTTGCCCTCGCGTCTCGTCTCGAGCTTGGAACCGTTGGCCGTTTTGGGGTTGGGGGTGTGGAGGACGGAGGAGGGAGGGGGGGTTGGTGTTCTAATTGCTGCCCTGACAAAGAACAAAACTAATAGTCTTCTGTGATCAGAAACAGTTACTCGACATAGATGAGATGATCATGGAATGCTTCCACACGCTCACACACACACACACACACACACACACACACACCATGCTTGTAACTAAATGAATGTGTGTGTGCTTATTTTCTCTGGAAGCATTACGCTCTTATCTAAGCATAAGCCCAGATAAACCAACAAAATATTGTTGGAAGAAAAAGATTAGGATTGTGAGCAGGAAATTTGAAATGGGGAAAATCTTTTTTTTTTTTTCTCTCTCTCTTTTTTGAAGGCTGCCGTTTCCCTTATATATTCACATTAAATGTGATATATATCATTCTTGTTCCATATTGTTTTTAAGAGGACGACAATCTGTCATTAAGTTGATCTATTTAGGTTTTAACTTTTTTGTTTTTGAGTTTTGTAGATTTTCCCTTTTTTTATGTATGTAGACATAAAAAAAATTGCGGAAAGTTTACATATATACAAACCTGGATTATATTCGCGGTCTAAACAGACGGTGTATACATGTTATGTATTTTATAATAAACCATTTCGGACTAGATCCTGAAACAAACAAACAAACAAACACTGTATATTCATGATACGTATTCCCTATTAAACAGTTTCAAACTAAATGCATAAACAAACATAAGTGACTACATGAATGTATCCATACGCCGCAGTTCTACAGAATATGCCTTAGGCTGTAGCAGAAGTTGGCGCCTTCCATATCTCATTATATTAAAAGGAAAAAAAAAACTTTCAGTCCTCCTATCGCTTTGTCATGATGGCTATGAAAGAAACATGTTCCTTCCATTTCGCCTGGATATATATAGGGGGCGCATCCCCCCTACACCCCCCTTTTGCTGTTGTAGTAGTGATTTATTTACTCACGTCTCTCTCTCTCTCTCTCTCTCTCTCTCTCTCTCTCTCTCTCTCTCTCTCTCTCTCGGAAAGTCGTGTTTTTTCCTTTTTCGGAAATAGCATGTACTGCCTTCTCTCTCTCTCTCTCTCTCTCTCTCTCTCTCTCTCTCTCTCTCTCTCTCTCTTTGAGAGTTGCCTCTCTTCCTCCTTTTGAAAGAGCATACTCTCTCTCTCTCTCTCTCTCTCTCTCTCTCTCTCTCTCTCTCTCTCTCTCTCTCTCTCTCTCTCTCTCTCTCTCTCTCTCTGAGAGTCGCCTTCCATCCTCCTTCGGAAATAGCGTTTTGGCTGATACTTGCTTAATCTTCCCACCACGATCTTCTCTTTCCAGTCTCTTCTCTTCCCACCTCGGAAAGGGCATTGTTGGAAAACTATATTGTCACTGAATACTGTGCACTGTTTAACTCCTTTTCTCTCTGCTCTCTGGCGTATCTCTTCCCAAACCATTCTCATGTAGTTTTCTTCCTGCCGAGTTTTCCTTCTCAGACCATTGTAGTCTAGTCTTCTTCCCATTGGGAGGAAGTGTGTTGGGGAGGTGGGGGAGACCATCCCTTTCTTCCCACTTCGCCAAGACCATTTTCCGGAGAGAGCAGAAGGCGTATAGCCGCTGAATATTTACGAGGTCTCATTGGAGACTTTTATCATCCGGGGCTGACGTCGCTTCACTGAAGCACAAACGCACTGTCCCAAGGTTAGAGTACCCCCAAAAAAAAAAAAAAAGTCTTATGGTATATATAGGACACGCAGGACGCTTAGGGACTGTTTCGGACGACGCAGGATCCGGAGGAAAATAAAATGCCGAAGGAATGGCGCGCCTCGAAATGCGGGAAAAGATGGTGCCACATTTTGACCTTGGTGTTTCTGTGCTTTGGGGTTTGGGTTCTGTCTCTTGTGTTCAGAGCCAGGACTCCGTTGGTGTGTGGGGTCGTTTTTAATTTTTTCTTTTCATTTAAAGGTCTTGAAGAAATTTGGCTGGGATTAATCAGTTCATTGACATATAATATATTTGTTTTCAGTGACATGAAGACATGTCATTTCTGAATGGGTCCAAGAATTTTAATTCGTGTCTCTCCTCTGTGGGCTGCGAAACTCTATATAGTCAGTTATATGTTATAATAATTATGCACAGTATTATATATTACACTAAAAATATATATATATAACTTTCCTTATGAACAAAACCCTGAAAAAACTGACATTCTTTCCCAAATCTCCTACACCTCCTCTTCTTCTTCTCGATCATTTCCAAACGAAAATATAATAATGATTTTACCGTAAGCCCCTCGAGAGATGAGCGCCTCTTATTAGCATTATCCCTATGTAACCTCGACTTGTAGGGGAATGATAACATGCCAATACCCAATCAAATCTAAGAGGATTGGGGGAGGCGGCCGAATCTCTAGGAATGTAAAGGAAGAGGGGGAGGGGGGGAAAAGGAGGGGGAAGGGAGGGGGTGGCCCTTACAGAGAGAGAGAGATATGTGAAGGGATTTAATACTCCTCCCCCCAAGTACATTCCCATTCCTCTCCTTCCCTTCGATCTGGGGATTTGAATCCTTAAACCCCCCCTCTCTCTCTCTCTCTCTCTCTCTCTCTCTCTCTCTCTCTCTCTCTCTCTCTCTCTCTCTCTCTCTCTCTCGGATATCCTCTTATGTATTTGGTTGTAGGATTTCGTGAATGCCCTCGAATATGGGCTGTTTATTTTTTCCTTGATAAAATGGAGTGCGTCGTCAAAATAAATCCTTCTTAGGCTAGGATTGTCACAAAGGATAGGATGTTTCAAGTAAGGGATATTTTTCAATTGAAATTCTGGACCAGAAGTGAATTTATGACGCTAAAGTAGGAGTACTTTTGTATGCCAGTTGTGGCGCATTGAGGAGGCTGTCTTAAGGAGATGGCGAAAAACACGATCTGCAAAATTTAGTAGAAATTTGCCTGAGAGTTCTTCATAATTTTTTATGAAAATAATTTCTGTAAAACAATTTCTATAAAAAATAGATAAGGTTAGGGTTATAAACTTTAGTTATTCATATACTTTAGCACTGATTTTTTTCCATAACATATGAATATCTCCGTTTAATTTATCTTGCTCTGTTAAAAGTGACATGGTAAAACTCCGTGATATTTTTTCCTCGTACGGGGAATCTCAATCTGTCAGAGAGAATCCGTCTTAGAAGACATAACGCTATTTGGCAGGTTTTACTACAAGGGAAAAGACGCTATATCTTCCTCGTTCAGACGAAGTTTTGTTTATTGAGCTGTCTCAATAGTGATGTTTATTGCTCTAAACTTTGTTTCATAAGAAAATTAATTTATTTCTAGTTTTTATTTATGCAAATTATCGATCTAAGTAACTTTCTGTAATGTATATAATATATATGTCTATGTATATATATATATATATATATATATATATATATATATATATATATATATATATATATACAGTACATATATGTATATATATATATATATATATATATATATATATCTGTGTGTATGTACAGAAACATATATATATATATATATATATATATATGGGGTGATAAAGACATACAGCCACTGACTCCGTACTATCCTATCTTATCCTTTTTAGGATTTCCTCCAGAGTTTTGGAAGGATACTAGGCGCGTCTCCGAACATCGCCGCGGCTGTATATTTTTTCCCTCCTCCTATTTCTTTGCAACTCTGCAACTTTAAATGCGATGAATTCTCCCTCCTTCCGGACTTTGGGAATTCTCGAAGGAATTTTACGGCTCCCGCGTTCATAGATTTTGTTTCTTTGGGACGTAGTAAAGAGACCGGATGGTTTTCGGCTTGCGCGATTGGTGTGTTATTTCTTTTATTTTATTTTTTTTTTTTTTTTGTTTAAAACATAAATATATTAGTTTAGTGACTCCCTCTTCCATTGTGTATGTTCGTGTGTATATATATATATATATATATATATATATATATATATATATATATATATATATATATATATATATATATATATATATATATATATATTTATATATATATGTGTGTATTTATTATAGTTAGGATTTATGAAAAGATACTATTTTGTTGTTAAGAGAGATATAAGTGTAAGGCTAAATCCCATAAATTATATATATATACAATTTATTATATATACTATAAATATTATTTATGATTTGTGAAAAGATGCTATTTTGATGTTAGGACTGACATAATCCTCCGCCCATTAAATTTTTATTTATTCAAAATAATGCTCCAGTATTTTTTTTTTCTACGTTTCCCCAGTTCTTACCATTTTCCCTTTTTCAAGAAACAGATGAATTGCGCTATTTGGAATAAAGTCCGATTCATTAATTCCTTTTGTTATTTTATCAAGTTGCTCGTCAGGTCTACTTTACTATCAGGAAAATACAAAAACTTTATTTCTTTATGAACTTTTTTTTCCGTAAAGTTTCCTTTTATAACACTTACTTTTTTCCTCGCCCTTCCAAAATCTAGAGTTTCATTTTCTTCTTAACTCCAGCAACTTGAATTAAGTTTCCTTCTCACTAAACCACTTGAACATTTCTTCGTCAACAAAGCAACGGGAGTTTAATTTTCTATTCCAGTGCAGCCGTATTTATTTGCCCTAATTTCAGCACAAATTCCCCTTCTCAGGTTCCCATGTATGGCGAGTTATTCATTTACCTTTTATTCATTTATCTTTTATTTTCGCAACCCCTTCCTATCGTCGTGTAGTCTTCGAACCCATTTACATAGTGGTTACGCCCCTCTTCCGTCTCCAACCCCCTCCCCTATCCCCCTTCCCCTCTCCAACCCCCCCGGCACCGAGGCAGTTCCTCACCACCACCACCAACCCTTCCTCCTCCAACGTGTGAATTTTTCATGGCGCTCCACATACCATGACGTTTCCCGCTCATGACAGGGTCTTGGTATTACCTCTCTGACCCAGGTACGCCAGTATTTGCATTTTCTCTCTCTCTCTCTCTCTCTCTCTCTCTCTCTCTCTCTCTCTCTCTCTCTCTCTCTCTCTCTCTGTGCTATTTTCTGGTGTTTGATTTCCAGCAAGAGAAGTACGTTATGAATATTGAACATGTTGGATGCTGAATTTATTCTGTATTTATAAAAGTAAAACATGGTACAGGTCAATTATATCATGTTACTTTCTCTCTCTCTCTCTCTCTCTCTCTCTCTCTCTCTATGTATATATATATATATATATATATATATATATATATATATATATATATATATATATATATATATATATATATATATATATATATATATATATATATATATATATAATATATATATATAAATATATATATACTGTATATATACATATATATATATATATATATATATATATATATATATATATATATATATATATAATATATATATATATATATATATGTGTACATGTATATAAATATATATGTGTGTGTGTGTGTTTGTGCTTGTATAATCATTTGATACGATACTAAAGCGTATTGACATAAATCACGTGGCCGACAACACAAGTCGGCAGTGTCAGCTCGACGAACGTAAGTGAATCCATTTATCATATTCTGTAAAAAAAAAAAAAAGAGCGATTTGTTTTTGCTTACATGATAGCTGTAGCTCTGAAATTTATGAGGGTAGTTATTGTATTTATAAATAAATATCCTTAAGAGAAAAAAGATTGACTCTGCATTACTTGGCTTAGATTTCTGTTATTGGAGGTTTATATTTTTTGTAATTATTTTTTTATATAAATATACAAATAAATACCCATAGGAGAGGAGGTCGACTTTGCATTGCTTGACTTAGATTTCTGCTATTGCAGATTTATATTTTATTTATATTATATTTTTATAAATGTACGTCTCATAATTTTTATTATACGTTTCCAAACTCCGTCTTTTAATATGGCATTCCAGATCTGGTTGGTCACTCATGATTTATCATATTTCATGTTTATAAACTTCTTTCTTATTGTTTGTAGTACGTCTATTGATATGGCATTCCATATCTGAACGGTCACTCATGATTTATCATCTTTCATACTGATAAACATCTTTCTTTTTGGTGGTCATTCCAGACGGGACCCGTAATTGTAAAACCACTTCATTTTTCGTTTTTATTTTAAGCTGTGGTCTGTTTATAGACCCCTGCAACGTCTGTCAGCTGCATCTCAAGACGATAGATTAAGATTGATGTGTGACAGTATACGTTCATTTACATACGCACCCAATGCCAAGACGGTTCTCAGATGTCAGACCACGGAAGACTTGGGAAAAGTATTTTGAATGCGAAAACGCTGCAGTATATTTTATGTTCGCTTCTACTTTTGTTCGTGTATTCGTTTAGTGCATTCGTGGGATTGAATTTTTTTTTAAGAGACTTGCAGTTGACATAATTATGTGATGTATAGTTTGCTTATCGGATGCTGTGAATGGGTATACTTGTATGAATGTCTCTTTTTCTTGTATGTTCAAGGTTAGCCTAGAGTTTGCATTTAATGACAGTTGAGTTATTTGTTTGCAAATGCATGTAAATTTACTTTATGGGGTTGTATGTATTTATATATGATCTATTAATGCACATACCGGTTGAACTGCGTTGACATTTATGTATCAAAACCGGCTAATGTACGTACATTTATAGCCGGTGCTTGAGAGAGAGAGAGAGAGAGAGAGAGAGAGAGAGAGAGAGAGAGAGAGAGAGAGAGAGAGAGAGAGATAGTTATACTTATCGGAGTAATGCTAATAAGTAACCTCAAAACACAATAGTGAAGACAGTGACTTTAGTCACATTAATTAAATTGCGAAAACTTTTGCAGACTAGTAAATATATAATATATATATATATATATATATATATATATATATATATATATATATATATATATTATATATATCTAGGCACGTGTCAAAGAAATGTAATTACCGAACAGCTCTACAAGCCAAACACGGATATTGTCTGATTATGCTAATCTAGGAACACGGCGGTGCCTACTCGTTAGCCTACAGGAAAAACCAAATGATATTCGTACACACTAATCCATGTTGTAAACGGCGCATAAAGAGGTCGTATGGAGGGTTTTTATGGGTCACTCTCCGTGTCTATAACTCCCCGTTGGGGGGCGTTCCAATATGGCTGCCCTAGTGGCAGTAATAGAGAGAGAGAGAGAGAGAGAGAGAGAGAGAGAACTGCAGCAGCTCAACACCGCTCGGGATGAAATAGATATATCTTCGGTTTTTTGTACAACTGTCTCATATTTTAATGGAGCTCTACGAAGCGGCTCCAGTTCCTCTGGAAGTCCTGGTCTGGAAGTCTTGGTCTGGAAATCTGGAAGTCATCCATCACATGAGAGGCTGAGACATTAGATAGGGGAAGGGGAGGAGGGGGGCGGCTGGAAGTGGGGTTTGATTTTGGGGTGTGAGTCGTTCTTCGTCTGCAGCTGGAGGTAGAAAAAAATAGTTGTTTTTTATTTTGCTTTCCAAAAATGAACGAGCTTGATCCCTTGAGTTTCTTTATAAATTATATACGTTGTCTTAAGATTGAAACCTTGATGGTACTCAGTGTATAAGTCATCAATCAGTCTAAAAGATTAAGGAAATTGATTTATTTATCTATTTATTGGATTCTTGTTTTGATAAAGTATATACTAGCCTCTCTCTCTCTCTCTCTCTCTCTCTCTCTCTCTCTCTCTCTCTCTCTCTCTCTCTCTCTCTCTCTCTCTCATTTCCGTCAACGACCTTCTATATTGAGTTGTACTCCCAGTCCGTGATTTATCACTTAATAAATTTTCTTTGGGGTTGACATATGTTTTTTTGAACTAACATAATTTTTTTTTTTTTTTTTGCACCTTATTGGGGTACGGCAGTATGATAATAATGTACGATAATTCACGCTCTGAGGAATAGTTATTCGATACGAGGTTCACTTGTAATGCATTTTCTGTGAAATTACTGTTCATTTACTTAATTACAGTCATTTACTTAATGAAGTTGTGTACCTTGAAGGAGAGAAATTTTCGGGGTCTCTTCTCTCTCTCTCTCTCTCTCTCTCTCTCTCTCTCTCTCTCTCTCTCTCTCTCTCTCTCTCTCTCATACCGGTATGAGGCCCATAATCCCACTGTTTTCATTCAGTTTTTGATTAAGTGAATAAATAAAACAGTACCCAAATTTTATTTCGACAAATTAGAAAAATTTCCATTATAATGTTGCTCGATGGATACCATTAAGCCGAGTAATTGTGAACGTTTGTGAAGAATTATGAGTAATTATGAATAATCATTAATAATCGGTCGTGATTATCGCAATTGTGCCAGATATTCACGAGTAGAAAGCCATCTCATACCAAGAAATAAAATGTGGTAGCGTGTGTGTGTGTGTGTGTGTGTGTGTGTGTGTGTATGTGTGTGTGTACTCAGTTCTGTGTGGTCAGGTCGTTCCTGGAGACGAACACAACATGGAGTAGTTATCTTTTTTCTTTTTTATTATTCAGTACCGTCGTCGTCGTTTTTGGATCGGTGGGCTAAAGGAATGCGCATAGAGTATGCGCACTGTGGACATAGAAACCATTCGGTTTAATATCCGGGGGATGAATTAATGTGTTAGCTTAATCCTGCTTTTGCTTGCGTGTCACGAACTGGATCGGGCTGGAACTTGCTGAAGTATCATTGTGCATATGTATATATATATATATATATATATATATATATATATATATATATATATATATATATATATATATATATATATATATATATATACATATTATATATATATATATATATATATATATATATATATATATATATGTATATATATATATATATATATATATATATATATATATATATATATATACATCTGAAATGTGCTGCTATTTATTGTGAACTATATTTTTGGGCCTCCCAATCGCCCCCATTGGGAAAATGGTGAGAACACCATTTTTAAGCGTTTTACGTCATTGAATTGTCTGTCTACCAAAAGGCTGCCAGTCGGCCATCGTAGATATCTCAAAAAATGGCCGCTAATTATTATTTATTTGCTGTTTTGTATTGGGACTGATGAATTTTTATTATAAACACTGAGGCATCACTGTAAATTCTATGCAGCCATGTTAGCCATCCTTAATTTCCAAACCATTGAGATATTGAGGTCCTTGCTTCTGGAAGAACAACAGATCTTAAAATCTTCAAACTTTTTATTTCCAGAACCTAACAGAACAAGTTATTCAAAATTCTTCTCCAGATTTTTTTTTTTTTTTACTTAAAAATAACGTTCTCCCTGAAATCGCCTTAAGAACGCTGTTCTTAAGTCCTCTTTACCTTCAGAGTCTACAAAAACTGCTAAAATTGACACTTTTTGTCAAGCTTAAGCCGTTCCCCTTTGAGGGATAGTGACCCTTAGTAACTTGAATCAATCATGACGAGTAGACAAGCAAACGGTTAATAAACGCAAGCTTTTAACCGAGTTAAAGCTATTGATTTTAACTAAGGAGAAAAAACGGTGTATTTAATTCATCGAGTTAAGAGCCGAGTCTCGTGAAGTGTGGTTAGTAATTAAGATCACTTTGAACAGGTTCGTTCTGCTCATAGAGAGGAAAAAAATTCTAATAAATTTTGCAACGCACAAATGTACTAGAGGTTGAAATTAGCTCGCGCGGTAAATGGAAAGAGAGAGAGAAAAAGTAACCTTGGCTTTTAAATTTTCATATGATGGGTACAAATTATTTTGAGAGAGAGAGAGAGAGAGAGTAGCCCTTGCTTTTAAATTTTTCTATGCGGAGTACAAATTATTCTGAGAGAGAGAGAGAGCAGCTCTTTCTTTTAACAGTAAGAGAGATAGTAGCTCTTTCTTTTAAATTTTCTTATGCTCAGTACATATTTTGGGACACACACACACACACACACACACACACACACACACACACAGAGAGAGAGAAAGTAGCTCTTATAAATTTTCTTATGCTGAGTACAACATATTTTCAGAGAGAGAGAGAGAGAGAGAGAGAGAGAGAGAGAGAGAGAGAGAGAGAGAGAGAGAATTCTTTCCAGTAAAAAGAGGAAACTAAATCGTGATTGTAATGAACTGTTGAACCGCTGAAGCCACCTGAAATTATTCATTCATTTAACTGAATGCTGATATTAATACCATTAAAAAAATAGATTTTAAAGTTATGCAAGTATAACGCCCTCATTATCTCCGGCCCACTTCATTATCCGTTCGCGAGCGACTTTTCACTTCATTATTCTCGTGTGCAAGTGGCCTTATGTTACCCAAGCGGAGAAAGTTACTATTTTTTCGTGCATTTCACGGAGAAAGTTACTCATTTTTTCCTCTACACGGAGCAAAGTACTGTTTTCTTCTTTCCCTTCACTTAGAAAGTGACTATTTTTTCCTCCTCTTCACGGAGAAAGTGACTATTTTTTCCCTTCCATTTACGAAGAAAGTGACTATTTTTTCCTTCCATTTATGGAGAAAGTAACTATTTTTTCCCCTCTCATTTTCGGAGAAGAGTGACTACTTTTTCCTTTCCATTTACGGAGAAAGTGACTACTATTTCCCTTCCATTTACGGAGAAAGTGACTATTTTTTCCCCTTCCATTTACGAAGAAAGTGACTATTTTTTCTCTTCCATTTACGGAGAAAGTAACTATTTTTTCCCGTTCATTTACGGAGAAAGTGACTACTTTTCCCTTCCATTCACGGAGAAAGTGACTATTTTACCTTCCATTTACGGAGAAAGTGACTACTTTTTCCCTTCCATTCACGGAGAAAGCGACTATTTTTTTCCTTCCATTCACGGAGAAAGCGACTATTTTTTTCCTTCCATTCACGGAGAAAGCGGCTAATTTTCCATTTCTCCACGGAGAAAGTGACTATTTTTGTACTTTCCTTCACGGAGAAGTGACCAGTTTTTTCCTTCCCTTCACGGAGAAATTTACTTATTTTCCCCCATCCTTCTAATTGTAGGAAGCTTCGGACGGAATCTTTTGAAAATGATCTTTTCGGAAAACTCCGACGGGATTTTTATTTTGCTTTTTTTTCTTTTTGTCTCCCATCCGCCCTTGAGTGGGGCCAAGTGTTGCTGAAATCAGCAAGATTAATTTAATCAGAGTAATTAGGCGCTGAAACGAGAGAGGACCGAGGCGGGGACGAGGAGAGGGGGGAGGGATGAGAGACAGCGATATTTACCAGCCAGATTAAATGAATGCGTTACTCAGGGAAGAAGCGGCCTTTCAATTTTTCCAATTAGGGAAGATTATTTGACTTAAGAACTCTGGAGGATATTGCATTTAAAAATAGTAACGCCAGGTTACGGCAGTGCGCGGAACTGTGTGGTGGAGGATTGTCACACGTTTGATTAATTTGTGCACATGAAATTTCAGTTCATATGTAGTTGAAAGTCATTTTTTATCTGGCAAGTGTAGTCAGCCATAGGGACATTTATTTTACTGTAGAGACGCCCCTGTGAAATTTATTGAAACGCAGGGATTTTAACACTATTATACAGATAATAATAATCTGCTATTCACTTTTTGTTCACTAGATATTATTATATGTAATTGTAATAGCCCCAGTGACCTCTTAAGTGTCTTGATTTCTTCACACTTTAAATACCCTTGTGAATGTAAAGCTTTTAGACCCGAGTGAAGAAATTGACGCCCGTGGCAGGACTCGAACCTTATCCCGAGCGTCAAGATTCCTTCTTTGTGGTCGAGTGGTTAAAAGGTAACCTCACTTTGACGTGAAGGGTGTGGATTCAAGTCCTGCCACGGGCCTCTAGAGTTTCTTCATTTGTTTCTTCATGTGGGTCTAAGGCTTTGTAGCTGAGGCTTTATAGTTATAAGGACATCCAAAAAGTGTGAAGAAGAGAAAAAGCTGAGAGTCATTATATGCTTGGTTAACAAATAAGGAAATTGCAAAGTACAAAGGAAGTACAGTTTCATTATGTATTTTGTACGGAACACGTATCGGTCTCGTTTGAGTTTCGAGCCTTGAAATTGTGACGTGTAACTTTGGGAACGACGTGACGTCATCAACCACAACGGGACCTGCATCACAATGCTTGTGGAATGGAATGGAATATAGAGTTTAGGCTAAAGGGCAAGCGCTGGAAAGGAAATTGAGATTAGGTAGAGTTGATTGGTGTAACAGGAGGAAAACCTCGTTGCTGCATCGTGAAATAATTGTTAGGAGAGGGTGGATAGCAAGATGGAAGGTCGATAATATGAATGGTGGGACAGTAAAAGGAACGAAAGGGGTTGCAGTTAGGGGCCGAACGGACGCTGTTGACGGCACTACCCTCCTGTGGGGCACAACGCTTATGGACCGAGAAATGAATAAAAATAAATAAATAAAAATTACTACCATTTTTATTTCTTACAAACCGCTCCTTTTACAGAACCAGTTTCCAAACATCTGCCATAACGCTTCCCTGACCCTAGATAGTGCCAGATCATTATCATTAAAGTCCAAGCAGAACTCATTCCACACCCGCAGAGAAATGAACCTTAACTGCATTTCCCGCGTTAACTTGGTGTAGGAAGTCCCCCTCCCCGCAACCTCCCGCCCTATAAAGTGTTCCCGCCATAAATACACCCGCTGTTGATCGTGGCCTGGCCATTTAAATTTTCCGTTAGGAAGAAAATGGGCTCAGGGATCCGCCCGCCTTCCAGTGAGGCGCAAATCGCATCCGATTTGTTTTGCATATGGAACAGCGAGGAGGGTGGGCGGACGCTTTAGAGCCATTTATTTTTCGGCCGTTTCTTTTCTCTCTCTCTAAAACAGGTGCTGGGATGTTTTGAAAGTTTGTTGCTGCTGCTGGAAAAGGGTTCTTCCTTGTATGCATGTGGTTATTTGGAGCGTTATGTTTATAGAGGAGTGCAGTGCTTTTAGATGCATAGGTCTAAAGTGAAGAGCTGTTCATTATCTTTCGTTATCCTTCGTATTGTAAGTGCGTGGTCATACTGTTGAATTTGTTTTGCCGACGAAGCCTTAACTGATATTATAAGCAACCAAGTCTAGCAAAGACACTGCATAAAGTGTTTTAGCGGAATTTACCGTCTAAGGTACAGCCTACTTTTCAAGTTAGTGACAATAACATAAATGGGACAAGGGCTACCTGCTTTGTACATCTACTTGAATCATTATCCAACTGTACATTGTGGGCAAGTGATGTGTAAGTTTCAAGACACCATTCGCTCGCTACAAAGACAAATTAGTGCTATTTCTTTTGAATGTTTCATAGCCGTCTTTTATTTATTTTTTTATCACTTTTCCATGTACTGAAAATCTTGTACGTTTTGTGTTACAGGCGTAATGGGTAAACTGATATTTGTTTGAACACTGACCAATTAAGAAAAAGATGTTGATCTCGTTAAAATCTTCAAGAGTTATTCACTGTCTGGCTTTGATATGTCAAATATCACTTCAGAGACCACTTAGTTAAGTTCATTGAGTCAACACCCATGAAATTAGTCTCTCTCTCTCTCTCTCTCTCTCTCTCTCTCTCTCTCTCTCTCTCTCTCTCCTATCTGAAATCGTAGTGCTTCCGCGGGAGCTCCTTAAGCCAGTTTCCAGCTAAGTCTTGATAAGAACACCCCTTCCTCCCCCTCCTCTTCCTCCCTCCTTCCTCCTACCCTCCCATCCCCACTCATACCTTCCCCTACCCCTCCCCCTCCTCCCCCTTCCGTTTATCAGAGGGAACCATAAACCCAGTCCAAGGAAATGAACCCAGAATTGGATTCTCCCTCCGTATCTAGGAGTGGTGGCATCTCTCTCTCTCTGCTCATTTAACCCCTTTCAGCGCCCGGGACTTTTAGTCCGTGACTGTTCATTAATGCTCTCTCTCTCTCTCTCTCTCTCTCTCTCTCTCTCTCTCTCTCTCTCTCTCGTATGGGTAAAGAATCTTTATATTTCTTTGAATGTATAAGTGACTGAATACCTTAGTCATTGTGTAAGGAGGTATTCTCTCTCTCTCTTTCTCTCTCTCTCTCTCTCTCTCTCTCTCTCTCTCTCTCTCTCTCTCTCTCTCTCCCGTATATCTCTCTCTCTCTCTGTATGGTGTAAAGAATCTTTATATTTCTGTGAATGTATAAGTGACTGAATAGTCATTGTGAGGTATTCTCTCTCTCTCTCTCTCTCTCTCTCTCTCTCTCTCTCTCTCTCTCTCTCTCTCTCTCTCTCTCTCTCTCTCTCCCGTATGGTGTTAAGAATCTTTATCTTTCTCTGAATGTATAAGTGACTGAATACCTTAGTCATTGTGTAAGGAGGTCTCTCTCTCTCTCTCTCTCTCTCTCTCTCTCTCTCTCTCTCTCTCGTATGGTGTAAAGAATCTTTATCTTTCTCTGAATGTATAAGTGACTGAATACCTTAGTCATTGTGTAAGGAGGTATTCTCTCTCTCTCTCTCTCTCTCTCTCTCTCTCTCTCTCTCTCTCTCTCTCTCTCTCTCTCGTTAGCTCGCGCTGATGAGCTGTTTTTAAAAGATTAGACGGTGGTGGAAGTTTTGGATTGGAGAGATTTTCAGTTTTCAAATTTTGCACCGGATATTACAGTATGATGTAAAGGATGTCACGTCTCCCTTTTGTGCTCTTAGCGACTGAGACGCCAGTTCATTCAATAAATCAATGTACTCGAACGCTAGGAAATGTCACTCTATCTATAAAATATCGATTGACATTTCCAAAATAATAGATGTAATATATACTGTGTATATGTATACATTATATATATACGTACATACATACACACGTATATATATACATACATACATGTCACGAATTCGTATAATTTCGTGCCGTGTTATAAGGTCGACGAATATATCCGTGCGTGACGAGAATCGTTCTTATCCGACCTCTCCCTAAATGGTCCGGTTGTATGGGATCCTATTTCAGGATTGATTCTTTCCCAGGGAGGCATTTGAAATAGCCATCTTATCATGCGTGAGTCCTTTTCCGTGTAACGCGCATTCGTGGTCCGTGACGGGGAAATATAAGGCCTTTTATTCGTGAGTGATTTCTGTCTGTGGCTACGGGACTTGATTCGTAATAAATTTCGTGAGGGTGATTTAGGATCCCCTTTATTTCTTGGGTGATACTTGAAAGAAGTTCTGGTTAAATTTCAACCTTGATATTTGGAGATGTGATTCACATGCGTCAAGGTTCTCGTAGACTTTTTTTTTTTTTGTCAAGGTTTTGAAGGCTTTTAATTTGTATTTTGATACTTGAAGAATTGATGTTATCTTGTCATGTTTTTTTTCCTCACTTTTTAAATGTATTTCCCGATTGAAGAGTCCAACTTACTTTTATTTAAGTAAAAATGAATCCAGTTGTCCTTTTCCTTACTTTTTAAAAATCCAGATTTCACTCATTTCTCTTGAAATATTCACAAAATAATACTTAAAGGGTGAATTTCCCTTCATATTAGTTAATATCTAATTATGTAGCTTTCCCTAGCCAAAGATTAAGTCCGTATTGACATGAGCTGTTCATATATGACATGTGTGGGCAATATGGACCATGTAGGTCATGTCATATTTGTCCTAAGCATGTCATGAAGGAGTCATATATGACGTGTGGCCAATGTGGACCATGTAGGTCATGTCATATTTGTCCTAAGCATGTCATGAAGGAGTCATATATGACATGTGTGGCCAATGTGGACCATGTAGGTCATGTCATATTTGTCCTAAGCATGTCATGAAGGAGTTATATGGACGAATAGTTCATATGAGGTCATATATCTTGTAAGTAGTACATACGCGTCCTGAACGAGTCTTATACCATGAACGGGTCAGTGAATGAATATTATATATATATATATATATATATATATATATATATATATATATATATATATATATATATATATGTGTGTGTGTGTGTGTGTGTGTGTGTGTGTGTGTGTGTGTGTGTATGTATGTGAGTTTTATATGACATGAACGGTTCATGCGAGTCATGAACTTGCCGTAAGATAAGGTGAAGAAGGTGAAATTTCTCGTTCCTCGTCCCCGCTGTGCCAGGCCAATTGATTTTGTGTTCCCCCTACCTTTCCCATTTCTTCCTCTTCTTCTTCTTCCTCTACCCTTGTCTCCACTCTTCCTCTCCCCTTCGTGTTATAATCCTCATGGCGACCGTTACGAAACCGAATTTCTTTTCTTCCATCTGGAACGGATTATATGACGTGGAAATAATGACTCCGTGTTTCTGTGTACGAAATTATAAGGTTGGTCTGTCAGTTTAAATCTCGTCAAATGTATTTTGGCGTTTGTTCGTTTGCGTGTTTGTTTACTGAGGCGAGTAAAGGATCATTAGACTTTTAATATAAATTTTAACTCATTAAAAGAAAAACCCAACAGGAGAGATCGTTCCGTGTAATAATGATTTCTTACCATTTTTTTTTCTTTATCACGACGTGCTTTCGTCAAGGAATTGTAAGCTATCAGGTCAGGCGACAAGGTCAGTCACCCCGGAGTTCACCGGCGGGTCTCGGGGATTGACAAATTCTCTCTCTCTCTCTCTCTCTTTCTCTCTCTCTCTCTCTTTTCTCTCTCTCTCTCTCTCTCTCTCTCTCTCTCTCTGTGTGTGTGTGTGTGTGTGTGTGTGTGTGTGAGACTGATACTGTAAATGTGACTTTAGGGCTGTCGCTTGCTTTGATTGTTGCGAATCTCTCTCTCTCTCTCTCTCTCTCTCTCTCTCTCTCTCTCTCTCTCTCTCTCTCTCTCTCTCTCTCTCTCTCTCTCTCTCTTCTAAGTTATCATCGGCGGAAAGTAGCCAGGTAAACTTCCCTAATGCTTCTGATATCATTCATTTCCTCGCCTCCACTTTCCAGCTCCTATAAACCCTCGCCCTTCTCCCAGTTCAGCAGGGCAACTGGCTTTATTCTGCCCTTCCTAAGCTGTAGCTCAAACTCAGCTTAGCTCAGCTCAGATATACGTTCATTTAAAATTCATCTCGACATTCAGAGACGTTAATAAATTCACGTCCTTGCGTTTACGTCTTGCCAGCATTAGAGCACCGTCTTGCGCGGGGGCGCAGGGGGGCGGGGGGTGGAAGGCTAAATATCTCTTAGGTTTAATTGTCAGAGAGGAACTGTAATACCCCGGCCCGCAATAATGCAAATAGTCCTTATATTACGTCTGTTAAGGAGGGCGTACGTACACGCTGCCGAAGTAATTAGGAGCGCGAATGCCCTCTCCTGCAGCGGATAGACTCTGGAGACTGTCTTCATTAGCCGGGACGCCGGAGAGGAGTGGGCGTGTTTTATTAACCCGGTCCCGAGATGGTGGGCGTGTTTTATTGGCTCGATGCGAGAGCGTACGGTTCAGTGGGCGCGTTTTATCGTCACGGACCTTCGACCTCGCGAGTGGTTAGGTCTTGTTTGGGCGCTGAATTATGTGCTGTAGTGTTTAAACTTTTATATATATGTGTATATATATTATATTATATTATATTATATATATATATATATATATATATATATATATATATATATATATATATATATATATATATATTATATATATATTATTATTATATTATTATTTATTATTATTATTATTATTATTATTTTATTATTATTAAAATGGGAATCGTTTATGGATGTCATCGATTCATTTAAGGTTTGTTTAAGCCATTTGCTTTTTTGCCTCATCTTCAGATTGCTTCAAAATCATCTTGGATGATTTAGCAGCTTTGCTTCGCGTATTCTAACTATCAAAAATGAAGATAGTATTCTGTAAATGAATTTGGTTAACTTTAAAATGAAATTAAGTAAAATTGTAAAAACAAAGGCATTTTAAAATAGACATATTGTCTCTTAATTATCATATATAAATATCTAAATTTTGATATGTAAATATCATAATTTTGTCACGAATCAGTGACTCCTAAGATACAGATATTTTGTAGAGTAGCTTTCAGGAACAGCAGTGCCAAAACTACGTCTTGTCTCTGCTCGGTGCTCCTTGGAGGACCACACACTTGTATGTTACCGAATATAAAAGTCAAGTAATCCATTAAGACAGTTTTACTCATGCTGAGAGTTACCTTAGTGTTCCCATACTGAGATAAAGCAATTACTATTATTATTATGGCTTAAAATTATAAAAAATACTAAAACCCCTGTACGGTATTCATATCTGAAAAAGAGGGGAAAGATATATATATTTTTTCCTCCAAGTTAAATTAAAGCAGTGGTTTCCAGGTTTTATGGTATCATTATAGTTATAGTTTTTATATTCATTTAGGACTTTTCAGATTTATCTTTTATCCATGTGCAATCTCATATGAATTTTATTCAATTTCAGTGTGTAATAATGATATTTTCTGTAGAATAATTGCATATAATTATGATATAATTGATTCTCAAATTAGAGTTTCCACCATAGTTTTTTCTTGAAATGTGTGCAATTTTCTCTAACAAGATTGTTTTTAAAAAAAAAAAAAATTTTTAATCCAACATCCCTCCCCTTCAGTGCTAATGTTTATTCATTGTGCAAAGACCGAGATCTGCCATTCATATTAACATGCTCAGTTATTTCATTATGGTAAGATTGACGAAACTTTTTTTATCAATCTCCTTGGATATTATGTATATGTGGTGTTACTTCTTTTCTTTTTATTTTCCTTCTCGTTTTTGACCGATTTGTTCTCTTTTTATCAATGTTGGCTAATTCTCTATCTCTCTCCCCTTCTCTCTCTCAGAGTTTTGCTTTTCAGACCCTTCTGTATTAATAATTTTTATCCCCTCTGTGTGAAACTAACTCACTAGTTGTAAAACGATGCACAGTCGATGTTAGAAAAGTAAAAAAATAAAAAAAATAAATCTGCAGAATCCGCAGGAGATTTTGCAGATTTTGGTAGCAGAAGATTTGCAAAATTGTAGATCATGACAAACCAACAGTTTGTAGAAGTTTCTGCAGATTTTTGTAGAAAAATCTGCAGAGCTGTAGTTCCAGAGATTCATAGACAGAGGTAATGAATAGAAATCCACCAATAATAATATCACAGGTGTTTAGTGTATACTTTATTGTAGGACTATAATAAGCAGACCAAATTCCACTGATGTTATATCTAGTTGTAGATTGGAGTATCCTAGAAACAAAGTTGTAGGTTTCCAGAGACTTAGAGCTTACTTATAGAAGGTTGACATTGGATCACTTTTTGTGTAATTCACGAACCACAGACGTTGGTGTTGATTGTTAAATCTGTGTGACATATGTCAAAGCACTTCCAATGATTTTTATATTGACAAATAAGTAAAAAATAAAAAATGGTGTGATTGGCTCTCTTTAAATCTTGATTTGACTTAGCTGAAAGTAGTTCATATAACGATTATGATTTATTCACGCCATAACTATAATTGTGATGATGATTATAATAGATTTGTCTCTCTTTCTCTCTCTCTCTTTATCTTTCACACTTAATACATTATAAAGTTTGGCGGTGTGTTTGTGCACGCTTATGGGTAACGCAGTGTGCCTATTAACAAAGGCAGCTCCCTTCTTCTTCAGATGCAGTTTGTTTGTAAATGGTGAACGAAGCTAAGGTAAACGAAGACGTTTTATGAATGAATCTGGATCCGTTCAGATAACTTTTGTCTTCCAAAAACTCGCGTGAATTTTTACAACAAAAGCACTTACGATAAAATATTTTAACTTTACGTTTTTATATTTTAATAAATATGAAAATATTCTTCGAAATTTAATTCTTACAGTAAATAAAATTGATGGTGAGTTTTTTTAATTGATACTTATAAACCAAAATTCATAAGCAAAAATAATTATATTGAAAATGTGATTATTTTCTTCATTTTCGTGTACTTCCTGCACATTCACGTAAAGGGGAGGTACCGCCTATACATGTCCAACACATATGCATGTACACAGCATCTGTATACACCTGGCATTTCCCACACGACACCCATGACATAGGTATAGCTGTATTTCACAGTTAAAAGACACAGGAGACCCTTCGTAGCATTATTACATAGCTCTAGAATGCACATAACTCTGCGGAAAGTTACAGTAAACACCCAAACCGCCCCTTCAGTGTAGTACACAGAATGATGATTATGATGATGATTTTAGTTCTAATTATAACTAACATTAATTATTAAATCAATCACGACCTTATACTTTATTTAAAGGCATCTGAAGAGAAAGGAAGTTTCGTTTTTTTCTTTAGAGTAGTAAAAGGCTTCACTAATTTACTCTGTACCTGACTGAAGGATCAATGTGAACTCTTTACTGATAAACTTTATTTTTTCGTCATTATAAAAATAAAGGTAAAGTCTCTCTGATTAGGTCTTCAGGTAGAACTTAATTATTAGTCTGTCTCTCTCTCTGTGGGGGAATTTGTAAATAATATCCTCTGTACTCCTGTACCACTTTATTTCTTACTGTCGCTTTTTGTATTGAGATGTATTGAACAGTTGATCACTATTACTACTACTACTATTACTACTAGTAACTACTATTACTACTTACTACTACCAGTGGAAGAACGCATTTAGAACTACTGTTGTTGTAGTCAGTATTATCAGGCTTTATTATGAATGTTACTGTACTGATATTATATTATTATTATTATTATTATTATTATTATTATTATTATTATTATTATTATTATTATTATTTGACCTCGATGTGTTGATGGCTAAATGTACTCACTTCCGCTGTTAGAAGAAGCTTCCGTTATATGTCTTGTTAAGTGTTTTTATTTATTTATTTTTCTTTCCGCTAAGACCCTTCTTAATGTGATGACTGTTTCGTGAATGTAATTAGTTAACTGTGAAGTGTAAGCAATGAGTCGCAGTTTCTTATTTTTTATTTCCATTGAATTATCGAGTATATTTCTCGAATTATCAAGCATAATTCCTCTTTCAGAGGAGATTTTCCTTTTATTATTATTTTTTCTTATTTAGGCCTATTGCTTACACGAGAAGCGATGTCGATAAATTGGTGTCATTGTAATACATTGGTTGTCTCCATATGAAATTATGTATAAATGAATAATGTCTATTATTAGTGTAAAATTTAGCAAAGCACCTTCCTTTGATCAGCTGTCATGGTTGATGACTTCTTCCTTAACTGCTGCTGTTCTCTCTCTCTCTCTCTCTCTCTCTCTCTCTCTCTCTCTCTCTCTCTCTCTCTCTCTCTCTCTCTCTCTCTCTCTCTCTTTTATATCTTGACTTATATACCCTTTATTTATATCCCACCTCTCTCTCGTTCTCTCTCTCTCTCACTCGTTTATATCTTGACTTATATACCTTTTTATTTATATCCCACCTCTCTCTCTCTCTCTCTCTCTCTCTCTCTCTCTCTCTCTCTCTCTCTCTCTCTCTCTCTCTCTCTCCGCCCTTTGATTTATATCTTGTGTACCCTTTATTTATACCAACCTCTCTCTCTCTCTCTCTCTCTCTCTCTCTCTCTCTCTCTCTCTCTCTCTCTCTCTCTCTCTCTCTCTGGATTATATCTTGACATATATACCCTATAATTATATCCTCTCTCTCTCTCTCTCTCTCTCTCTCTCTCTCTCTCTCTCTCTCTCTCTCTCTCTCTCTCTCTCTCTCTCTCCTGGATTATATCTTGACATATATACCCTATAATTATATCTCTCTCTCTCTCTCTCTCTCTCCTCTCTCTCTCTCTCTCTCTCTCTCTCTCTCTCTCTCTCTCTCTGTCATAGTTTTCTTGATTTCTTTGTTTTTATTTCCTTTTTTGTCTTCATGTTTCTTGAAATGTATGAAATTGACTATTATTTTCTCCTACTGACTTAACTGAGTAAATAGGCAGGAACTGACATCCTGCCAGTTTAGCCTTAACTCTACTACTACTACTACTACTAGTACTACTACTACTACTACTGCTGCTACTACTACTACTAGTACCACTACTACTACCACTACTATTGTACCACTGCTGCTACCTTCGCTGGTATTACAACTGTAACTGGAACTTATCCCTACTTTTATTGATACCTGTACTGATATGTTTAATGCTGTTATTATTACCCTTGAATTACTGTTATTACTGTTATTACTGCTATGACTATTACTGCTGATAACTATTACTGCTAATACTATTGGTATTGCCGCAATGTCAGGACTCATATGTAAAAGTGTGAGTTATGTAATATTTCCTTTTCATTTTATTTTTGTAATACTGATCTTACTCCTTATATTTCATTCTTTTGGTGGTTCACTCTAAAAAGAATTTTATTGATGACATATTTATATATATTTTATCTCTCGATACTCTGTAATCACCATTTCATCTTTGTTTACTTTTTGACAGTTTATTCTAATTCTCTCTTAGCCATATCAAGTGACCCATTCTAATTACTTCTGTTGTCATCTATACGGACAGTACTGAATCTTGACTAACTTATTTTCATCCCCTTAAGGTATTTCTCTTTCATTTTCAAATGTTTTCATCTAACTTTCTTTTTCATATAATTACCAAGTTCCTTCGTCCTTGTTTTTCTTCGAAAATATTTTTTTTTTTTTTTTTGTCGTTTTCAAGAAACGTGGTAAAGTATAAACTTAGTTTCAGCTCGGTGTTTCAAAGTTTTGATTCCGTCGGAATTTCAGTTTCTGTAACATGTCGAGGAAAACGTTTTAATTCAAAATCGGTGGATTAGTTTTTTAGAAACCATTGAAATCCTAAGATTGAATAACGTATGAAAACGGTAGAAATTTTATTCATAAATGAGAACATACAAGCGTATCTTGAGTTGTAATTGAGAATTATAGAATTTGGGGTTAAAGCCCATTTGAGAAGTGAAGATATAAAGTTGTCATTTGAAAATAACAGTTAGACAGTTCTGTTTGATAATCATAAGGAGTTGAATTATAGTAGAATATAAAAAAAGACTGCATTTTCTTTGGTAACAGAAAAAGATATATCTCAAACCACACAGGAACCTTCTCAAAACGATAAAGGTAAAAGATCACCAGTAGTCTGTATTTTCGGAGCTGACGGTAAATATCCGCAGGCGACATCACTTGCGCTCGTCGTGATTGGCTAGTTTGTTATGCGTTACCCCCCATTGGTCAAAAAGAATAATCAGCTGTTTAAATTCACCAGTTATAACATTGCTCTCTCGTCAACCGAATTCTCAATTCGAACAGCGTCGATCTAAAGAAGCCTTTTTTTTTTTAAACCTCTTTCAAAATGTCTATCCTCTTGTGCACCATCCTCTCGGCCATATTTTGGCCATCCCCCTCTCCCCCCATCGAAAAGTTTTGGCATAAATTGTGCCCAGGGAAGCTCTCCATTTAAACTTTGTGCTACAGTAGATTAGGGAAAATCGTCCGGTCGGTCTTCAGATATAATAACCCTACGCGTTGGGGATGAGAGGGTCTCTCGAAGAGATTGTGCTATTATGTGTGTGTGTGTGTGTATATATATATATATATATATATATATATATATATATATATATATATATATATATTATATATATATATAATTTATATATAATGTTTTATATATTTGTTATATATATAAATATATATACATATACACATTGCCAGTTATAATATAAATAGAAATACGTAAGGCCTCTTTGTAACAAATCATCATAATGTTTTTGCGTAAAAGTATTCTGACAGTAAAACACTCCATAAATAAATGCGTTTACGCATCGTAGAAGAAAACGTAGAAGAAAAATTAGATAATTTTTTCGCTTAAAACAGCCCGTTCTTTATCACGGTTCAAAAATTGTTTATTGATTTCGAATCAGCGAGTATTTGCATTTTCTGGGATTCCATTCTTAAAAGGATATCAAGCGGTAGTAAAAAAATTTCATTCTTGAAAGGATATCCAGCAGTAGTAAAAAATTTCATTCTGAAAAGGATATCAAGCAGTAGTAAAAAAATTTAAACTGTACAGAGTAATCGCAACTTCTTGTTTTCGGAATATTCATTAGCAAAGCAATAGAAAGGACGAAGAATCGCATTGAAACTTTGCAATTAACTCGAGATATTTCATTTTGAATATTCATTTTAATATTTGGATGAGCTTATCTGGTATGACTGTTTGAAATGTTTATTTAATTCATTCGTTTTTGACATGAGCTGATATGAAAATATTTCCTGTTTTATTTTGCCATTTTCCTTTATGTTCATCTCTCTCTCTCTCTCTCTCTCTCTCTCTCTCTCTCTCTCTCTCTCTCTCTCTCTCTCTCTCTCTCTAAAAGACATACAAACGCACTCACACAAATTATTCAGTCACTTACTCACTTATTCATTTCCTTTATACAGCAGGTAAATTTGAGTAGACGATTGAACCGTCCTTCCTGAAACCCTTTATTTTCGTTTCATTCATTCAAAAGATTCTGTAGTCAATTCTGATGGTGTAACCTGCTTAATTGTTTCTGTGCCTTTATCTCTTTTTAGGGGAAAGTGTAAAAAAAAAACAGTGATCCCATACCTCTTGAATTCACTACCTTCCAATCTCCCTTGATGATTTGTTGTTACAAGTGTTGTGATTTATTTTTTTTATATATATATATTGGAGACAACCGCCCTATGTTAATCGAATCCACTCGTCAGTGGCTGCCCTTAATGTTATTCTGTTAGATGTTTTTTTTTTTTCAATTCTATGTGTATTCAGTGTCCATTCATCTTTTTTTTCTATGACGATGAAGACCATGGTGATGTTGTTATTTCAATATTTACATGTATAAGTTTTTTTCCAATGCATATTTTTTTTTTCATATATGTCTTCTTAAGAATCAATGTTGTATTCTAACCCTCTTGAAACGAGGAGTGGAAATTATTCATTTGATTGATTGATTGATCGGATTAACCTTAAGGCAGCAGTCACTTCCGTGTTGGAGGAGTAATTAATATTGTCATTTGCACACATTGTGAAACAAAAAAAAAAATATTGAATGACGCTACACCCGTCCCAACCCTCCTGTCTGGGACTTCACTCGCCGCCCGCGGGTGTGTGTTTTTTTTTTCACGTTTTCAAAAAAATTTTTTTTAATTCTCGTGGGCGGGGTGGATACCCAGGACCCGAGGGGCCAAGAGGGCGTGTAGGCGTGCTCTAAGTGTAGCACCGCTTGTGTTTTGTGGGTGTGTATTATTACTATCATCATCCCGGCCGCGACCTTGCCAGCCACCCAAGGGACGATTTACGCTCCCGACGAGGCCGACTGCCCCCTGCGCGCTGCTCCCCCTCTCCCCCCCTTCCCCCCTCATGTAACGCGCAGGGGGCATCAGTGTCCTAGAACCTGGTTCCTTCCTACCCGCTCGTCTGTCCACTCCCGTTCGCCCCCCAGTCATCCCGTCCCCCTCGCCAAGATGCCCACACTACCTAATCCCTCGTTGAGCCAGTGGGGATTGGCTAGCTGCGGACGTCTTGTGACGGAGGACGAGTGACGGGAGAAGGCTATGTCCGTCTGTCTATCTGTCTGTCTGTCGAGGGAGTGATCGTCAGGCGAGCGGGGCCACCCGCCCCCCCTATTTTCCATTTTTTAAGAAAAAAATTTTTTTCAATTTTTTTTTTTTTTTTTTTTTTTTTTGTTCCTCCTCCGCCCCCTTCCCCAGGTTGCAAAGACACCTCGTGGGCGTGGCTCTGTGCCAGGCCGCTACACCGGGATCTCTGGTGGAGGGAGGGTACAGCGCAATGACCGCAAGGATCACAGAGCCGCATGAGATCTGCACGCTCAGGGCAATCACAGCATCGCCTTTACGAAATAATGATAATGCCAATTTAAAAACTAAAAAGCAAAAATCAAAAAAAAGAACCAAAAAAAACAGCAAGCAGAATTTTTAAGAGATATGGAAGATAAAAACAATAATAAGAGAATTAAATGGCATCGAATTTTTTTAATCATTAAAGAGAAAAAAAATACATAAAAGTATAAACAAGGACAAAAGAAAAAAAAGTGATGTACATTTTGTACATTTGAACATCGTGTTTCGGCGATCCTTTCTGGCGTCACCCCGCTCTCGTCCCTTAATAGCTGTCCTTGTTTTCCATATTATTCTCTGTCTCCTTCCTTTTCTCTCTCTCTCTCTCTCTCTCTCTCTCTCTCTCTCTCTCTCTCTCTTCCATTCAGCTCTGCTTTTATGGTCGCTCTTTGATTGCCAGGTGAATTAAGGTGTTGCTGACTGCAGTTCACCTTTATTGGATATCCCACCTGGCTGTGGCATACTACTTCGAAATGGAAGTCACTTAGACACACTTTCAATAACGCGCGCGCGCGCACGCACACATACACACACACACACACACATACACATATATATATATATATATATATATACATATATATAATATTTTATATATATATATATATATATATATATATATATATATATATATATAAAATATATATATATATATATATATATATATATATATATATATATATATATATATATATATATATATATATGCACATACATACATACATGCATGCATAATGTAAACACTTGCAAACACGTACAGAAACACAGCTACAGTCATGTATCTGTAGATACAGTCACTTGCCACACGTGAATATATGATACATGATAAACAATCATTTAAATACCGTAACTGTCCAGTAGCCTTGAATTTGCATATAACAACCCCAAAGTTGTTGACACTGACACACAAAGCTTACTACAATAACAAACAAACGAACGATTTCAAACGAAAAGATTACTTAGTTTGAATCGTATATTTATATTATATATAATTTTTTTCAAGTCTTCTCTTCGTCAGTATATAACATTGCTTTCATTGCCTCTACCATTTGAAAAAGATTTTCTTGATAATTTCAGTAAATTATGAATTATGTAATTGATAAATATTGACTAAAATTTTTATATTAATGTGATAAAAAATTTTATATAAAAATCCTGTAAACTAATATAATTTTATTGCTTGCGAGAATGCCGTTACTCCCTGATAGCTAATCCAAGGAGTGTGCCAATCACTAACATCTCTCTCTCTCTCTCTCTCTCTCTCTCTCTCTCTCTCTCTCTCTCTCTCTCTCTCTCTCTCTCTCTCTCTCTTGCCAGAAATGACAGAGATTATAGCTAACTACCAAGCACCTTTTAAAAAGTAACCGTTCCACTGTAGAATAATAACAAGCTGTAGGGAATGACCACCGTCTCTTTAGAAAACGGAAGCAGACGATAAAAATGAATAAAAAAAGTAGACAAATAGAGGATACTGATAAAAAAAAAACAGGAGGTTATTGTTACTCTGATGATGGAGGTAGGGAAGGAAATAGATGGGGTTCATAGGAATATATGAATACGAGAAAAGGGGAAGAATGAAAAGAATAAAAAGGGATAGTGATATCCTGAGTAGATATTGTAGAAAGGAAGAAGTCGAGTATTTTAAAAAGTGATGGTGGTAGGGTAATACGACTGTGTGTTCATTTTTTAATCTTTTTTTTTTTATTGCGAACTAATCATGATTAATATTATTATGGTTATTATTATTATGATTATATTATTGAACTTCCAGACACCCCCATATATATATAAAAAAAATATAGGCAAGGAAACTATATATATATATAAGAGTTCGGAAGTCGAGGATAGAAAATAAAAAACAAAAACAACAAAAAAGGGTCCAATCTAAGGCACCTTTTTTCTCTGAGTGCTCCCTGGTCGGGTGATAAAAGTCCTCTCTTCGAATGCTTTTCTTCTCGTCACACACACCACTTTCTGAATTTTTCTTTTTAATTGCTCTCTGTTTTTCCCTCAATTACCACTTCGTTTTTCGAACACGTTTTCTTGTTTACGTATTTCTATATTATTTATGTGTGGATTTTTTGGAGAAGGTATCTGACGATATATTGAGGTTAGAACGCTGTTCATTTATGTCTTGATGACATCAGGTGTTGACATCAAATGCTAGGTTTCATAATGGTTACAATACCCACACTCATGTTTAATAGCTGTCTGTGTATATCATTGTTTATATGTGCCTGTATTATGAATACCGACATATTAAAAACGAGTGATATACATATATGCATAGAAAAGTAGGTATGCATATACAATTTACACTTCATGAGTAAATACATGGATATGTTAAAATCTGTTTAAATACATATATGTATAGAAAATTAGGTATGCAAATACAATTTACACTTCATGAGTAAATACATGGATTTGTTAAAATCTGTTTAAATACATATATGTATAGAAAATTAGGTATGCATATACAATTTACACTTCATGAGTAACTACATAGATTTGTTAAAATCTGTTTAAATACATATATGTATAGAAAATTAGGTATGCATATACAATGTACACTTCATGAATATATACATAGATTTGTTAATATCTGTTTAAATACATAT
The DNA here is from genome assembly GCF_040412425.1 of Macrobrachium rosenbergii. Classification (NCBI taxonomy): domain Eukaryota; kingdom Metazoa; phylum Arthropoda; class Malacostraca; order Decapoda; family Palaemonidae; genus Macrobrachium; species Macrobrachium rosenbergii. The sequence continues at coordinate 28,496,106 of NC_089787.1, read as the reverse complement.
ATGTATAGAAAAGTAGGTATGCATATACAATTTACACTTCATGAATATATACATAGATTTGTTAAAATCTTTTCAAACAAGGTCGAGTTGAGGAGGAGTGATTTTGTATAAATAAAACAAAGGGTTAAGGAATAATCTTTATATTTGAGATAATAAATAAAAAAAAATATATAATACTTTTTTTTGCTGTCCCTTTATTTTATTCATACGGGAATACTCCTTCTTCATATACATATATGTATACAGAAGTAGGTCATTCATTACATACATAGGCATTTTGTATATATGAATTAATGGCATTGATTATCACGGTTAATGACTCAATAAGGGATGCTGGGAAAACTGTCACCCATTTTCAACTCTTAAATTGATATCAAAGTCGGTAGTGTTTTTTCTATCTCATTGATTATTTTGGTGAATTTAGTGAAGCCCAATTGTGAGTAAGGGCTAAAATATAAGGTATAAAACGGTCTTGTATGAGTTTATATATATAACGTATTACAAACATGTGCTTCAGTGTTATTGATTGCATTTTATCCATTAGGGTAAATATTGACTGTGCTTTCGTCTGTGATGCGTACATTAAAGAGTTAATGTCTCCTGTTGCACTTGACTTTAAAAAAAGATAATATTCTTTCTTTCTGCTTAACCATTGTATTGAATCCCGCCAATACTCTTCGCTTGATTTTAAAAAAAAATGTTTTTCTTGTTCCGCTTTGAATTACATTAACAGCATCATCTATTTTTTCTTAAGCAGAATGAGCTTCATCTTATAACCCCCCCAACCCACCACCCCCTATCCAAATTTGATTTTCCAGGATTTTTTTTTTTTTTTTTTTTTTTTTTTTGCATAAAACTGAGTAACCGTATTGCAACTGGCGTACTACCGTTTGTTGGGTGCAATCAGTGTGCTATAAATAACATTGGCTTTTAATCCCCCTTTAACTTGGCATCTCGTATTAAGTCTGCTGCCTGTCACTGTGCTAGCTTCTGGTTTTCTGTTTTTAACTTGAAGCCGTTGTGTGCATTTAGCAAACATTGCAGATATCTTGCTCATTGCAGCCTCTTCTAGGGTGAACAATCGAGAAATTTCTTTTACGTTTTTACATGTGTTACACAAGTCTCACGAGTTGTAATTAGCATCATAAATATTCACTAACTTGGAATGTGTCAAAACATCGTTTTTCAGAAAGATAGGTTTAGATACCGTAGAGTTTTATTTTTAAAATAAACCCCCTTATTATTGCATCATAGAGGTTCCACTCACGAATTCTTTTTTTTATTATTCTTATTATCCACTTTTCTTCGTTTCCCACTTTCGCAATTTTTTGGTTCGTGTGTACGCTTCTTTTTCCGGTCGGATGGTTTGAGGTTTGGTTTCAACTCGGGTGTGGGTGTGTGTGTGTGTAAGTGCATGTGTGTGTTTGTTTTTCTCTCGAGTCCCATAAAAGAAACGAGGTTCGAGTGAGTTAATATATTTCGGCTAATGTACATCGCCCGATGTGTGTTAGCAGAAGTATAGTAGGTTATTCATATTTAATTGCTTCTTTTATGGGGCTTTTAAGAAAAACATTAACCTGTTGGATTGAAGAAAGCAGAATCCTTGTGTGTGTGTGTGTGTGTGTGTATGTATGTATGTGTGTGTATATATATATATATATATATATATATATATATATATATATATATATATATATATATATATATATATATATATATATATATATATATATATATATATATATAGATATATATATATATATATATATATATATATATAATATATTGTGTGTGTTGTGTTGGGTATGTTAGTATGTGTTTGTGTGTATATGTATATATATATATATATATATATATATATATATATATATATATATATATATATATATATATATATATATATATATATATATATATATATATATATATATACTGTAAGTATATGTGTGGATGTCCGTGTGTGTATACTTATATATCTGGTCTGTTCATATATATATACTTATATATATATATTATAAATATACATATATATATTTATATATACATACATATATCTATATATATGTACACACATTGACAGATATCTATACATATAGTGCGTATGTACGTACGGATAATAGTGTGTAAGTGACTTTGGTCTTGATGCGTTTGCTATGCCTAGTTTCATAGAGCTAGAGAATGTGCGTATTTTTTTGTGCATTATTTTAATTTTAAAGCACTTTCAAAATAGTTTGCTTTATGTACATTCAGTACTCTGCAGACGACCAGGTTCTAATAACACAGTTCTGTAACGTAATGGTTTTAACTTTATTTTTTATTATTTTGTGTCATTTTAAGAGTACAATGCTCTTGGTTTTTTTTTTTTTTTTTGCGAGCTGATGTCTTCGAATGCATTCCACGGTGCTGACATTTTTGATTAATAGTATTTTGAAAATAGTTGAAGGTTGTATTTATATTTTCAAAGGTTTGGCTTTCAGGTAATGTTGACGAGAAATTCTTAGTTTTTGTAGTACTTTCCTTAGACAAAATTTACTATAAATTGTTAGTCTTCTTCACTCATGCCTTCAGCATAATAAACGTTTCCTTTGCGGACGGTAATTTGAGTACTTCTAATCAATAACTGAACTGTAATTATCTTGCCTCTTGTGATAATTTTCACCCTAACTTCATTAAAAGTTTTGATATTGATGTTTTTTTTATGAATTGTAACCTCACCTCAAGATGTTTGTATTTATTGTTTGATCTTGAGGCTTATGACATTTGACAGCATTCTTGTTAACTGGTTTTGCGATACTGTTATATTAAAATTTTCTTTATTTTCTATAGATTTTTCCATTTCCTGACATTTCATTGTAGTTTTTGACAGAAGTTTTTGTAAGTGCGTATTAAACCATAGTAAATTCACGAATTGAATTCTTTCATACATTCACGTGTTGTCGGAAGATGGTTCAGTTTTCACTAACTTGTGATATTTTAAATGAGTAAAATTGTAATCAACGAAAATGTCAGCGTGGGAAATGTATTCGCTATTATTTTCGACAAACTTTGAAAAAAAATTTTATTCAAATACTCGTGACGTTCCAATTTTTGGGGGAGGTAATTATTCCATAAGAAAGAACCTGAACTTTGTAATACTAAATCGACTGAAGTTAATTAAGGCTTTTGAATTATTATGTACCTGGTCGTCTTCCGATACAGATGTACTCACCTGGCCTCTTAGAGCGAATGAATACTTAGCTTCGCTAGAGCATCACATCCCCCCTTAGATAGCTGCTAAGAAGGCGAATGATGATGTGCAGAGACTTTTTTTAGACTTTGAATAGCGATGGTCGCTAGAAACTGCTAGCCTCTCGGGGCCTAGGGAACGCAGTGACGTCATCCGTCCCACTCGGAGAAAGACGAACATGCATTGCACGAGTGAGAACAGAAGGGACGTGCAACCCACACGGAGGTTGTTTTGTATGTACGTACGTACGTGTGTGTGTGTGTGGGTGAGGTGTGTGGGGTGGCTGTCACACGCTCACACCACCACCAGGGAGCACTCACAGTGGTTAGGTGTGACGGAATGGGTTCTTTGGTGTTTTCACAGGTACTGGCCGTGATCTCTGTGATCTTCATCGTGATGTCCACGTTGGCTCTCGTGCTCAACACGGTGCCCAGCTTTCAGGGTCCTGAACAGGGCGATAATGAGAAACTTGCCATGGTGGAGGCCGTGTGTATCACGTGGTTCACTCTCGAATACCTCCTCCGGTTTGCCGCAAGTCCCAACAAGTGGAAGTTCTTTAAAGGCGCAATGAACGTTATCGACTTGCTCGCCATTTTACCCTACTTCGTATCCTTGTTCCTTATCGAGTCGAACAAACACACAGACCAATTCCAGGACGTGAGAAGAATCGTTCAGATCTTCAGAATCATGAGAATTTTGAGAATCCTTAAGCTGGCCCGACACTCGACGGGGCTGCAGAGTTTGGGTTTCACTTTGAAAAATTCTTATAAGGAATTAGGCTTGTTGATGTTGTTTTTAGCCATGGGCGTGTTAATATTTTCGAGTCTCTGCTATTTTGCGGAAAAAGATGAAAATCCTGTGTACAAAAGTATCCCTGAGACCTTTTGGTGGGCGGGTATCACTATGACGACAGTGGGGTATGGGGACATGTACCCGATCACGCCCCTGGGCAAGGTGATCGGGTCGGTGTGCTGTATCTGTGGCGTGTTGGTCATTGCGCTGCCCATCCCCATCATCGTCAACAACTTCGCCGAGTTCTACAAGAACCAGATGCGGCGCGAGAAGGCGCTCAAGAGGCGCGAGGCCCTGGAGCGCGCCAAGCGGGAGGGCTCCATCGTCTCCTTCCACCACGTCAATCTGCGGGACGCCTTCGCCAAGTCCATGGATCTCATTGATGTCATCGTGGACACAGGTAGCGTTGCCCGCTCGCTGCTGTGGTCCAGGGGCGGCGGGGGCTCCCTGCGGAGGCCCTCCATGGGGCGCTCGCACTCACCCACGGGGGGCACGCACCGCTACTCGCAGGTGGCGCAGGGGGGAGCCCCCGCCGAGTCATCACTTGGGCCCTCTCACCACGCCTCCCCCCAACACTCTCCCTAGACTTAGAGGAATTAGACGAGGATCATGATGTATCGATGACTCTTTTATCATTGTCTCTCCTTTTTTATTACTCATAAATCTCCTTCATACATCTTCGAATATACCCTCCTCGTTCCTGCCAGTTCATAACAGAACCCAGTATAGAGTTCCACTCTTCATTTTATTCCTCTCCGAAAGACAGTTTCGATCAAGTGGTTTTAACTCACTCAGTCACACTTGTGCATTATCCAGTACTGAGTATCTTTCCCAGAATAGTAACTTTTTTCACATAAAAACAAGAAACTTCCAGGGTCCTGATTCTTCCCAGTTTAATCTGATGTGCGTGTCATTATTGTCAGGTACAGTAATACAAAAAAATAATAGCGTTATTTCACATCAGATCATCCTGGGGGAGAATAAAAAATACCGCTGGCCTCTGTCACACTTTCTAACAGATTTTATACCATCCTTTTACGAGAAAGTATTGCCACTTCCGCCTTAGATTACAGTATTTGTAGGTTCTCTCTCTCTCTCTCTCTCTCTCTCTCTCTCTCTCTCTCTCTCTCTCTCTCTCTCTCTCTCTCTCTCTCTCTCTCTTGATAGGTATTTCTCGCTCTACCCTAATTATAGCTATTTTGTTCTCGTTCAATTTTCTTATTTTTCTTTTCTAAATTTATTCACCTTTTATACACACAACATTGCTTTTCTCCCCTCCCTGTCTTTTATAAAAATGAAACGTACACGTCACAAAGAAACAATTCAAGCCTCTTTTTCCCATTTTTTCTAAGACAAACCTGAAACTTTTCCCTTTGACTTTCTTCCTAACTAAAAAAATCACTGGACAAACATGCATTCATTTGAGACCTGTATCAGAATACATTTTCACTACATAAGAGATTCATTCACAAGATACTCACAGGGTATGTCCTCTGCCTTCCCACGTTCACCACATTCGATCCAGAAATTTGAGGTCACCGAGCCTCACAAGATGGTTCAGAACAGGTAGCAAGTCTTCATGCGCTATTGGTAGCTTTATGTAGAGCTTTTGCTATTTAATAAATATGCCATTACTTACCAAGTGTGATATTTAGCAGACGCCACCGTTATAATCTGATGTCGTTGCTCCAGGGATTTCCCAACAGTTCCTGACGGTGAAGATTTACGCATTTTTTCTATTTCTGCAAGACTTCTTTTATCTTTATTTTTTTCCCCCCGTCTTGAAATCTTGACTCGGCAGTACGCGACGGTACAGGTACGGCGGAGGAAGAAGACGTGATCGATACGCGTTGACCTTGCAGCGAAATTCAGGTGCATTATTTATTGTTACTCTTCCCTCCAGTCCCGAGTTAGATCCTGGGAATAACTCGAATAATGTTTGTGTGTATGACGCGGAATTCCGTGTATCATTATTATTGACCCCTCTTGGGTTAAAGTGTTTCTCCTCTTGAGAAGAATGTTTGACTTGCTTTTATTCTTTTTACATGTGGCGAGGTAAGTTTACTGCAACTACTTTGTGGATCGACGTGTATGTGTTTAGCTGCTGAGTCTCATTTTGTTTTTCTTTCAGAAATGTACCCTTGCATTCCTAGAAGGTATACAGGTACTATACAAGTACCCACATTGATTTTTTTTTATTTCTAGATTGGTATTGACAACCTGTTAACATACGCGCCAAAACATCAGAAGACTCTTCATTCTTGAGCTGAGTTGACGGAATTTGAACGACCAAATTGCTCATTTGAAAATAAATGATCCATAATGCCTTTTGGTGTCATCTTAAAAATTTCTATTGCATTTTGTATCTAGTGATTTTGTTGCCTTAAGATAATCTGATTTCTTAAAACAAAGGTCACCCAAATGCAGAAAAGGATTTAGAGAAATAGTTTGACAAGACAATAATTATCGGAAATGGGATTGATTAAGCCCCCCCCCCTTTTTTTTTTGCCCTTAATCTGTTATGTAGGTTACCCAAAGCAATTCCGCTCAAGAAGTGACGAAAACATTCCATGACACTTGAACTATACATGCCAGTGATTTAATTCCTCTCTCTCTCTCTCTCTCTCTCTCTCTCTCTCTCTCTCTCTCTCTCTCTCTCTCTCAAAGCACAAACTCAGAAATACAGATACAGAAATACACTACAACTAAAGAAGTGTTCAGTTAGGACCCTCCTCCTCCTCCTCCTCCTCCTCCTCCTCCTCCTCCTCCTCCTCCTCCTCCTCCTCCTCCTCCTCCTCCTCCTCCTCCTCCTCCTCCATAGAAACGAAGAAATCTTGATTATTTCCCTCGTGTCTTATTAAAGACCTTATCTTGGATGGTGTTCCATAATCCCCCTATATTGTATTCTACCTCTTACCTAAATACTCCTTCCGTATCCATCGAGATATATATATATAATAATAAATCTTTTACACCACAAACCTGTATAGTATTCTTTCATGACGTAGCCGTGCATTGATATTGTGTATAACTAGATATGTTCGACACGATCTAATTATGGTTATTATTATTACTATTATCATTATGATTATGATTAGGTCACTGTAAGGGACCCAACGTATAGCATAGAGATTCAAAAAAAAAAAAAAGTATAAATATTTTGAATTAGTCCTCATGAAGAAAAAACTTTGTGATAAATAATTTTGTGTTGATTGACATGTATTTGACTGCACCGGAAGGTGCCGCCTTTTATTTTTCGTTTGTTTTGGAGAATATATTTTTTGATTTTTCAACAGATCACTTTTCAGAAAAGATTACCAAAAAAAAATATATATATATATATTATATTTATAATTGAGGAGAGGAGAGCGTGGTGAGAGTGTGCTTCAAAAGTGACACATTTTAGAGGATTGGAAGATAATTAAAGATAATTTAGCCACTTTTTTATGTTATCACTAACATTTAGCTATGTCTGGAGCCCAACTCTACTTTATATATATATATAACAACTCCGGTCTCTTTTTTTTAAGCATGTTTTATTTAACACGTTATTATAATTACTACTAATTATTATTATTATTATTATGATTTAACCACAGTAATTATCACCACTATTACTAATGATTATGATTATGGTTAAGAACTGCACAACAGAGCGACTCTCTACCGCTGATATTTTGTGTATGTAGTTTAGACCTACTACTGTTTTTTTTTTTTTTCTTTTCATTAAAAAAAATAATGTCGGCTCAAGGGTATAAAGGTGTTGTCACAAAGAGCATAATACTTAGTCAGCCTCATTTTATTATTATTATTATTATTATTATTATTATTATTATTATTATTATTATTATTATTATTATTATTATTATTATTATTTTGGTAGGTTACGAATCTTGAAAGAAAATACGGGCGATGAAATTAACATCTTGAAGACGTCAGATTATAATTGATACAATACTCAGTATACAGAAATGTGCAAGATGTATATTTCTGTAGCAAAATTACAAAAATACAAAAATAAAACAAAATTTTGGACTCCCCCGCGATAGTTTCCTGTGAAAGTTAGTGGAAGATATTTAGTAGGTTATCATGACTTATTACCACAAATAAAATATTTAATGAAAGAACCTTTTTTGGACAGAAACATTTTTTTGGACATTGTAATTGAAGAACGTCTTCTGACACGGAATCATTTTTCTTGAATTATTTTTCAGATTTTATTTGCCTTTTGTATCACATTTAAAAAGTGATTCTTGTGATCACAGTCAAACATGGCCTCTCACTGTTTAATTTCCTTCATTATTTGCACTTCCAAAATATCACAATCAACTATATTATTATTATTATTATTATTATTATTATTATTATTATTATTATTATTATTATTATTATTAAGGTCGTCACATTTCAAATCACGCAAAACATACGCCTGTGTCGTCTTTCAGATTCTCCCCAAGAATTATAAGAATAACAATAGTGGATATTTAGTACTTTAAAGAAAAAGTGTCAAGTACAGTTGAAGATTACTTTTGAACACTTATGATAGTTAATTTATTTATTTATTTATTTACTTAATTTATTTCCGGGGGTTTGGTTTGCGTTTCGTGGCTCAGTAGAATGTAAGGACTTCGTGCTCAGGACTTGATCTCTCTCTCTCTCTCTCTCTCTCTCTCTCTCTCTCTCTCTCTCTCTCAACGATTGTCGATCGGTTGTGCGTGGATTTACTTTCATGACTGACATAGTTGTTTTCTCTCTCACTTTCTCACTATTAATATATGTATGTGTATGTATATATACATACATTATGTATATATATATGTGTATATTATATATGTATTTATGCATATATGTATATACATATGTATATTGTATAACATATACATATCTCTATACAAATACATATGTATATATATGTATATACGTACAATATATAATAAATATATAAATGTATATATATATATATGTACATTATATATATATATATATATATACGTATACATATATACACAGCAGGAATTAAAAATGTCAAAAATCATTCTTCTGCATTATATTCCAGATTTGCTTCATGAGAAGGACCAGAATTCATTTCACACCTGCAAAAACTAATGTAAAATCTCAAGTACGTGCAATTCGTCTCAGCCAATTTATTTTGCCACCTTAATGCGCACTTCATCAGCCCACCTCAAAGGTCTTATGTTTGTCTTGTCTGATGAACTGAAGAAAAGACAACCTTCACCTTTGTCTCCAGTTTCAAGACTTGAATTACATAAGCTCTTTCTCGCGTCAGTTTTTCTTTGGTTGGGCGTGAAATATTCATTAGAAAATATTCGTGACTTGAAAATATTCGCGGTTGGTCTTATCGTGATCAATGGGCGATCATCTGTTTTGACCTAATTTGCAAGTTATTGTTTCCAGGAAAAGTGGCAAAAATATACTTATTCTGGAAATGTTCAACTTAACAGTCTACGAAAATACCCACTATGTAAATGATATAGAGATTTCCATAAAAAATGGATGTGGGTAAGAAATTTTGAGTTGGTCAGTATTACCGTTTAGATTTGTATGCGCCAAATATGAAGCATTTAGAGTTTGCGCTTGATCACACTCACTAGGAAGCATATTGAATTTATTTACAGGGATGATATAAAAAAAAAATATCGTGGTCGTTTTGGTGAAATCTTTTATAGGAATTTCGATATCCTGAAAGTTTCATCATCCGTACTCTGCTTCGCAAAAAAAAATAAATAAAATTTTTTGTTCACACTTAAGTTGTAAAATTTTGCTTGCATAGTTTCTCTCTCTCTCTCTCTCTCTCTCTCTCTCTCTCTCTCTCTCTCTCTCTCTCTCTCTCTCTCTCTCTCTCTCTCCCCTGCATATGTGCTGTGTTATCGGTTAGGTAATGTAATGATATCGCTTCTCTGTTATACAATGAGGCAAAATCTACTTGATTTTCCATTTTGACATGAAACTTAGTTCACTGGTGGATGTGTAGCACAGAAGGAGTTCGGTGATTTGTAGAAATTAAATAAGGAAGAAACATCAGCGGATTTTCACAGGGGGACCCTTTGCCTCCCAAGGTGTTCAATGCGATGAACACCTCACGCGGTGCGCTGTAGACATTACCTAAGGTTCTTTGCAACGTCCCTTAGGCCATCAGCTGCAACCCCTTTCATTCCTTTGACTGTGCCTCCATTCATAATCTCTTTCTTCCATCTTGCTATCCACCTTCTCCTAACAATTGATCCATAGTGCAACTGCGAGGTTTTCCTCTTGTTACACCTTTCAAACTCTACTGGCAGTTGCCGTTTCAGCGCTGAATAACCTCATAAATCCCTAAACTGTATTCCTTCCTTCCTTCCTTCCTTCCTTCCTTCCTCAGAGCGATGAAGAAGACAGTGATGAAATTATAACCATTGCATGTCCTTAAAAAATGTCATGTTTCCCTCGGTGTTGGAAGCGGTGATGAAAAAATGTCTTGTTAAGAGAATATTCTTTTTATTTTGATCAGATAGTTTTGACCTACGACTATACGCATTTTTGGAGAATTGCGTATGGAAAGCTCGATGTATATTTATACAAAGAGCCAGCTTTTCTCTTAATGTATATTTATAGAAAGAACCAGATTTTCGTGATAATTCCGTTTATGGAAAGCTAATACGCAAATAGTACTTGCAAGTACTTTCTTCCTTATTTGCAAGAATACTTTACAGTAAATAGCATTTGCAAAGCTCAGGCTCCGAAACGTTTGGAAAAGTAATTTTCATTTTTCATAATCCGGTTGAATAAATTGGGGAATGCATTTGGAGATTTCTCCAAACTAAACGCTACCGAGTACAAATTAGTCACCATAGCTTTTAATGGTGGATTTCATTGAAATAGTCACCATAGCTTTTAATGGTGAATTTCATTGTTCACATATCAAAGGGCGACATTTCACCTTGTTTGTTATGTCCCAGACTTTAAATTTATCTTACTTTTTTAAGCGTACTTTGTTAGTTTGTGATGCGAAACAATGGTATTCTGTCCATTCGTTTTGTAAAGGGCAAATCTATGTTAGTAACAGTAATTACTGTGAAATGTCAAAGCCCTTCGTTGCATATCATCTTCAAGAAGAAAAGTTCATGAAAATGAGAGAAAACTTTTGCCAACCTTATATATATATATATATATATATATATATATATATATATATATATATATATATATATATATATATATATATATATATATATATATATATATATATATATATATATATATGAGAGATATATAGATAGATATGTATATATGTATATACACATACAAAATCTCGCCTTTTCGTTTTAGTTATAAACGCACATTTCCGATTGACTCTCTCTCTCTCTCTCTCTCTCTCTCTCTCTCTCTCTCTCTCTCTCTCTCTCTCTCTCTCTCTCTCTCTCATTCTCCTGACGATGGTTATCTATAAAGATGAGGTTGTCTGTGTTGTGAAAACGGGATGACTCATGGTTTATAGAATGTTGTACAATAATTGCCTTTTATTTTTCTTTAGAGGGGGACATAGCGCCAAATAGTAGGTGGAGAGACGAGAATGATCTCATTGACATATCACGTGAATTAATTTTTTTTTTTTAAATGGTGTAATTTGTTAGGCATGGACTTAAGGAGGTTTTGAGTTAACATAACTATAATATGAATAACATAACCATAATTTGAGTACCTTGAGTAACTATATGGAGTTCGGTATCAATGTTTTGGGACAGAACAAAAATTCAAACAAACAAAACTATGGAATTTCAGGTTGAATGTTTTGGGACTTGGAAAGAAAAAACCATATGAAATTAAGGACTATATATTGTTTTGGGGGCAGAAACAAGGAAAATCATCTGAACATTTGAATAAAAAAGAAAGGAAGTCATTACTAAAGCATTGAAGTCACTGTTGAATCTGTACAAAGGGGATCTTTGATCAAAGACTCTTCAACAGGATGAAGCTGATTTTGTCAAGTATATTAACAAAGCAGTTCTCACTTTAGCCTATAAGAGTTTTTTTGCACTGTGACGTCAACGCTGTGTACACCATTGGACAATATTTATTATTATTATTATTATCATTATTATTATTATTAGATTTGGAGCTTCAATAAAGTGTGAGTTTGATAGAACATTCTCTATTATTTGTCCATTTTTTGATTTAGCTCTTAGGTTTTTGTCACCATCAGATATTGCAATGCATCGTCACCATTCAGTTATCTTAGGCTACCGACGGTGATGAAGATCACAGCTACTACACTAATGATTAGGCATTCAGACATTATGCAAATGTTCTTGAGAAGTAGTTAAGAAAATAATCAGTAAGGAAATATAATATCTTTTTAAGAAAATGTAAGACGCCCATCAGCCATACATCAGTGAATGAAAGCTCATCCCGGAAGTTTCAAATAGAAAACAGGATTTGACTCCATTCTCATTAAACTCCCCCCACCCAATATCATTAACATTCATATAACCCCTGCCCCCTTACAACTAAATATTTATATCTCTCTCAACGAGGTTGTATTTATTTCGGTTTTTGCAGAGGTGTCCACTGTTGCGCTGAGACCAAGGGTGAATAAGTGTGATAGTTCCAATCAGTCGTGCAAGTATGAGTAACATATTATACATAAAAAGTGCAGCGCCTTGAGTACAGTTGTCTCTAATTTCCTTAAATTCTCTCTCTCTCTCTCTCTCTTTTTTTTTTTACTTTAAATCTCAGTCTCTCTCTCCTTCTCTCTCTCTCTCTTTAGTCTTCTTCCGTTTCTTTAGGTGAACTGTACTGTACTGTACTTGTTGACAGTATTTGCAGAGGAATGAAAACAGTTTTGGCAGTTCTGGCCTGTATTTGTTTAACTTAGATGCACAGACTTCTATTATTACTACTATTATTAATTACATTGCGAGAGAGAGCTTGTTCTACTGCCACTACTATTACTACTAGCATTGGCTTGGGTGCATTTCATTAGTTGTCTTTAGATTCTAAACAATGCATATTGCTGAAAGTATTGTATAAAGAATAAGAAGGTAATGTTGATGATGACATTTTAAAAAATATATATACACGAGAATGCAAGCATCGGTATTATGCTTTATTTTTTTTTTTAAATCTTCATGACCAGATAGAGAGAAGGAGTAGTCTCTGGGCTCCGTCTCATTTTGAAAGTGTTTGAATATAAATTAAAAAAAAAAAAAGAATTAGTCAGAGATTTAGAACTTAGTAGTGATGCGTATCTGTAATTTACTAGACAGAGCAAGATTAAAGCAACATCACCATGTACAGTGGTCACATATTTTTTTACTTAGTCGAGATAGAATGCTAGCTTTCTAATTCCCCCCTGTGTAATGTTACAAAGAGGAAAGAAAAAAAAGCTTAGTGCATCCATTCAGGTATTTTGATTTGTACAGTCGGGTTTTTTTTTTTTTTTGTCGTACCTGGCACACCTGGGTTAATGACTTACGTTGCTAAATTCTAGGTCACATCAGTTCACCTGTCTCCTCTAGGGAGTATCTAGACTAGCCCAAATATGGCCCCAGAATGCGAACGAAATTGATGTTCCCCTGTATTTAGCAATCTGAGTTGACAGAGAGGTGTGTGCCAGATACTGCTAGTGCCCACTGCACGCATAGTCCAGTTTATCAGTAGATGGTGAAGGTATTATATATTATACATACCCAGGTATTTTCCCCAAAACATGAACATGAAAAGGAACTCAGCAGAATTTTATGTAGCTTTGTGAAAGAACCACCCGCTCCTTTCCTTGAATTTTTCACGATTTTCCATTTTGGATTCAAATCAGACTGCAATATGACACCTCATACTTTTGGTGAAAGAAATGATGAGAAAAGTTTTTCTTTTTTTTTTTTACTTTCATGTTCTTCACGAATTTTAATGATGACAAAAATTATATTTTAGTCTTTTACGTAGCTTTGTACAAAAAATTTGTCGGTACCCTTTAGTTTTTCGGAAAACCCTTAAGCCGTTATTCTCTGAAATGAAGCAATACCTGCTTGGAGAATTCATTCTTGATTTTGGGCAAGTTTATCCGAGGAACTCACGCATGACTCTTGGAGTTTTATTATTAGACATTAAAACAGAAAATTTAACTCGTACAACCAGGCATTGCTTCGTTATTCTAACAGATGGTTTCCAACAGTAATGCAAGTCTTAACGTATATATATATATATATTTTCCAATGAGTTCTTTTTTAAAACCAAGTGGACGAGAGCATGCACATTTCTTTGGTTCGTTGATTGATTGGTTTTAGTTCTCGGTAGATATTGTGCACAGTGTGACCTCATGTTGGGACAGGTAGGGAGCGAGTTGCAATCCTTTAATAATACAGTCGTTGTTATTCCTCTCTTTTTAAAACCTCAGACATTTGTAGTTTTTAAGTCTGTCTCTCTTCTCGTAGTCGGTGTTTAAAAAAAAAAAAAAAGTCCAATGTGCTCCAAAACGGAAGTGCTGGGAAATGACTTCTAACTTTCAATTCATTAAACAATGACGTAATTTCCGTTTTCGAACGTATTGGCTAAGTATGCGATAGGAATTGTCTGTGGCTCATTAACTAGAATTTCTTTGCAGTTACTTATTTTGAGGATGAATCATCATTAGCGCCAGTTTGAAGGTTATGTCAATCACTAGAACTGTTTTTATCATTTTTTTTTTTTCGACCAAAGGACAATTGCTTATCCCGTAGTAGAACTGTTTTTTTTTTGGAACTGTGTAGCCTTTTAGATAAACCAGTTGTAATTGCCTACTACAAGCTCTTCTTACAATCTCTCATTATTATCTCAGTGGTATCTCTTCTCAAATAGCATCAACTCCATCCATCCTACTGTGTGTAGTCGCGCAGATTTTGAAATACCCCCCCAAAAAAAAAATTTTTTTAAACATTTTTTTTTTGTATTATGCAGCTTTCATGACACTGTAGTTAGTAGCTAGCTCTTTGTATCCTTGACTGATATTAGTTGTAAAAAAAAAAAGAAAAAAAATAGTAGTTTGGCATGATTTGATGGCCCGGGGATGCTTCCAGCTTTTGGGAGTTGCTCCTAGGCCCTCTTGTATTTTTAAACCTCCCCATTTTCTAACTGATCCGTTTTTTCTTATATATTCCTTTTTTCCCCACCCCTCTTGTGACAGATCTACCTAACTCCCTTCATCCTTTTAATGTCTTTTCCAGTGATCTATGTGTGGTTTTTACATATCGCCTTTCATTAGTGTGCATGGTCTTGATTATAGACCCTCTCCTAATTAAAGCGGGTGTCTGTCGAAGGAGACCTCATTTACATATAAAAAAATTATTAGTTTGTTATTAACTTTAATATTTACTAATTTCCCATATACTCATGACATCATTTAGAATTTCAGTTGTATCATATTTCCCCTGTTTTCAAGACTTAATATTATTTTGATTGTAAGAAATATATTTGAGTATTATTTTGATTATCAGAATGATATTTGACATCTATAAGAATCCTTTTTTTTATACAATGCAAAAATACAAAAGCATGTTGAACGCATTATTTAAAACAAGCTTAAATTCTCAGACGCTGAACAGCCTTCAAAAAACAACATTTTTACATTTAAACCGAGGTCGTCCTACCTCGGCCGAGGTCGTCCTTGGACAGATGCCCGGAGTGCGACCGCTTGAAAGGGACCTACCCCCGAAAAAAAAAAAAAAAAAAGCTTTGGTTGTGTTGTGGATGCCTAAGAATAGCCTCCGAGATGTTTAAGGAATTTTTATGTTTTGGATACGTAATAGAATATTAAATGTATTATTTATTTTAGAATATTATGTGTTATTATTTTTTAGCTCTTAAAAGAATATTGAGTGTTTTTTTTTTTTTTTTTTTACATATCACATGCGTGATCGGGATCATGTTAAAATTTATATTTCTCACAAATATGAATATTATTTTAGTTTTAGTGTATTACTTTTTTGTAATTTAATTTTGTAATATATATATTATATATATATATATATATATATATATATATATATATATATATATATATATATATATATATATATATAATATATATCACGAATTTTTATCAACACCGTGACATTTTTTATATTCACAAACATGAAGCTACAAATGTCTCGTAATATCCAATTCGCTCTGCCTCGGAAATAGTGGAGCGAATTTTATATTAAACGCCATTTGTAGCTTAATGTTAGTATCCGCATGGATAAAGTGTTTATTGCCACGGAAATGAATACCGAAATTTAGAGTATTCCAACAGGTGTAGCGAAATCCGATGAACAGATGCTCTTCCAGACGTTCTCCCTATTTCAATTCCCCTTTCGCCTTTGTCCTTCGCCTGTGTCCTCATTTTAAGAATCAAATTAAAAATAATAAAAGGTACCGTCGAGTAACCTATCGGTTCGAAATATAACAACGCGATTTTTATATTCTCTGTTGAATCCTGGCTTGAAATTATGCCTGAACTTTTGGTTTAAGTAAGTTTCAGCGTTGTTTATGCAAAGCCTCGTTATTTTTGTTGATTTGTAGGTGTTACTAAATGAGTTTTTTTTTTTTTTTTTGCATTAATGCGGCATTCTTGTAGAGCCAAAAATAGAAGCATTTCCAGAATATGTATTAATGACAAGAAGGATTAATTCAAAATGCCGAGTGATGCTGAATCTCATCTGTTTTGCATCATACGTTTGCTGTGACAAAGGAAACCTCTTCAATTATTTCGTGAAGAAATCGTATTTCGGGGATATTTCTCGACAACACTTTTGGAGGAAGCAAAGATGAACATTTCTCATCAACTTGAGAAACTCTCTTCTCGATTAATGTTATACATTCGTTCACCCTTTGAAGCAATTTTAATGTACTCAGGGAAAGTAATTTCACGTGTTGAGTGACTGTGGACTGATTGTGTTTGCTGTCAACTTCCAAATCTTTTCAGACACTGGATGACAGAAAGGATAAAATGCTGATCTATTTCCAGCAAGGATGCTGGCGGCTCGTTGCTCGGTGACTGTCGAGGAGAGAAACTTGATTAAAAAGATATCGAGAGTTTTTAAACCTCATTTATCGGTCTCTGCTTTTATCGATATTATTCTCTCAATGAAAGGAAGGCAACTTGATATTACGTCGTCAAAAATATAAAATTAGAGGCAAGGCAAATTGGCGGTCGTCCTATCTAGACCAAGCAGTTTGGACAGTCGTGGTTCCACTCCATTGACCTCAATTCGTCAAGGATTTCCGTCTCTTTGACATCAATAAGTTTAATCACGAATTTCAAGAAAACGCCGTCAATTGTTCAAAATTCTTGGGTCAAGTCATCCGCACTGGTGTACAGATGCAATATTCCACTAAAATTCTGGAGTTTCGGCATTATTTACAAAACTCAAATTTAGCTAAAGAACCCTGTATTGGTGGTGAAAAGATATGAGACCGGAATTTACGTGCCACAAGGTCAGCGGATGAACAATAATTGTTAATGTTATTGAGTTCAAGATTTTGTGTTTTAGTGTAGGTGGAAAGCGATATATGAGATTATTTGATGAAAGCGTTTCACAGTCGATGCAGTTCAAAAAGTGGACGTTTTCATGACAGGCGAACCGTGAAGGAAAGGCCTTTTGAATTTAAGCTAGTCACCTACGATGCCGCTGCACAGTCTTCGTGGAGCAAGGAGAAAGTAAATTTAATTGGAACATTTTTAGCAACAGTTCTTTTTACTGAGGACTTTGATGATGCATCTGCATTGTCCGTTCATTTCAGATTGACACCTTCAGTTTCTACTGTGTTAGTTTATGAAGTTAAATTATTAATACCGCAGCAACTGTGGACGTCGTTGGATCGAGATTAATATCATTGTTCCAATTTTGCGAGTGAAGTCGGCATATGTACGAGTTTTATAAAGATCATCTACTTATTCCTTCGAACCAAATAAAAAAAATAGTAACTTCGGGAATTAAGGAATTCATCATCTTAGTTGTAAACACAGACTCATTATTATGACAATGTGCTTTGTAATTTTGATGCCTGGAAAATTTTTTTAAACAGGATAATACTGTAGTAGTGGAGGATATCTTAGTAGGATGTGTATTTTCGTTTTTTTTTTTTGGAGTAAGTTACTCCTAAGAATAATTAACAGCTATATAATTTATCATATCATATAAAGAAAAGATGTTTCTTTTTGTGTATTTGTAACTCAAGTTAGAAGGGAAAGTTATGCCAACTCTTTCCCTCTAATCCCTAAAGGAATTTGGTCCCCTGATAAGGCAGCTTTCATAACATTAAAATTATAATTTTTTCTGTATTATAATAAAAAAAGGAAAACTATCTCGTTTTCTGTTTTATCAGATTTGTGTTTTAATAAGACTAATGTATAGATTTTGAGTTTGATTTACAGTTCATATTCCTTATTTTTTACAGTTGAAATGCATAAAATATATGTTTGCACATAAAACAAGGGTAACAAAACTGTAAATTGTTGACTAATTCCAAAAGGAATGGCAACTTACATTTTCATACTTAATGAAAATAGGAACATTCAGACACATACGTATTTTTTATCAGTTTTGCAGCGGATGAAATAAAGCTAGGCTCTGTTGTCAATGTTTCCAGGGCTGTGTACACGATGTTCATCCCCCTAATTATCGTTTGATGTCAGTACTGCAAGCAGCTTCCCGTCTCCTGCATGCCTTAGATAATTTGTGGTTTATTGAGGCTTTTTCTGGCAGTATTTTGTTGTGGTAGGTTCTAGTGGACACCTTAAAGGACACTGCAAAAAGAAAATACTCCCCAGGATTTGTAGTGCGTATGTTGACAGTTCCTTTGGAGTAAACAACAGGTAGTACAGAAGTGAGGTAATGTTTAACGAACTGGCTCAAGGAGCAGTGGCGTGACTGTTCCTTGGTTTTATATATATGACGCACATCCGATTTTAGATTACGAATTATTTAGGTCAAGTTGATGTTTTACGTTCAGTGAAAGATGTTGAACAAAAGGATATTTTATTCTGTTCAGAATGGTAGAATGAGATCTTTTGAGTAAGGCGAAAAATGGTGTTGGTCATTTATTATTCAGAAAAATGATGGATATCAATCATGAGCCAAGCTTAAACGAAATATTTTTCAAAGAAAAGATTAGGAGAGAAAAATGGTATTCAGCAGTTTAACTAGAAAACGTAGGGGTTGTTAAATTCAAGGTTAAATTAATAAATTGCAGAAGGACGAGAGATGCCGGTCGTCATTTTAAATCAGTAATAACTGAAGTAAGAAAGTATTCCTCTTATGCACTTGCTGTCCCCTGTTATTTGATAATGTTGCATCGTAACGAATTCAACAACTGTCAAACTTTCACCTTTATATCTTTGAGCAACCCGTTTGTTATTGACTGAAAATTCACGTTATATGATCATAAGTTTATTTAGGGATTCGGCACCGTTGCTTTTGTCAGTTTCTCAAAAGCAGCTTTCCCAATCATCACTTCCAAATAGATTCAAATCAGGGTCTTTTGGGGCTACTGGAAGTCTCATTAGCCTTCGCCTAAAGGAATTAATAAATGCAACAAGAGCTTTTTAGGAAATATAATTTTATTGTCACAGTTTTATTTATCAAGGGTGGAGTCGCCTCCCGCCCGGGGTAACTACGTAGGCGATGGCGTATCTTAGAGGTACCTGCTCACCACGGCAGTTCACCTGCCGACGCAGTAAGGAGGTAGACAAAGCTCCGCCTACATGGGGGATTTTGGGGGAAGTGAGCAGACCTTCTCATTCTCTTGGCCTTGGTCTCACTCTTAATTTTTATATGTCCAGTAATCTTCAGTTCCCGTGGACGTGTTTAATGCTCATCCAGCCAATAGATAAGATTTTTTTATCAGTTACGGTCTCTGATCTTGTCGTCTTAAGAGTTTATTTTGGGAATAGAAGACTGTTTTTCTTTTATTTTATGGGTTTTTTTTCTTTTATTTTATGGGTTTTTATCATTTGTTTTGTTTATTTACATTTTAGGTTTAATTAACATCTGGGCATGAAAAACTCATGTTTACCTGAGAACTTCGTATTGTAGTTTTAAACGGAACTTCACATTTGAGAAGATAACATGATTTTGTTTTTAATATACTTTGAGTTTTAGGCGTTCGGTTTAGCAAAGGAAAACAGTAATTGTTTACACTGTACCTAAATCTTTCTTTGTTGTTTTTGATGAAAATTTAGATTAAAAGAAAATGGTTTTAATGACAAAACTGTGAGGCATTTCTTCTGCATCGGCAACCTTATCGCTTGACATAGAAATTGATTACAAAGATGGAGTAACGTAGTTCCTGCTACTCAGTGTAGTCCACTCCCCCATAGGCCCACCCATCCATCCATCCCTCCCCGCCCTCTCTCCCTCCCCCTTCCCCAAAATTTTGTTTTGGGGGCGACGTGAGAGGAAACGGGAGCGGAGCGAGTTCGGATGGGCGCGTCTTAAGAAGATCATGTTTATGATATGAAGCCTTTCGTCCCCTAACCTCAAAAAAAAAAAAAAAAAGTAAAGCCTTACCCCCACCCCCACCCTCCCCACCCCCTGCCCAGCTCCAGCTCCAGAGAGCAGCATCCCCCGGCCTGTGTCCTTGTTTAGATGTTGATGTTTTGTCTGTTTTCTCTCTCTCTCTCCCTCCGGTGGTGTGGTAGGGCACAACATGTCTCAAGCCGACGCCAATTCGGTGGCTGGGGAGTCCATGAGAGCCGGACAGACAGGCACGGGCTGCTACAAGAACCACGAGCACCACATGGCCCGCCTGCAGAAGGAGGCGCAGCAGCAGCAACAGCAGCACCAACAGGGCGTCGGGGGCGGCGAGGGCGGCGTCATCGCCACGGCGCCCGCGCCTAACATCCTGGACTTGCCGGCCGCGGAGGAGAGAACCGCTCCCGGTTCTCCTGATTATCAGACTCCGGTAAGTCCTCCTCCTCCTCCTCCTCCTCCTCCTCCTCCTCCTCCTCCTCCTCCTCCTCCTCCTCCTCTGCCTTACTCCATTCTTTATTATCTTTATCAAACGCAAACTTATTCTACGCCTCCTCTCCCGCCTCCTTCTTCTGGTACCGAAATTGTTTACTTTTCCTTGTGTATCCTAATCGTGTTATATCCTTGTATCCTTTATCCTTCAAAACCCTTCGTCCTCTTACCAGTAGGATATAATCTCTGTGGCTCCTTATTCGTCCTTTAAATATCCTCTCCAATCCACTCTTGGACCTTCTTTCCTCTTAAGAGGTTTTGTATCAAATAAATTCCTTCAATCCTTCCTCCACCTCTGTCAGTAAAATTTCCTGCCATTAATGAATTTTTAAACGTAACTGTTTCCTTTTTTCTCTCTCTCTCCAGTGTCACATTTTGACTGTAATTAAAACTGACCTAATTAACGATTACCCTAACCCGAATACCCACTGTATTCCTATTATATATACCCGCCCTCGAACCTTCTACCCACTACCCCCAAAAATGCCCCATAGCCGTCAATATCTTCTTCTCTCTCCTCTTCCACTCTCATCATCTCTCTCTTTTTTTGTATAATAGTAGTTTTAGTCTCTTGCCTCTTGTAAATAGTCCCAGTCATGCTCATGTTTTCGAGATTAGTGAACAGTCGTCCAGCTGTATATAGAACTTTCATGTTTTATTATTATTATTATTATTTTTTGTATGTTTCCTGGACGGCATGACAGCGTTTTCCTGTGGTCTGTCTTACGCCTGAAGTCTCATCATCATTGCTCTTGTCTGATTTTCTCAATTGTACAACGTCTGTTCCTCTTTCTATTTATATTTGTATATATATGTATTGGTTATTTGTTTACCTTTTGTTTCGAGTTTTCCAATTCTTGTTTGTTTCCCGCGCGCGCCATTTCCTGCCTTATTTAGAGAGGTCAGTTTGACGGGTCTGTTCTTTGTGCTCAGGAATTTATTTGGGTGCGTTAGATACGTGCAGTTTTGCACGCCATGGAATGAAGAAAAATACTCCCAATTGCGTGTCTTAAAATGGAGAAACTGATCCACATTTATGTATGGGTACAAATATATTTTTAAAATAAGTCTATACAGAGAGCTTTCGGGAATCCGTTCGATTCCCATTTTCAGTCTGACTCGGTGATGGAAAACTACTAACAAAGTATTTTTAGAGAATAACTTGGTATTTACTAGTTATCGTAAGATTCAAAATTTATTTTTAAATAAAATAACTGGGTATTTACTAGTCTATCGTAAGATTCAACTTTTTTTTTTTATTATGACTGTTATTAATGCTCTATTGGGTAAATCTTTTAGATTTTCCAATACGCGAAAATCATGGACTAAACAGCAACACACTCCCCTCACCCCCATTGTATATAATTAGCATATTAAATTTCCAGTAATATAATATTCAGTTCCAGCATCGCTTCGTACTAACACTAAAATTGAAGCTATACGTTTTAATCATCTGCATTAGCGCAAATGCAAAGGCTTTCCAATTTGAACAGCTGCGTTGGAAACATCTGCTGTTATTTTAACCGCCTGTAAAACCCATTTGTAAAGGCTTGCAACATAAAAAAAAATCTTTTAAAACATTTTGCAGTTGTTTTCATCTTTATGCAGTTGTGAAGTTGTTTCGAAGTTTTCGTTGTTGTTAACCGTTCTTCGACGCTCGTGTTGTGGATAGCAAGAGTAAAGCATCTCTCTTACTGATTGCTTGACGAACTTAAAGATTTGACTTTTCGGGGTATGTTATACCTTAAAAAGTTTGGGATCCGCTGAGGATCTGTTAAATATTCAAAATATATCATGACATGTAGCGTTTTCTCCTTGGAATAGCGTCGTGATAGATCACAAAGACTCCATTTAACAAGTCAAAGATAAACACATGCATTGATAAAAGCGTAATGAGAACAAGTGCCCCCCCCAAAAAAAAAAATATTAATGCAACAAATACTTGCTTCGTTTAAAAGGAAGTTGGGGCAGTAACATTCACCTTCATTTAAC
>NC_089787.1:28265623-28470623 GCF_040412425.1 Macrobrachium rosenbergii | reverse complement strand
TTAACATTTATTCCTCTGTATTTCCCTCTAAATTCTTGCCTTTATTCCTTATCCCAACTTTCGTTACCTTAACGCATGGTACTCCTGTAATGAAGTAGAAGAAAGAGCTTTCTCTCTCTCTCTCTCTCTCTCTCTCTCTCTCTCTCTCTCTCTCTCTCTCTCTCTCTCTCTCTCTCTCTCTCTCTCCTACCTTTCTTAGTATGGTATCTGGTGCAACAGTGACAATGAAGTTTCATTTATTTGTGTTTAGTAGTTGGCCATGATCGATGTTGTTCTTGTTATAGTCGTTGTTATTGGATGTTGTTGTTGTTGTTGCTACCGTCACTGTAGAATGTTATGCCGCCCGTCGTTGTTGTGATGTTGTTTTAGAAGCATTCTGTGTTGTTTAGTGTTGTTTGGTGCCTTTACTTAAACGAATAGGGGTTAGACCTTCCCGGCATAAAAAAAAAAATTAGTTGAACAAATAGGTGAAAGAACATTTAGGAAATATTGGTTATGAATATTGTTTATAGATATTGTTTATTTTTATTTGTATCCTATGCCCGCTGTAGTGCTTGTTTATTGGTCGATGTTAATGATTTTTTTTTTTTATCATGTCTGTAGTTTTTGTAACTAGCTCTTGAATTTAAACCCTGGTGTTGGTGATGTTATCCTAAAACTTTCCAACTTTATTTGTGTGTTGGTTACGATTTCCTCCCGCCCCCCAACCCCTAAAAAGACCCCCTCCCCTAATACGGGGGGGGGGGAGTCTGTATCTTTCCTCCCTACCCCCTTTTCTGTCTTGAGTTAAGTCCATGTATTGTGCATATGCTTTTTGTATGCTCTGTATTCGTTTTACGATTAATAAACTGGGACTGAGACCCTTTGCACGATTTGATTTAATTGATTTAGTAAGATATCACAGCGAATTTGATCTGATAAAATATTACAGCGAATTTTATTTGATAAAACATTATAACGAATTTGATTTGATAAAAATATTACAGCGAATTTTACGTTCGCTGTAATATTTCATTTAGAGACGTGAAATCTCGAGTAAGGGATTATACATATATTATTTTAATAATAAACAAAATAATCCTAATCCTAATGTTTTCTTTCTTTGGCGTAGTAGTAGACGTACTGATATCCAATAAGGTTATTTTAAAACTTTAGGTTTAACCTGTGTTCTTAGTGGAGAATTAAGGTTTCAATAATAGTGTAAGGCTGTTGGTAAACGTCTTCTTAATGGTAATAGACCTTTTATTTATTTATTCATAGAACTCCATTCCTGACGTAACAATATTTCTGTTGTATTATAAAAAACGTACATTTAAAAACACGAGATGTTCGTAGTCTGTACTCCATATTGATTGGTTTGGTTCTCTCGTTAAGCACCTGATAAACAAAAACTTTTTTTTTTTTTGTCAACGTGAGAGAAAGTTGTTTTATTTAATGTTGTTGCTGTTGTTTTATCTCTGTTGTTGACGGAGTTGTTGTTCATGATCACACTGATTTTCAACGTACCTCTCATTTCTCTCTCTCCTTCCCCTTCCCCTACCCCCTTCTACCTGTTACCATTTCTCTCTGCCTTTGTGACTCCTTGCTGTTGTTTCTCTCTCTCTCTCTCTTCTCTCTCTCTCTCTCTCTCTCTCTCTCTCTCTCTCTCTCTCTCTACCTTTTTGTCTCCCTGTTGTTGTTTCTCTCTCTCTCTCTCTCTCTCTCTCTCTCTCTCTCTCTCTCTCTCTCTCTCTCTCTTCGTTTCTCTTGCCTTTTCTAGGATTTGAAGAGACAGGAACGTCAGCTGCTAGGTCTGGGCGACACAGCCAATGAACTTGATTGTTGCTTTTGCACCACTAAGGTACCTATGCCTATTCAGTATATATACTGTATATATATATTTAAATATCAACCATCTCTCTATTTTTTTATTCTCTCCAACTTCTCAGTCTACTTATTTTTCTGTCGTTACTTGTAAGTTTTATATATATATATATATATATATATATATATATATATATATATATATATATATATATATATTTATATATATTTATTTATATATATATATATATATATATATATATATATATATATATATATATCTTTTAAATATGTTGGTGTCACATGTTACCCTGTTTATTAGAATTATATAATTATCATGGTTATTACTATTGATATGGTTATCTCTTTATTATTATATTTATATTAATTATTATTATTATTATTATTATGTAATATCCCCCCCTTTGTGTGTCATTCATGTGCTACCCATGAATTCAAAAGGTGGTCTTCGAGGTATTGGGCTCAGAATGAGTGCCACTTGATTGATTGGGTATGTGGCAGCGCCAGAGATTTATCAAAGCTAAATTTCTTCTAAAATGAAAAAAGGAAATATTTTTTATATAAATTTTTTCGTCTCGAAATCATTGCATTATTATAATTGATTGTAGTCATTACTACCTGCATTTTAATTATAAATTCCAATTAATATATAGTCGGCTTGAGACATAACTCTATCTAGCATTTGCTTGTTGAATGCAAAGCCATTTAGAGCCATTCCTGTCTCTGTGGCACTATTCCGGTCTCTGTGACACTCTATTCCGAGTGCCATACTCATGACCCCTTTTGAACGGGTGCCCATGTCTTATACATAATGTTACGCAACACGAAAGCAGTCATACACTGCCAACCAACTATACATGTTTTTTTTATATCTTTTTATCTGTTTCATATACGTGAGAAATTCTTTATTATGTATATGTCAAATGTATTGTCTTATCAGGCCGTTCCCTTGAAATCCATATGTATGGAGTCCTGGGCGCATGGCGCCACTCCCGAAATCTTTATGGTTCCTATAGATTGGTGTTAGTAGTGAGTTTATGAATTGCAATGTCCCAGTTTTAGTCTGCCTTCATCATTCGTTTGATTTTTTTATGTTTTCTCATCTAGTTCCCGTAATTGAATATGTATGTTTTTTTTAGATTGATATGTATGTTTTTTTTTAATCTGGTTTCGTTGAAATTAGGTTTTTCGTTCATCGTTTGTGTTGTATGTGTGACTTCTTGTCGGTGTGAAATTAGTGTAACTTTAAGTTTTATGCATTTATTTCAAGATTTGAATGAGTGTGCTAGCGTGCTATCTACAACACAATGAGGTATGTATATATACACACGCACATATGATCACACACTTGTTAATGTCACAGTACCAACAGTGAAATATTTGAATGTTTGTGTATGAGTTACATCAGTTTCCATTAGGACAAGATTTACTATTTATATAAAAGATGTTCGTTACATTGATTTTTATTTTCGTGTATGTTAGTTTGTATGTGGGTGAATTTGCGTGAACGAGGGAGTGGCGCGTGCGCGCTCAGGTAATCCATACATGGTTCTTTTGTTTACCTCTTTCTTGAATGAAGCTCTGAAGTCGCCCCCGTATTTCGAATATTGACATCGACATGAATATGTGTAACTCATTCACATATAATATATATATATATATATATATATATATATATATATATATATATATATATATATATATATATATATATATATATATATATATATATTGTATGTGTACTGAGTTTGTACATATCACTGTGTTCTCATATATAAACATCTGTGTATTGTACAATTAGTCCTTTCTTCTCTACAAATTGTATTACTGATATTGTCATTCTTGCTAGTGCAGTATATTCCATTCCTTAGGTACCTGATTCTGAGAATAGGAGGTTTCCATTGGACTGTTATTATACTGAATCCCTTCAAATGATGAATAAAAAAGAAACAACTCATATTTCCTTCTTTCCTCTATAGTGCTGTGTAAACTATCTTTTAATTTTCCTCCTCCCCCCCTGATTCGGTATAAAGAAAATCTTGTTGTGTACTTAAAGGTTAGTCTTGTTTCTCTGTAGCAAGAAAAGAAGAAAATCTGTGGTAAGGAGGTTGTTGTAAATATATCGTGAGTATTAAAGTCACTGCTTTAAAATGAACGTATAATTTCCTTCACACGACTTTGAAGGTCACCTGTCTTAAAGGAACTTAAAAATTTGTAATGACTAACCTTTGAGAAAATAATGGGTTTGGAATTCTTCTATGTATTTCTGCTGTAATGTCGCCAAAGGGTTTCATTGATGTCTGTGAAGAAGGAATAATTCTCTCATTGTGATGGAATCCCGCAAGGGGAGATGTATGTGCCCATGTCATTTTAACTAAATCATGTAAATTCTACCGAGATTCTGCAAGGGGAGATTTATGTACCTGTGTCATTTTGACTGAAATTATTTAAAAGGAAATGACATTACGAACTCCACCAATTACGAATTACACTGAAATACATAGCGGAAATTCCTCGTCTCTTAACTACTTATCCATTACAGTTTATCCTTCTTCCCTCTCCTCCCCCATCTCTGGAATTTATCCTTCCTCGTCCTAACAATAAAAATCTTCCATCCCATTTCCTTCATTGCCACTTTTTTTTTTTTTATCGATTGAGTTTTTCGGTGGATTTTCTTTTTATTGTTTTGTTTCTTTGTTTCTTTTTTTCTTAATGTACATCGTCGCACTGCATATTAGTCTCTCTGGACTGATACGTGACTACTGCTGTAAACTACTGCTGTAATTATATTTGCTGTACGGCTTGTAATGCCTTTTTCTAGGTGTGTGCCTATATATATATATATATATATATATATATATATATATATATATATATATATATATATATATATATATATATATATATATATTATCTTGTCTGTTGAAATATGACACACTACCACAGCACATGCCTCTATATAATAAAAGCTGTTATTATTATTCAGTCACTTTGTCATGACCATTATACTTAATCACCCATTTATATAAAGGAGTTAAAGGCGTATTAACGGCTGTATTTGTATCATATCAATTTTAAATATTTATATATATATATATATATATATATATATATATATATATATATATATATATATATATATATATATATATATATATATATATATATATATATATATATATATATATATTTATATGTGTATGTATATATATATAAGCACTTCATATCTGTATGTGTATATATGTACGTATGCTGGATGTTCATTACACGCACACTATGCAGCTCTGTAGAGCATTATAACGTTATCATGACTCATCATGCTGTACAGGCTTATCATTATCATTATTGACTTTCTGGGTGTTTTATTATTATTATGATCATTATAATCAATATCATCATCGTCATTGATTACCGTCATGATGGTTACATTTTTCATTATTTTGTCGTTCGCATTATAAGACTTTAACTGTTCCATACAAAAGACTGAAATATATATATATTTTTTTCTCTCTCTCTCTCTCTCTCCTTATCACTGCCATTGATAAAAGATATTATATTTTTTTCATTTTCTTTTCCGTATCATTCCAAGCCCTCTTAGAAGGGGAAAGTGGATGATTCAAGTATAAAAATAAAATAGAAAAAACTACTGCCTCTAATTCCTTCAAATGATTTTTTCCATTAGGGATTATTTATTCCTGTAAATATAAAATTTTTTGGCTAGTTGCATTCCTGTGTAATTCACTCGATATTGTTTTTTTTTAATCATTGTCATAATCATTATTACTATTATTATTATTATTATTATTATTATAGCTATTCGTATTGTCTTGACTCTTGGAAAGCTGAGAGACCAAGAGGCCATATTTTCATCCGTAACAGTGCAGCTTCTATGCCATCTCCTCCGTTTTCTGCCTTTTGCCTCGTGCTTCCCATTTTCTTTCTCTTGCCTCATGCTTCCCGTTTTCTTTCTCTTGCCTCATGCTTCCCGTTTTCTTTCTCTTGCCTCATGCTTCCCGTTTTCTTTCTCTTGCCTCATGCTTCCCGTTTTCTTTCTCTTGCCTCATGCTTCCCGTTTTCATTCTCTTGCCTCATGCTTCCCGTTTTCTTTCTCTTGCCTCATCATGTCCGTTTTCATTCTCTTGCCTCATGCTTCCCGTTTTCTTTCTCTTGCCTCATGCTTCCCGTTTTCTTTCTCTTGCCTCATGCTTCCCGTTTTCTTTCTCTTGGCTCATCATGTCCGTTTTCTTTCTCTTGGCTCATCATGTCCGTTTTCTTCCTTTTGCCTCATCTTCTCCATTTTCTTCCTCTTGCCTCATCTTCCATTTTCTTCCTCTTGCCTCATCTTCTCCATTTTCTTTCTCTTGCCTCATCTTCTCCATTTTCTTCCTCTTGCTTCATCTTCTCCATTTTCTTCGTCTTGCCTCTTCTTCTCTGTTTTCTTCATCTTGCCTCATCTTCTGTGTTTTCTTCCTCTTGCCTCCTCTCCATTATCTCTCCATTTCCTCATCTTCTCCGTTTTCTTTCTCTTGCCTCATCTCCTCCGTTTTCTTCCTCTTGCCTCATCTTCATTTTCTTCGTCTTGCCTCATCTTCTGGTTTTCTTCGTCTTGCCTCATCTTCTGGTTTTTCGTCTTGCCTCATCTTCTTCGATTTCTTTCTCTTAACTCATCTCCGTTTTCTTTCTCTTGCCATCTTTTTCCTCTCCTCCTAATCCTTCCTCTGGTGAATTTCCCCTTACCTTCTCCTTTTCTTGTTCCTGTTTCCTCCTTCCTTCCTTCCTTCCTTCCTTCCTTTCCTTCCTTCCTTCCTTCCTTCCTTCCTTCTCTTTCTGCACCTGTTACCTCCTTTACCTAATCCTCTAATTCGTACCTTTATTCTCTTCGCGCTCCGCCACCGCTGATGCTGCTGCTTCTTCACCCCCCCTCGTCCCCCCAAACTCTTCCCCCTCCCCTTTCTTGCCATGGTTTTATTCCCCCCATATCCATTGGCTCCACCTGCTCCCTCCTCCATTAGGACATGGCGGCGCCCCCGGTTTCCAGGGTTCTCGACAACAACTCCGAGTCTGATAGCCCAGGTAGCCGCTACCTAGCCTCCGACACCCCACTCAGTATGTTTAACAAGGTAGGCGCTAGTGCTGCACACCGGATTACTACTACTACTACTACTACAACAAACAAGCCCCGTGATGGAAAAAAAAATACTTTAGATTTTACAATCACCACCACCAACAACCCCCCCCCTCTCCCCGTCCACTAGAACTTCCCGTCACTATCACCACCAAAACCACCACCACTACCACCACCACCACAGCAATATTTGTACCCCCCCCCCCATACCCCTACCCTTCCCCTACTCCATGTGTTACCCAAGCCATACCCTCCAGTGAACAGTGTGGTGTGTGTGTGTGCGTGTGTTATTTTTTTCCGTTGAACTTTTATCTCTCTTTCCCCACCATACACCAATGAAAGCTCGAGATTTTTTTTTTTCTTAACACGGCTTTTGATACTTACCAGCACCGTGATTTCTCGTCATGAGGTCCGCTAGCTACGCTCACACACGTGTTGTTTCACTGGAAAACCCAATACTGTGACGCTGGTGTTTATACCTTTATAAAAAAAAAAAATAGACACGTCTCTTCACCCGTGTTCACACTGGCTAGTGGGTCTGATTGAAACTTGTTGGAGAGACGGGGTTAGAGACCCTTCGCCGATTAAAGGAATGTTTCCTGGAAAATGCCTGGATTAGAGCCACCTGGATCTGGCGTTATTTAAACTGGAACACTTGTATAGTAGACCCGCTGGATAAAGACCGCTTCCATTTGATAATGGAAACGTTACTAGACGGACTGGGTTAGGATCACACGCGTATCAGACCTATTGGATTATATTTTGACGATTCGTTTAATGCGATCTTTTATTTGTAACATACTTATTAGGCTTCCCGAGTTTGGGCGGTGATTAACTGAAATTCCTACGGGGCTGGGCTGTCCCCCAGTTTAGCTGAGTGGTTAAAAGCAAAGCTCTTGACTGTGTAGTGAAACAGTGAGCGAATATTTCGAGAAACTATAAAAAATTTTAAAATTAGGTATCTCAGCATTTTGCCAGCTCACTTTAGTCATGTAACCAAATTCTTAGGGAATCAAGATGCCAAATGTTATCATTGACAAGCAGCAGATCAGTTTGAAATCAGTATATTCTCTTGTAAACACAACTCCCTCATCGCCCCTGAATGTTTTTCCCCTTTTAAACCTCTGTTTTTTAAATACTTTCAGTCGTTTGCTTGTGGCATTTTGTAACAATGTTACGTTTACATGTCGTTTTAGCCATGAATAACAGAGTTTACACTGAGAACTCAGCTTCTGTTAAAGAACTTTGTTGTATGTTTTTCATAAATGACTGTAAACATCTCAGGGTACCGAACTTTCACTTAAAATCCCGGTTATTAAAAAAAATGGTTGTAGCAATAATAATTTCCTTTAATCATTGGTTACCTTTTTGGCGTTTGTGTATATGTTAAAACTTCACCTTGCTAACGATTAAAATCCTGGTGTTTGTTCGTAAAAGCCGTAGAACATAAAATTTAACATAGTGCCATCTTAAATACTAAATAATGTAAACGTTTGCAAAATGTGCTTGCCTTTGCAGTTTACAATTTGCTTACTCAGTAGCGTAGGTCATTGTAAGGAATTTTAATTGGGGAAAAAAATTTCTTCACCTCTAAGTGGGGTCTTGCTAAATTTGCGCAGTGTATCAAAATTGTGGGATTAATTCGTTACTTGATTGCGTGCTGTCTCGCCGCATCGAAATTATTATATTGTCTCTCGCAAAGATTCGTACCCATATCGGCGAAATATGTCCGTTCAGAAGGTTCCTTCCCTAATTTGGTCTTTCTTATCTGGACTTTATTCGTGCCTGGTGAATCTCTCTGTGGTGAGATTTTTCTATCAATCATGGCAACCGCCTACGATGTTGATATTTTAGCCCAATGTCTCCCTGCAAAAAAATAGCTAATATATTAGGAAACTGCCACTATTTCTCAGGCAGGGTTTCCTTTACGTATGATTGGTCAATGCCACCCAGTTTGTGGGATATTCATGGAAGCACTTGTGAGATTTATTGCCCGTTTACATTGCTTTGTAGTATACACTTTAGTTTGCACAGTGTTCAAATCGTTTTCAAGAATTTTTGCTAGACTGTAACACTTAAACGT
The DNA here is from genome assembly GCF_040412425.1 of Macrobrachium rosenbergii. Taxonomy (NCBI): domain Eukaryota; kingdom Metazoa; phylum Arthropoda; class Malacostraca; order Decapoda; family Palaemonidae; genus Macrobrachium; species Macrobrachium rosenbergii. Next base: position 28,461,591 of record NC_089787.1, on the reverse strand, counting down.
TACTGAGGTATTTGGTACCTTTCTTTCCTATGAAATTCAGGGATATTTTTGTATATTCGTTTTTAAAGATTTACTTTAATTCTGTTATATTTAGGGTCCTAAGAGCCTTGTGGCCCTTCAAGGTGGGTAGATGCTAAACTTCATAATTTTGCATGCCCCAAATGGTTCTCTTGAGTTAAAAGAAATCATCCATGCAGTCCCAATGTTTCAATTCTTTATTGTGTTTTCTACAAAAGGGTCTCTTTGGATGTATGATCCAGTGGAGATAGTTAGCTGGATTCATTTTCAGTTGAGTAGAACTTTATGATCCAGTGGAGATGGTTAGCTGGATTCATTTTCAGTTGAATAGAACTTTTATATTTTGCTTTGTAACATGTTCTTTAGTTCTTTTCGTATTGTTGCAGAAAAGAGGACCTTCAAGCTATGAGATCCTTCTGATTGGTTGATTACAGTCTGCGTTCACCATGTATGGGTATCTGGCCTGTGTTTATGCTACCCAGATCAGCTTATTGGGCTAGAATATATTCACCAAAAATTGGCTTTCAGAATTGTCAAACCCACTGGGGAGTTACATAGGTTATTTCTTACATATTTTCACTGCAGAATTTATTTTGAGTTGTGTTAACTTGTTCCAGTGGTAAGTTCTTTCATATGTTGACCACAATAAGGCTTTAAAGGAACTATTAGTAGCTTTGACTCCATTTTAGTGTTCCATTGGGTAGCTCTTCCATACAACATCATTAGGGCCTTTTGAGGTTTCTGGAACCATTTGATTGGTCCAGTAGGAAGCTCCTTCATATGCATATCACAATGGTCTTCGAGGTTTCTAAACTCATTTAACTGGTCCAACAGCCAACTCATTCATATGATCATTGCCAGGGTCTTTGAGGTTTCTGAAACATTTGATTGGTCCAGTAGCTAGGGCTTTCATTTGACCATCACCAGGGTCATTGAAGTTTCTCAGTCTATTTGATTGGTTTAGTAGCTAGCTTTTCCTTGTGATCATCACCAGTGTCCTTGAGGTTTCTGAACCCACTTGAATAGTCCAGTAGCTAGGTCCTTCATGTGATCATCATAAGGGTCCTTGAGGTTCCTGAACCCATATGATTGGTCCAGTGCTAGGTCTTCCACGTGATCATCATCAGGGTCCTTGGATTTCTGAACCCATTTGATTGGTCCAGCAGCTAGGTCTTTCATGTGAGCATCGCCTGGGTCATTGAGGTTTCTGGACTCATTTTGGTTGGTCCAGTAGCTAGCTCTTCCATATAATCATCATCAGGGTCATGGAGGTTTCTGGACTCATTTTGGTTGGTCCAGTAACTAGTTCTTTCATATGATCATCATAAGGATCCTTGAAACGTTATTTAATTGGTCCATTTGCTAGCTCTTTAATATAATCATCACAAGTCCTTGAGGTTTCTGAACCTATTTGATTGGTCCAGCAGGTAGCTCTTTCCTATGATGAGGGTCCTTAAAGTTTCAGAACATATTTGATTGGTCCAGTTGCTAGCTCTTTAATATAATCATCACAAGTCTTTTAGGTTTCTGAACCTATTTGATTGGTCCAGTTGCTAGCTCTTTAGCATAATCATCACAAGTCCTTGATGTTCTGAACCCATTTGATTGGTCTGGTAGCTAGTGATGTGTGAAATTTCCCTAGTGTCCTTTTGGAAGCTTTTTATATGTTGACCACAAAAAGGTCTGAGAGTTGTGAAGGCTGTTAGCTTTGTTTATGTTCAACACAAAGTTAAACAGTATTTCCATAGTAGAAGAACATAGCTCTAAATCTTGCATCACTGCTACCACGATCCCTGTACATAAAGAAGGTCTTAAATGCTAACTTTGGCTTTCTGATAGCATTAGGCGATATGTTTTTCTTGCTGTGAGAACATGTTCGTTGGGCCCAGTGGGGGATCTTTCATATATTTACTTGGAGTTCGTTTAGTCCAAGGTTGATCTGTAGATGTTTAAAAATTATTTTTTCTCGGCTGAATAATTTCTGTTCGTCTGTTCCGAAGCTCAAGCTTCCTAGACAAGGACAAGTAATTGCGCTAAAACTTGAGATTCTGAAAAATGATTTACCAGTCTTGAAGTTTAGTTGGCGAATTTCCTGTCGTCCCGTTTTCTTGCCTGTTGGAGATTGAGGAGAAATCTGTCACTAACTATTACGTCAATTCTTCAGTCACCGAAATAAATAAACCGGAGATCGTAACTAGAAACGTTTCAAACATTTTTATTCCTTAATCGAAACCTTCACCCGCCATTCATCACTTTTGCTTTTAAAACTTTTTCCACCGACTTCGAGACTTGAGAAAGCAATTGCCCAGACTTAAAGACTTTTATTTTTGTTAACTCAAAGGGGGGAAACGCTGTCACCAAATCGATCTCTCTTGTTTTTCCTTTTGTTTATTTTTTTTATCTATTATTAAGTCATAGGTAAATTAATCATAGTGAAAATAGGAACTGTGCGACTATTGTATTTATGGGAATGAAGTATATTTATATATAATATATCTTCTTGTGTCCTCGAGATCCGACACGTATTAATATTAATTTTTATCTTTATTCTTTACTTATCACTCATCTCTCTGTAGCACTCTCGCTTTCGACAACATTGTTCCACTCTTTTGATTCTATCTATACAAACGTGTATTGTAAATTTCTACAGACTAATATGTATAGAACCAAACTTTTCCACTGTAAAGAGTATTTTCTGCACCTTTCTATTTTGCAACTGTTATAAAAAAAGAATACTTTTCCTATTTGCAGGCTTTCGTTGTTTCAGAAACTTGAATACGATTAAGTGTTTTAGAATTCTACATCTCACCGAGTTTGACATGTCGTAGTATCTTCCATCTCTTTCTTAAGTTTATTTTAAGTTTATACTTATCATTACGCCTCTATTATTATTATTATTATTTTCATTACGGCCTTTACATTTTTGCATTTGCAGAGATTCTTATTTTATTTTTTGGCTTGATACAGAATAATTTTTTGATTTAGTTAGAAATTCTAGCTTTTGATGATTTGCTTTTAATTTCAGGCGAACCCTCTGGAGTGGAAAAGGTAGTTAAATGATATATCCACCATATAGCTTTTCATTTCACTAATAATGTTCAACTTGCTTTCCTTGCACGTCTATTAATAAAATGGTCGCTTCCTTCTGTAGAAACCAAAAAAAAAAAAGACCAAAAAACGATCGTGTTTAAGTGTTAGTCAACCAATCAGGACTTTGCTTTAGTCTTCATTAAGATCTAGGTTTAGTTTTCCAGCCAGTAACGGTGTGTTTTGTTTATTTATTAAAAAAAATATGTTGCCTCTTTTTCTCAGTTTTGCACCCACGTATAACGTTACGTGGTTCATTTTTCGCCGTCGGAATTATATTCTATCACAAAGAATATGATCCGAAATTCATTAATTCATTAGCTCACTTTTCAAAATTTCAAATAAAAACTGTTCTTGAAGTTTCGTCATCATTATTGTTTCCCCTTTTGACATTATTTTTCTGAAATTTTTTTTTTTTTTTTTTTTTTTTTTTTTACAAAGGCAGCATTTCCTTGCCTTCATTTAAGCTTCTTTCACTCAATTTATAGTTGGCTTCTTAACATGAACTTCATTGACATGCTGGGATGATTTGCAGAGACTTTGTAAAAAAAGAAAGTTAACTGATTGGCTGATCATACTTACACAATCTTGAAGTGATTGGTCCAGCACCCTTTGAAACACTTTTTCATTACAAAAACTCGTGGGGGCAAACTATTGCTCTTCCTAGGTTAAGACTTATCCTTCAGTTTGCTCAGTCTGGTGTAGAATTAAACAATAAAGATAATAAACGGAGAATGCAGGAATATTCGCTCGGCAACAGAGAGACGGAACAGTCATGATAACTTCAAGATCGAGATTTTGAAAATTCGGGAAAATTTTCTGACCTCTTTCATCATTTAGTGAAGGATAGGAAACTTCAGGTTAGGGTTATTGCAACAACTGAAAGTTAATTGTAATATTTTTTTACATATTTCTTATCGTGAGCTAATTCAAGTGCGATAGACTTTTCCACGCCAGACTTCAATTGGAAACAAGTATTTTTCTCGACTTATCTGCATTAACAACAGCGCTTATTCCGTGGGATCAACCAGTCATGTTATTCTCCATATTTGTTTTTTAGTATTTTTATGTATATTAAAGAAAACATTATTTTCAGGGAACGACCTTTTTTCCTCGACAAGAAAAAACTAAAACCTTCACAAGCCTTTGTGCACGAATCTGTTAAATTTTTCTTTTTGTAATGCATTTTGGTTTTTAACATTTTCAGTTTTCTTTTTTAACATCTTAAAAGCCGTCTTCGTATCAACTGTATGCTTCATATTAATCGGCCCTTTTAATATATTTTTCGGATTAACTGCAATTCGCCTTTTAATTTTATTTACATTTTTTGTCCAGTTGCTAAACCTCGATAGCACATCGTTGCCATATCTTTGAGAAGAAAAGAACATGCAATTTTGCACTAGCAGTTAAGAAATTTTTTCTTGTCTATTTTTTTATTTTTTCACTTTTTGCAAAAGCTTGCGGACTCTTCCATCCATTATCAGGTAAATAACCATAATTTGGCACATCTGAAATAGTAAATAACTATTATTTTTCACTAAATTTAAACTTTAAATCTATTTTCGTGTCAACCTCTTTTCGGAGAACGCCTTAACCCACGTTAGTCCAGTAAATGTCTTTTGTCGTCTGTCACGTGACAGTGGAATTGTTTTTTTAAATGTTCCAATTGAATTCCCTTGAAGTTCACTAGCTAAGGGAAAGTAGTAAAAGGACTGACTGATAGATTTTGCTGTATCTGGCGTCGCAGAGACAAGAGGTCATGGACGCCAAATTTTTAAAAGAATATGGTCGTCAGGTAACTTTAAAAAAAAAAATTTTTTTAAGAAGAAGAAAAATGACTGTGGTTTATAGTGCTTGTGGTGATGGTGGTTACGGTGATGATGATAGTGTAGGTGGTGAGTTTTTTGTGGGGGGTGGGGTGGGTGGGGGGTGGGTTTGAACTGAATGACGAAAGTGACCTAAGGCAGACTGAGGCAGCACGCACCCCCCAAAAAAAAAAATTTTTGCCCAATAACTGCATGATATACCAAGGTGCACCCGTCCAAGTTTGTGGTCATGGATTTATATACCACGATATGCTCGTGTACAGTCTTGATATATATATATATATATATATATATATATATATATATATATATATATATATATATATATATATATATATTATTCTTCTACTAACCAGTACACCTGTTTGTTTTCTTGTTCTTCATTGCACGTTCAGTGTGCGGGTGTGTGTGTGTGTACTAACCAATGTTTGTCTCTCTCTTTTTTTTTTTTTTATTCTTCATTCTTACTCGTCCAGAGGCTACACTGCCACATTAACATTGATATAGTGAATTTATCTCTGATCCGATGCGACCCGGTTGTGAGATCCATGTCAAGACGGACCACATTTCAGATACTTCACGACAGTCCCCCTCCTCCTCCTCCAGTCCCCTCTAATCAATCATTTGGCAGTGTTTAACGTGCTCCCCCCCTTCCCTTCCCTTTCCCCCTTTCCATTAACCATCCCCCCCCTACCCTCAATCAGATCCCATACCTCTGTTAACCTCCTTCCCTCCCTTCCCCTGCCAGCCCAATGCATCACAAATGGAAAACTTTAGTTGGTGGATTTCCAGCTCGGATAAATAATAAGTGTTTTCAATAGTTATTCAGTGTCATCCACATCTCCTCGCCTCGCTTTCCCCCCCTCTCTCTGGCACCCCTGTCCAAATACCCATCCCCCTTTCCCCTACAACTCTCTACCCCCCTTCCACCACCCTCTCAGTGTACCCCTACAAAGAAAAAAAAGCAGTTTCCTAAATATATCCTCCAGAAGCAGGCGTTAAGAAACTGGCAGTTGTGTGTGTTCCGTATGGACAGATATTTAAAATTTACTTCTAACTTAAATTCCCTCTTTTAAAAAATAGTTTTGAACTTTTTTGTGTCTCTACAGGAATAAATTCAGTGATTCCTCTCCGCCATCTTCTTTTCGTCCTCTTTCCGCCATCTTGTTGTCCGCCATCTTGTTGTCCTCCATTTTCTTCCATGTTCCCCCCTCCCGTGCCTCGCCCTCTCTGCTTCCTCTTTATTTGGACTATTTATTTTTTTGCCATTTATAATGTTGTCAGGGCATATACAATACATCCAGAGCTGCATATACATGTTTCACGATATGTATACAATTATACATACGTAAGTTTTGCTCGTCTATGTATGTATTTACGTGTATACACATTTTGCAGGTCATATGTATATTCTTTTAGGCGTATGTATATGCCCTTCATGAATCCGTTTCAATTGCAAGTCAACAAGCGCTGCCAGCTGTAAGCCTTTGGAAGGGAATTAAGAGCAACGTGAAATGAAGTACATCAAGGTATTTTTTGGCTCAGAGGTTGGTAAGACCACAAGAGTTTTTGAGATTGTAGCTACTTATTTTCTTTATTAGGCTTATATTCCCTTCGTAAATTATTTGTTTTATTTGTGGATATATGAAGGTCATTTTAGGGAACTACCATATTTGTTATGTCACATTTTCACCGTTATTTTAAGCTTAACATTTTTAACTAAGCAATTCCTATGATAATTATACAGTATTTTCATTTCAGTTACCTCATTTTTTTCCCGTATTTAGTTTGAATATTTTATTACGTTGCTTTGTTTTACCATTTTTTGAGAATTGCAAACCATATGTGAACAGGCTCCCATCAAATAACTGTGTTTAAGTCTTTCAAGAAATATTCTCATATTAATTCTTGCCAGCCTTTGAGCCAAAATGGATAAAATCAGGGTACCATTGATATAATTGAATGCCTAGTGTATATTGTTCATCTTTTCAGAACCCTCCTTTACAGGCGGTGGTGTGATTGTAGACTGGCAAGAAATATCTGTATTTTTTTTTTCTACCTCATTTAACTTCGTGTACTGCTGCGCTGTTCCATGTCCCGCTATACATTTATATGATGAATCGAATGACCGATTGATACTGTTATTACTACTATAACTACTGCTGTCACTACTTTTTCCCCCTCCCCCGCGTTTCTTCTGTGTGACATTTTTTACTTTTTTTTTTTTCAACCCCCCTTATATGTGTGTGGCCATGTTGGTTGCTTACCAGTAGCATCATGTTTCATTGTATCACTGATAAGATAATTTTTTTTCGAAGTACCTTGATCATAATTATAATGAAAAAAAACATAATTGTTAAGACTTGATTTAAGGCAGTTGCATTGTTTTCCTCTTTTTAAATTTTAGTGGGAGATTATTCAAGGAGATTCAAAATAAGAAATGAAAAGGTCAGCTGGTGGGTTCCTCTTCAAGGTAAGCTCATTAAAAGTCCTCAGCTGTTTGGCAAACTCCGGTTTGGCAGGTGTTTTATTTTTTTCTTTAAGTTAGAATCGTACCTGTATCGGGTTTCATTCAGGTCCTTTTTTTTTTTTTTAGAACATGTCATCAAACTCGCACATGTAGGGTTTATTTATTCGTAGAATTTTTGGCACCATGGGACATAAGAAATGTGCAGCTTTTTTTCTGAGAGATTAGGAGCACCCCTTTAAGGTTTCTAAACGTTAGGTTTTTTTTTTTTATTAAACAAGAACTTAATCCAGCATTATGGGACGTAGGATTTTTTAATGTTAGTGTTTCTTGGGTGTGTCAGGTAAAGGTTTTTCCTGCAAGTTGAATTGAAATTTGGACCAACTTTAGTTTCGGGCTATATAGTTACATTTCTTTTATGCCGGATATATTGGTTATTTTTCATGATTTAGGCTGACGATTCTATTTCATCATAGAGACCAATTACTTTTTCTTTCGCTTTATTACTTTTTATCTTTGGACAGTTTTACTGTTTTGGTAGATTTATTGAAATGGTTATTTTCTTGGGACAGGTCGTATTGGAGATATTCTTTTGACGTTGAGAGTTGACTTTGTTCTTTCGTCAGGTTGAGTTAGTTATTTTCCATAACTAGGACGCATTTGTTATTTTCTTTCGATACGTTGAGTTAGTTTTCAACAGATTAAGCATGGTATTTTTATAGGTGGTGTAGTAATTTCATTTCAGACATTGGAGTTATTTTTCTTAAGACACACTGAATTAATTCATTTCTTGACAAGTTGAGTTGACTGTTTGCATCTGACAAGTTGAAGAGTTTATTCTTAGACGGGATTTGTTTATATTTTCTTTAACCAGCTTGAGTTGGTTATTTATCTGTAGGATTAAATAAGTTTATTCCAGAGAATTGTGATTAGTTATTTTAATAGAATATTTGGACTGGTTATTTTAGACTAAACCAATTGAACTGGTTATTTTAGACTAGACAAATTGAACTGGTTATTTTAGACTAGACAAATTGAATTGGTTATTATAGATTAGACAAATTGAAGTGGTTATTTTAGACTAGACAAATTGAACTGGTTATTTTAGATTAGGCAAATTGAACTGGTTACCTAAGATTAGACAAAGTGAACTGGTTATTTTAAAAACAGACTGTTTTGTGTATTCTCTTTAGACAATTCTGATTGGCAGTTTTATATGAAACAGTCTTCAGTTACTTCCTTTTCACTATTAGACAGGCCAAGTGGATTATTTTCTTTAGACAGGCCAAGCCGGTTACTTTTCTTTAGACAGGCCAAGCCGGTTACATTCTCTAGACAGGTCAAGCCAATTACTTCCCTTTACACAGATTAAAGTGGCTATTAACTATAGACTTGGGCTGGTTATTAAAGTTGAAGTAATCTAGTTTTAGGCAGGTGAAATTGCTTGACGTTAGTAAGGTCGATTTTTACTACATTTTTTCATTGAAATTAACATTTTTAACTTGGGTTTTTTTTTTTTAATCCCAATTGCCATATTTATTCCTTTGTCCATGGTACTGTTACTTTGGTTAGGGTGGCCAAATTGTTTTGGATGCAGCATGATCTGTTCTGTATGTAAATATTGAATTTTAGAAATATGTTACCATTTACATGACAAACAGGCAGGATAGGCATGAAATATCTATTGAGAAAAGATTTGTCTTTTAATGCAGTTGGTGATTCTTGAGCAGGTTCTTGGTAGGAGTGAATAAGTATATTTGTATATGTGTATGCACATGTGTATTAAAAACATATTTTAGTGCTGACGGCTTTGTAAGACTCGTCATCATTTGTTGTTTACCTGTATACTCTTACCTGTTGTGTGTGCAGTCTTTGTTATTTGTTTTTTAGTTGTTTTTTTATTTTTTTGTTGATCACTTCACAATGCAATGTATGACAGAAATAAAGACGAAGTCTATTCCTGATATTATTATTAGGTTCAAGAATTTGTCATACATAACAGTTTTTCTTTTGTTATTCTTTTGTTTAGTAATTCAGTATTTCCTCATACTTACCTTATGCTGTATTTTGTTAGATTAGTTTATGTAAAAGAATGTATTGCATTTCTTCATTGACAACTCAACTCTTTACTCAACTCTTTCTTGATTAGCAACTCGACTATCTCTCTCTCTCTCTCTCTCTCTCTCTCTCTCTCTCTCTCTCTCTCTCTCTCCTTGAACAATCTTCATACGAGTATGTCACCATCTTTTACAATCTCTCTTTCAACTTTTTAACAATATATTGCATTTCTTCAACATATTTCTCTCTCTCTCTCTCTCTCTCTCTCTCTCTCTCTCTCTCTCTCTCTCTCTCTCTCTCTCTCTCTCTCTAGTATCCAGGTAAACTACTGGCCACGGACTTATCCAGCAAACTCATTCACTCCTCTTGGAACCTAGGCTTTATTTTTTAGATATAAAAAATTTTTTTAGCTATTTTTGGTGAGGACTCCTCCAGGGTTAGGATTTCAAAGGCTCTGTTAAAAGATGTTTCATGTGATTAGAAATTAAATGCCGGTCTCTGTGCAGTCGTCACTTTTGGGAGTTGAACAGTTTGTGAGTTAGTTGTTGATGCGTCTTGGTTTTAAGATATGATTCTCATAAGTATAATTGAAATTGGTGAACACCCAGAATTCTTGAGCAACTTTATGTATCATGTACTGTACGAGATTCGTTTTCAGTGAGGCGTTTTGGTTTCTGGATGCGGGTAGTGGTATATTTGACCCTCCGCTGTTTCAGAAATGTGTGATCGAAATAAGGTCTGTGAATAGTATTAGTTAGGAAAGTGGGATTTTTGGTAAATGTGGAAGAACGCCCGTGTGTAAATGAAGATATATGAGGGAGTGTAAGCATAGAGGTTTTCAGTTTTGTGTTGGGTATGCGAGATTGAATATCCTGAATTGATTTGTGAAGTAAAGTCACCTTGTTTATTCATTTCAGTTGTAAATGCAGTGTTTGTTAAACTATCTTAGAAATTGGAGAAAAGATAATTATGTTTTATTACGTTGTATGGATGTAGGATCCTTCCGTCATTTTGCAAACATGCAAGAATGTCTCGGGTACGCATGTTTGTGTACTAACACACATCGGGAATATGGAGTCTTGAAGATGAATCTCTTCTGAAAATCAGGAATATGGTGTCCGGAAGATGAGTTTCTTTTTGAAAATCAGGAATATGGTATCCAGAAAATGAATGTCTTTCTTTCTGAAAGTCAGGAATATGGTGTCCGGAAGATAAATGTCTTTCTCTCTGAATATCAGGAATATGGTGTCCGGAGGGTGAATGTCTTTCTTTCTGAAAATCAGGAATATGGTGTCCGGAAGATGAATGTCTTTCTGAAAATCAGGAATATGGTGTCAGGAAGATGATTGTCTTTCTGAAAATCAGGAATATGGTGTCCGGAAGATAAATGTCTTTCTTTCTGAAAATCTGGAATATGGTGTCCGGAAGATGAATGTATGTCTTTCTGAAAATCAGGAATATGGTGTCCGGAAGATGAATGTCTTTCTTTCTGAAAATCAGGATATGGTGTCCGGAATATGAATGTCTTTCTTTTTGAAAATCAGGAATATGGTGTCCGGAAGATGAATGTCTTTCTTTCTGAAAATCAGGAATATGGTGCCCGGAAGATGAATGTCTTTCTTTTTGAAAATCGAGAATATGATGTCCAGAAGATGAATGTCTTTCTTTCTGAAAATGAAGCAATATGGTGTCTGGAGATGAATGTCTTTGTTTATGAAAATCGGGAATATGGTGTCCGGAAGATGAATGTCTTTCTTTCTGAAAACCAAGAATATGGTGTCCGGAAGATGAATGTCTTTCTTTCTGAAAATCAAGAATATGGTGTCCAGAAGATGAATGCCTTTCTTTCTGAAAATCAGGAATATGGTGTCCGGAGGGTGAATGTCTTTATTTCTGAAAATCAGGAATATGGTGTCTGGAAGATGATTGTCTTTCTTTCTGAAAATTAGGGATATGGTGTCCAGAAGATGAATGTCTTTCTTCCTGAAAATCATGAATATGGTGTCCGGAAGATTACTGTCTTTCTGAAAATCAGGAATATGGTGTCTGGAAGATGAATGTCTTTCTGAAAATCAGGAATATGGTGTCCGGAAAATGAATGACTTTCTTTCTGAAAATCAGGAATATGGTGTCCGGAAGATGTATGTCTGTCTTTCTGAAAATCAGGAATATGGTGTCAGGAAGATGAATGTCTTTCTTTCTGAAAATCAGGAATATGGTGTCCGGAAGATGAATGTCTTTCTTTCTGAAAATCAGGAATATGGTGTCCGGAAGATGAATGTCTTTCTTTCTGAAAATCAGGAATATGGTGTCCGGAGGGTGAATGTCTTTCTTTCTGAAAATCAGGAATATGGTGTCCGGAAGACGAGTGCCTTTCTCTCTGAAAATTAGGAATATGGTGCCCGGAAGATGAATGTCTTTCTTTCTGAAAATCAGGAATATGGTGTCCAGAAGATGAATGTCTTTCTCTCTGAAAATCAGGAATACGGTGTCCGGAAGATGAATGTCTTTCTTTAGAAAATTAGGCAAGAGCAGTGTCCCCCAGGAGGTCGGACTAATCCAATTTATTTCCCAGGGTCCCGAATATTTCACCGTATGGTGTCAGTGTGAGATCCCCCTTGTTTTTAGGGAGTGGCACCGTTTTCAACCCTGGAGGGCCACGTGAATTAGGGTCGCCGGAGACCGAGCACCAGACCATTGTGCCAATGAATCAATCAGGCCCCGGGAGGGGGAAGTAGGGAGGGTAGTAGTGAGGGGACGAATAGGCAGGGTGTCGAGTTTGGTTTGAGGAGAATGGCTAGGAGGAGGAGAAGGAGTTGGTATTAGCAGGTTGAGAGAGGGGTGCCCTGGGGTGCCCTTAGGGACACAAGAAGTAGCCCAGGAGGAGAGAGTTGGGAGGGGTAGGGCTTTAGCAGACGGCACAGGAGGCAGCAGCCCTTGGTGACAGGTGTACCCAATATTTCTTCTAGGAGGAGGGTGTAGAAGAAGCGGCCGGAGAGGAAATCCCACTTCCTTCCAAACCTTCATCGTAACCCATTATTTTTGCTAAGTGAACTTTAATCTGCTCCATTATTTTGCACGCAGGTGAGTTGGTGAGTTATCGGTTTGATTTCTTTAGTTTTGACTTCTTTTTTTTTTTCAAATGCTGTTTTTCGGTTTTTTTCAGTTTTTTTTTAATGGTTCCTTCATTCATTATCATTATTATTATTATTATTATTATTATTATTATTATTATTTTTGTTTGATCTTCTTTAACATTTTAACTTTTTGTTTGGAGTCTGGAACGCTCAAAAACTTGTTTTTCTTATCTATATGATCTTTGCTTTTTATTTGTGTTGCCGCTTTGTAAGATGTGTTCTAACACCTTGTTTTTCCAGTTTTTTTGTAACCAATAATATCCTCTCTCTCTCTCTCTCTCTCTCTCTCTCTCTCTCTCTCTCTCTCTCTCTCTCTCTCTCTCTCTCTCTCTCTCTCTCTCTCTCTCTGTATCCAGCCATTTATCTATCTCTGTATTTATGTATACATATAAGCTTATGTATATATTCTCAGCAATTTTTCTGCCTATAACTTCTGTTTTCTTCTTTTTCTTCTGATATTTGGTGTTACAAGACAATACGGAGCTTTGTATGTGTGATTTTTTTATTTATTTTTTTGGGGTCCATCGATGAATTAATATGAGTATGACCTCATTTTTTTTTTACATCTTTCATCTTCGCTTGCTTTGGTTGACTTCCCCCCCCCCCTCCTCCAAGCCCTCAACCCCCTCCCCTCCCCCCGTCCAGTTACTCATCTTGCTCTCTCTCATGGCTACTCCCTTCCCTCCCCCCTCCTGTCTTACCATCCCCTTTTTCAATCATGGGCCATCTTTTTAAATAAATTTCTTGTGTAAGTCATAATTTATTTATTCTGCGTAAATTCCAGTTCCCCCTTAAATTCCCTCCCGTCCCCCCTCCGCTCCCCTTCCATTCAATCACGTCAGTTGTCTCCCTCCCCCCCCCTCCACCATACAAGCATGTGCGTGCGTTTGTATGTTAGCGCGGAGTTTTCAATTGGTGTGATGTTTTCTCTAACACCATAATATGTATACGTAAACATCATTCCCTGTCGTTTTTATGTTTATGCTGGTTTTTCCATTCTGTTTCAAACTTCGTTTGTACACCGTGTGTTCACCGGTTTGTTCCTGTACCCAGTTTTTATTCTTTGCATTTTATCCATAATTACGTTTGGTGTTTCTATAGTTTGCTGAGCTGAGGAAAAAAAAAGCTTGGAGTAAAAATGAATAAATTATTATCATTATTATTATTATTATACTGTAGGCTGCCAGTGAGTGTGGTTTTTTTTTAAATGGGTGTGCGCTCTCGTATGTTTGTTTTCTGTTTGTTTTTTTAATTTTTGGTGTGTTTGCCGTTTTTATGTTTGTTTCCTTCGTATCTCAGAGTGAGCACCGCACACTGAGTCTGCTGCTGCTGATGCTCGTCTCTGCTCTTTTACCTGCTGAGATCTGGGAAAATTACCTGCTGAGAACTGAGGAATAAATCATCAGGGTTTCATTGTTACCTGGGCTATGTAGGCCCTGGCTATTTGCATTCGTTGGCAACTGCGCAGAATGGGGACAAAAAATATTGCTTGCAAAAAAAAAAAAAATTTATTCCTTGCATATTTGATATTTATTTTCTTTATGGCAGACGATGAATCTCGACATAGCAGAGTGAGACGGGCTATAAGCGACCATCTGTCTCTGTCATGTAGTAGCCTAACGTCAGTTTGCGTTTGGGAGACGGGAGGTTATTTTAACGTTGTATGATTAAGGGTGAAGTCAAGTTCATGAGTTGTATATTTGCCTGGTTGAATAAACTTGTCATTAACCTGACTTAAATTGTTAGTAGGTGACTATTTTCAACGCAGTGTTCCGCTAAACGTTAGATTTATCTTGAATGTCTTTCATACCAAATGATGTGATTCTAGGTAGCAAAATGATACATTAACCTGAGTCACGATGAAATTGTCAGATACCGGAGAGTTCCTTTATAAGTCGAGTTACCCGAAAGGATGGTTGGCGTGCAGAGAGGTTATAAACATCATTGACCAAAGCGCAATAGATAAATCAATGTGGAGGAAGTCCTTGGGGGTATTAGGAATTGACTTTTTAATGTTTACCAAAGTCAGACGAGTGAGAGAGGAATGATGGAAGAGAGGAAGAGTGAGTAACTTAATAGATGTAGACAGCATACCGAATGTGATAATGGTGATTCCAGGTGCTAATCGCTTTGATATTTTCTGGAATAATTATTAGTTTACTGGATGGTTTGGTGGGTCATGGCGTGGCTGGATTTGAAAATAGTCGAAGTAGTTTCATTTTTAATCTACTTTGTATTCTTGGGTTAGGAAGTGACCAAGAGACCGACCTAACCCCCTAAGTAGTACTTTGAACTTAGGAAAATCTGGTCTAAAAATAAAAAAAGAACTTGCTGTACATAAAGCTACGATTTTAAATCCGAAAATTAAAAAAAAAAAAAATATATTCCTGCAGGTCGATTAACCTTCCGAATTTTTTTTTTTTTTTTACAAGCTCAAGAAACAGGTGACTCTTTAGTTTTCTTTTAATTTATTTTTCTCTTGTAAAAAGCTATTGCTATCTATTATTACTTTTTAAGTACATCATGTCTTAATTTCAGCTTTCATGCCTAGCAGCCTTGCCTAAACCTTTGAACGGGTGTGCGTTCTGTGATTCCATACCTGTACATCCTTCCATGTACATTTTGTGTGTAGTAGTTGGCTGGAACACTACAAGACTGCACCAGCTGTACGTGTGTAACCCTGGAGTAGTAATTCCAGTTTGTTTTGGAATTGTTGGTTGTCTAAGAAGAAATTTAATAGGCAGTGAGACCAATGTACTTTCATTTTACTTTCACTTTCGTGTTTCAGTAAACAAAACAGTGGACTTTTAAATTTAAAGTACTAAATTTTCGTTTTTCAGACTTTAAAAAAAAATGTATATATATCATTATTTACGAATTTTCTTGCATAAGAATTTGACGTTTTAGTTTGACACTTGAGTTATCTACGTCTTATTTTTCCCTGTACGCCTTATTTCCCCCGCATTTACTCCTCTTGATCCTCCCCCCCCCTAATATTTATCACCTTACGACTTAACCCCTCCTGACGTAACCTACCCGAGAAAGGGAGTTTAAGTGCGGTCTTAGAGTAATCGCATTTATCCTCTCTTCGTTACGTTCCCACTGCCCCCTACGTAAATGGGTAACGTATCTCTCTTAAAATATGTAGTTCAGGCTGAAAGGTCACCCCCGTAGGTTTTGTCAGTAATCTAGTGTTAAATTTATTGTACTGATTCCCACTGTTATTTATGTTGGGTGTTGTCTAATGGTGCAAAACTCTCTTAGGTATCTGTAACCAATTAGACAATTACTGTCGAGTGTCGTCTTACCTGTTTGAGCCTTGTCTGCAGTTTGTGTGTATAAGTATTCATTTTCATAAATCGACCGAGTGGCAGTTCTTGGTATGTCTTCGAGTTGTAAAAATGTTAAAGATCTTGAAACTGACTTTTTAGAAGTATTCAAAATCTTCATGAGTAGAATTTGTAAGCATACTGTTAATGTCAAAAACGTTTTTCCTTGAAACGTTCAGACGACCACAGACGAAGCTCACGCCAGGTAGAAGAAAACACTCCCACATGCTTGCTTCTCCTTCCGCAGATACCGAAACCATAAAATCTACTGTATCTTTTTTGTCTCTCATTTTTTTTTTATCAACTTCCTATTGCTTCTCCTGTGATTCCCCCCCCTCTTATAATGATCTTAGCTCACTTCTATTTTTAAAAAATGCTGCTTCATTCTGATGCTGCTTTCCTGGACATCTTTACAAACTTCTGCTTTGATTTTTATTAAAAGATTCCCTACTGACCACTAACAACTGGTTTTTGTAGATATTGATTACTAATGATAAGCCTTTACTGGGTGAATTACTCACTGGTGCGAAATTTTCTAAATTTTCAGTCGTAGACCGAATTTTATCACTTTCCCGCATATATTTCGTAACCAGAAAAATTTATTTTAGAAATTGGCATGTCTTAGATACTGATAAAATAATTTTAAGAACAAAAAAAAAACCTTATTTATATTATTGTGCTAATGTCGAACCTCTTTCAGTGTTCTTCTAAGTGAATGATTGCACTAATAATCTTTTATAGCTTCTCTTAAGATTAAAACCACCCCGTTGATATATATATATATTAGAAATTTTATTACTTTCTTTGTTAGCCTTTTCCTTTCACCTTAATCCAGGCTCTTTTTTCACCTTTCTTTTCGATTGCCTCTTGATGAAAGCCTTTTGTATCTCTCTCTCTCTCTCTCTCTCTCTCTCTCTCTCTCTCTCTCTCTCTCTCTCTCTCTCTCTCTCTCTCTCTCTCAAACACGTCACCAGGCAGTTAGTTAGACAGAGCCATTCAGCAATATTATTATTCCAGACTTGACACCCCACGAATACAAGTAACCAGCTATTCGAGATTTTTGTCATAAGTTTATGTCCTTTGAGAGACCTCCATTAAATACCATGAGGAGGTCCTGTTATTATATTGTCATTGTATACAGTATTTCCAAGTTGTTGACAATCACCACACGAGGTTACCTGTACTGACTCGAAGTATGACACAATGTTTTGGAGACAACGGTTTGCGTTCATTCCTACTGTTTTGGTTTCGGTAATGTAAAGACACCCCCCCCCCCCAATTCCCGTCGTGTGTGTGTCTCCACGCAATCTACAAAGATGGAAGCATCCCCCTTTTCGGATTAAGATAAAAGACTTTCAGATTGTGGAAGATGTCCCTTCAGCCCCGTCAAGGTGGTAAAGTCACCTCCCTCCCACTCTCATCTCCCCCTCCCCCCACACGGTAATGTATGATGGTAATTATTGTATTTGATTCCATTAGCAAAAATTTACTGATTACCATTAACAGAAAATTATTGATCACCTTCCATCTTTAATATGTTTTATCAATGATTTTTTTTCTACATCTCTCGGTCTTCCCCCAAATGCTTTTTCTCTACGCCAGCGATGTTTCTGTGGTAAAAAAAAAAAAAAAGCGCATTGCGATCGTCTTTGTGCATTTCCTTCAAATGATTACTTCAAGTCTTCTGAGTTTTGATTGAAAACATTTCAAAATACTTTTCTTTCATTTAGTCTTTTCAATCTACATTTTTACTCTTCATTCACAACCTATATCACAACCTCCATCACCAACAGCCGGTTGAACAGTGTACTCCAGATGTGTTGTTTAAAATAGCGTTTAAAATGTTGTATTTTCACCCCCTACCCCCCACACCCTTTTTGGCTTCTGTCAATTTTCAGTGTTTTTAAATGTATTCAAAATCCCTTCCCCTTAATAAATGTCACATTTGAAGCCCTCATTCCCTTTGTATGATGATTCACTTCGAATTTCTCTTTTTCCATTATCAAGTGTTATTCTTTATGATGTCATTTGTCTATTTCTCTGTCAGTTTCCGACCCCCTCCAACAACCCTCCAATAACCTCCCCACCAGAGCCTGTATTCAGCCATATGGGTTGTTTACACTTATTGTTCCTCCCATTACTAATAATTTTAATTGTCCCTATATTTCCCCACCCCCCAAACAAGGGTAAGGTAAGACTTACCTTAATTTTGCATACATTTTTAATGACTATACAGTATTTTAATCTCAGAAACTTTTTGAAGATTTGAAATATATATATTTGGATACCCATGACAAAAAAAAAATCTTTGTATATTTGAAATTAAATTTGAAATTATCATTCTCAGTATTTTCCCCATACGTTTTTTAATCGTGTTTTTCCGACTTTTTTAATTTTCTCGTTTCTGCCTCAAAGTCATTTTGCTTTTCGAATGATCTTTTTCTGCTGCTGATTTCTGCTGAATTTTCCCCAGTTTCAGCTCAATTTCCCCCAAGTTTCAGCTCAATTTTTTTTTCCCCCCAGTTTCAGCTCAATTTTCCCCCAGTTTCAGCTCAATTTTTCCCCCAGTTTCAGCTCAATTTTCCCCCAGTTTCAGCTCAATTTTTCCCCCCAGTTTCAGCTCAATTTTCCCCCCCAGTTTCAGCTCACACAGTATTTTCTCCCCTGTCAGCTTCCCAAAACCAGATGTTCACCAAATATCCTTTCTTCCAATTACGGACAATAATATCCCATTTAACATTTGTAAGTTGTCAACTGAAAAAAAAAAAAAAAAAAAAACAGATCCCTTGGTTTCTTATTTTGATGCAGTATATTATTGTATACTTGTGGAGCAGGCTATACGTATACGAATAAATACTAATTACTTTATCAGATTTATAATTTATATATGTGTGCGTTTCGTCATAATATGATTCCATTACGAAAATTGTAACGAGGACAAAACTTTTATTATTAGTTGTGGAATTATTTTACGGAGGCGTTATGTTAAGGGATGATGATACTATCGTCTCGAGATTCTCAAATATGTTTTTTGTTATATTTAGTTTATATGTGTGTTAAAGTGCTTGAGTGTGTCATAGTCTAGATCGCTTTTGTTACCCGAAAGTGTTAGCTTTTGTTCCGGAGTTGTCCCCATTATATATTATAAGCTTTTGTTTGGTGTTTGTTTATTTTGGTGTTTTTTTTTATTATTTTTATCCTTTTCTTGATTGTTTTATCTCACAAGATAGAGAGATACCAGTACATGATATTTACAGATCTCGGATGGATCGTCAGTTATTTTTGTTAAGTTCTATTTTATCATTTTTCTGAAAGAAATTAATTCATGGTTCATCTTTTGGCTTCACGGAACTTTATAAAAAAAAAGAAAAAGTAATATCTTTGAGGTTGTTTCATCGGCTTATCAAACATATCACATGTCATTTTCTTGGTGTGATTTTTATTTATTTATTTTTTATTTTATTTTATTTTATTTATTTTTTTGGTGTTATCCACCATCACCTGTCACCCACGACACAAAGGCAATTTGAAATTATGTCATCGCCACAGAAGTAGCTCAGAATGTTTTGTTTATGAGTTGACAACTTTTTTTTTTTTTTTTTACACCGTACTAGAATATATCACATATTTTTATTGCCAGTCCTAAATGTCTTTTACAATATATTCTTTTCTTGTACATGTTTATCGGCACTTGTCGTAGATTCACTGTTGTAGAATCTCACCTTCACGTACAAAAACAGTTCTTATAGTTTCACCAATGAACAGTCGCAGTTTCACAGACTCTCTCTCTCTCTCTCTCTCTCTCTCTCTCTCTCTCTCTCTCTCTCCGTCACCACCTCGTGACACAGACACACACACACACACACACACTTGACATCGTTGTCTTCCTCTTTCAGCGAAAACACGAACACTTTCTAACTCGGTTATTTCTCCTCCAGATTTCAATCCATTTAGGACACTTAATTACTTACTCTCTTCCTTTTTCTTATGATGAACAGAGTGCAATGCATATATTTAAATAAATATCAGCATCTTGAGATTTCTCTCTCTCTCTCTCTCTCTCTCTCTCTCTCTCTCTCTCTCTCTCTCTCTCTCTCTCTCTCTTTGTTTTGTTTTGCTTTTTTCCTTCCTCACCATCCTCTTCTCTCCCTTTTCGCTTCTTACTTTTTCTCCTCCTCCTCCTCCTCCTCCTCCTCCTCCTCCTCCTCCTCCTCCTTCCTTCCTTCCTTCCTTCCTTCCTTCCTTCCTTCCTTCCTCGTCTTCTTCTCCTTTCCTCCTTCCTTCCTTCCTGCCTTCCTCCCTCGCCTTCTTCTTCTCCTCCTCCTTCTATGCATGCCATTGTTGCCTTCTGCTGTCCATCCCCGCTGCCTGCTGGCGGTGGCGGGGGGCGGCATCCCTGCTGACGGTGGTGTGGTTACAGGACTACAAGGAGTTCATAGACGCGGAATGCCTGGTACCGGCGCCGGTGACGGAGGCCCCCCACCATCACATAGAACTTCAACCCCTCAAAACCCAGGATGGCGGCGGCGGCGGTCGTGGCGGAGGGGCCGCCCACGACCTTGCCTCCATGGACTCCACTGACACCTTCGCCTCATGCCCAACTCACCCCTTCAACTCCCAGGCCGACCTGACCGACGACCAACCACAGTCGACCAACAACAAGGACTCCTCCAACCTGTACGTGAATCCCCTCGACGCCGACGGTTACCAACCGCCGCCGCCTCCTTCTGCTGCTGCTACTGCTGCTGCTGCTGCTGCTGCTGCTGCTGCCGGAACAGCCGTGGCCCCACCCCGCACGCCCACGCCCAGGTCGTCGCCGCGGCACAGGGCTCTGCACAGGCCGCAGGCTTACACCACCGACTCCTTCGACGACACGCGGAGCACCGACAACCTGCTGGGCAGTAGCCGGTCCTCTCTCCAGGACTCGCCCATGCCCAAACACCGACGAGCGAGATTCCAGGAGGTACGCCCCTTCCACCTACCACCACCTTGCCACGCCCATCTCACGCCCACGTCACGCCCACGACACCCACAATACAGGCAGTCGTCAGCGAGATACACATTGCTGAAATAATCTCTATAAAAATACATTGATTCCAATATACACTTTTTTCAATGATAAAAAAAAAAAGCATCGTTTTTTCTATCATAGTTTTAAAAGAGAATCCATTTGCCATGGAGTAGTAGTTACTACCAGACTAGAGAATATTTTTTTCTCTCTCTCAAAACTCAGCCTTTGATTCAGTACATTGAATATCAAATGACTGATATGTATAACTCTTGAGGTTTGTGTGCGTGAAAAATATATGTATATATATTTACCATTTTTTTTCTGCCTGTGGCTGTTCCCGGTTATGCTCTTTTTGATATTCATCCATTTCTCCCTTTTTGGGTAATTAGATATGACTGACAGTTTGAGATCACCCTTAGCCATTTCTTTATTTTTTTGTGCATGGCCTCTATATTTGTATCTATTTTTGCATGTTTCCTATATATATTTTTATCGGTGACACTCGTTTCTTTTTTTACCTGGTATGACATGTTCCTTAGTGTAGATTTAATACATGAGTATTTCAGAAACCAAGAAACCAGATGGTACACATTTTCACCGGGAATGATTAACAAAAAAAAAAAAAAAAAAGGGAGATGATTATTGACACCAGATACAATTTAGCAGTGTGATGTTCTTCAGGGAGGTTTTTTTTTTTGTATCCTTCTAATTTTCAAAGACAATTTTAAACTGGTATGAACTGTACACGTTGAGAAAGCTACTGTACATTGTAGTGCTGATTGCAGCTTTATATTTTGGCTAGAGTACTGCCTCATTAGCATTTGAGAAAGGGCCAAAGCTACTTGCTTCTTTTTTGCTGCTTCAACCATGTTGCTTATCATTACGTGGGCAGCATAATCCAATCCATCTCCTCAAAACAGCATCAACTCCTCTCCCCCTTCTCCCTCTCCTACCGGAAGTTATGTTGCATCTGAGTGGTAAGAAAAACAACCATACGCCCTCACTTCGTGTCTCCTGCATCGCCCTTCCCTCCTTCTCCCTTCCCTCCCTCCTCCCCTCCCTCGCCTCCCAAAACTTCTGTTCCTTGTGCGTCCCTTCATCTCGCTCCCGCCTTCCCATCCCGTTCCCTCCCTCCCCCTCCCCCTCCCTCCCCCAGGACGGCGGCCTCAAGGTGTGGTGGCGTGGCGACCAGGTCTGTAGTGGTGTTCCCCAAGGCGATGAACTACCAACCCGCATTCTTTATGTTTTATGATTCGACGGTAGTAGTACATTTATTATTTTGACTGCTCTCCTCCTCCTCCCCCCCGTAAGCCATCTTCTTCTTTCTGAGTATTGTTGAACAAAAAAAAGTCTCGCCTTCGCTGTCGCAGTGTTTTTGCAACTCTTTATAACCTCCTTTCTTCCCAAGCTTTTAACTTTTTAAATGTTTGTGTAGGCTGATTGTCATATCTATTTTACGTCTATGACCATTGTGGTAAAAGAGAATTTCTTGTAAACTTTTCCCATTGAAGAAGAGATAAAAAAAAAAAATAAGACTTCCACAGACGACTCTCAGGTATTATCTATTGTGTTACTTTTGAAATTCATTGTTTGGATTAATTTTTCTAATTTGTAAATACAATATCCATATGATATTTGTCTATCATTTATGTACATTCATCTCCTTATTTGTATATTTCATCCTGGAAGAGTAAGGAAGCCTTGCTGATCGTTAGTGAATCTTTGCTTTTCCCCCCACCTGTTATACCATCCATTCTGTCTCATTGTTTATTGTTACATTACCAAAAATGCCAGGAAGAGTCCAGTGCTCTGCAGTTGTTGAGGAGTGGAGGGCCACTTTTCGGAAAGTGGTCCAGAGGACAAATTTGATACGTAGATGAATCACGCACTCGTTCGCTTTGAAATTGTTCATCCAGAGCGTTGTTATCCAAAGCAAATATGCCGTAGAGAGAGGAAGGAGATTGTAGAGATGAAAAGTACCAAGGTATAGGAAGAGGGAGAAGAAAGTACAGGAGAAAGGGGAGGAAAAGGCCAGAGGAATTGCTTTATAGAATTACAGATTTAGTGAATGAAAGATTTTCATTCGGATTGCGTGGTTACAGAAAATGTTTATGCTCTCAATCTCAGGCAAATAAATGAACCCTTAGGATTTGGGCTGGTACCCTGTTGGGACCACTTCCACCCTAGTGGCCCTGAGATAAAGAATGGAAGAGGGGTTGGTGAACCCCATACTTTCTCCCACTGACAGACTTACGGCCTCTAGTAGTTTTCATTATTATAATGAGGTTTGATATTTGTATTTCATAAAACTTGTCATTGTCAATGATGAAATTTCTTTGTCTTATTATATTTATATTGTGATGATGCATATGCCACATCCATGTTTATATATATACACCATGTGTATATATTGCTTATACCTATACATATACAAATGTTTATAGCCATGAATGTGTAAATATTAACATATGTGTGTACGTATTTTGAATATATACACGAGAGTTTTGTGTATATATAAATAAATTTATATATATATATATATATATATATATATATATATATATATATATATATATATAATCTGGCATGCAGTGCATGAATGCATCCAACTCCCAGACATCCGTCTCTATGCACTAAGAAGCGCAGGCTTCGTTATGGGAGTTCATATATGATAATGACTATATACAAATGAAACCATATGTTTGCATGTTGTCAAGCAGTGTGTCGAGTCCACTATTATAACAGCGTGTGACTCTCTTTAACTGCTCTCTCTCTCTCTCTCTCTCTCTCTCTCTCTCTCTCTCTCTCTCTCTCTCTCTCTCTCTCTCTCTCTCTCTCTCACACCTCCATCCAAGCAAGAGGCCCGACCTCAAATAAACGAACCAAGTGGAGGGTTTTATATTTTCCATTTTATTAATGCCTGCTCTTTATAGTGATATGATAATGAGTACGATGATCATGATGAAAATTATCATGTTTCATGAGCACGCAGAGCATGTTTACCTCAAGAGGCATATCTGATGATGATAATGAAAATGAAGAAAGTCATGCGTACAAAAAAAAAAAAATGACAATTGTCACTCGCTGGAGAAACCCATCACTGACACGAAAATGGACTAAGGCTTCATTTTCAGACAGTCTGAAATGATCTCGATTGAAAAGACAAAGGCCTCAAGTTTTCTATTGAGGGATTAATACCCCCTCCCCACCCCCAATGCTGAGATGATCTGAATTCTGAGTGCAGCAAAATTATAAGAGAATTGTAATAATGGAAATTTGATTCTGTTCATTCACTTCCTGGAAATGTTTATCGATGCTCTGTATGCATGCGTGTAGCTTTTTATATGTATATATACATGTTTATCATGCATACATACATTATGTATATATAATATATACATTATGTATGAGTATACTTTTATATACATACATTTGTTCATATACCAGGTTGCACGGTATAGCTATTTATGTTCCTTTTATAAAGGAACATAAATAGCCTTCTTAAATGAAATATAGCTTTTTAAAATATACTCTCTCACTTGATTCAAAGGAGCTGTAAGAGCAATATGCTACCTCGTCCCTTTCAAAGGTGCCAAAGAAATTATTAGATGTAGATTCGAATGTGCCATTACTCTCTGCTGTCAGAATCCAGCCATTTCACGTGAGTGGAAAAAGCAAGCACCATTCCATCTGGAATTCGAAACATCTCCTGACTACTTCCTAACAGTAATCAACAAGAAAACCAATTCATCCCAAACTGAACGAAATTATATTAAGTTAATATTATATATATATACTCATCCGGCAATGCGAGATAAACGGTTACCTCATTGTATAGGCCATTTACTTTTTTCCATACAAAAAAAAAATACACACTTGAGCACCTGTTCACTTCACTCCTTGTCTTTCTGCACAGCAGATGTAGATGCATTTAGTCATTATTTACGTTCATATAAATTATTAGAATGTTATTTGACTGTGAACGAAACATTAATGAAATTACTTGAAAGATTGTGAAATGCTTCACCTTTCAAGGTTGCTGTTAAAGTCTTGTCGAAGCTTAAAAGACTCGAGGTTTCTTTTCAAAGCTTCGCATGTAATAGAGTGTGTGTTCTTCAATGGCATAATATGAAATACAAGATTGTATATTTTTGAATTACAGATGACTGAAGGAATATTTTGTACTTTATGCTTGAAAATTTCTAGAGAAGGGTGTCATGTTACACCAGACTTCCGTAGTTGTATATGGGGATTTTTTTTTTAAATTGTTAACTGAAATGTGTACTTATGCAAACCAAAAGGAAAATTTGCCACTGGCGTGTCGTTTGATACGTGTCTCGTACGTCGACTCTGCTTTCGTGGAAGCGTCGGCTCCGTGAGACACGTATTTGAGCGAACGTCTCATGAAAATTATTAAAAAAAAAAAAACTTGACATAAAAAAAAAATCACCTGAAGCCTCATTTTTATGAATCCACATCAAACCATCACATCTGCAGTGCTCTACACTGTTGCACATCTTTTGCAGTTTTTTTTCTACATCTTCCTAAAAAAAAAAATCAGTTTTGTTCCTACTTTTTTAATACCCACAACTTTTTCCTATCGCCGTTTTTCTGTACAGATCATGATTTCATTTGCTTTTTTTTTTAATTCGTTTTGATTTTTATGAATTTTGTTTCAATGTGGATAATTATATGATGTGATCGGGGCAATGATGCGAGAGAAGTGAAAGAACAGCCGTTCTCCAACTCAATTTTGATGCAGGTTGTAATTCCGCTGTTTTTTAATTTTTATTTTTCAAATATTCTGCTTTAGAACTATATAGATACCCCTTATTTTCTAACTGAACTTTCTCCTTTTATGAAATAGAAGATATAGATGCTTTCTGTCACTCCAGCTTCCAATTGACGACGGTGCCCAAGGAATAACATACATTATGATGGATGCTTGCTTGTGTGCGTTTAGATGCGAGTTGAGCTGTCTGTCATCAAAGTGTTTCAAGTGTACACCTGCAACTTGATTGATGTGCTGCCTTTTTTTGTGTGTATGTGGCTGTGGAATGTAGTGCGCGGTGTCCAAATGTACGTGATTATATTAATTAAAACATTTTAGTGTTAAATGTGAATTTTTTATTATGTGGTAACTGCCATGAAATGTTTTATTATGAAGCAGGCAATATTAGAATATTTCTTATGCGTAAATGTGTAGTATTTTGTGATGAACTTTTAAATGCAAAATTTTTTCCTTAACGGCTCTTTTTATTGTCATTTAGAGAAGATATATATATATATATATATATATATATATATATATATATATATATATATATATATATATATATATATATATATATATATATATATATAATATATATATATGTTTATGTCTTGTTTTTCAGTATTGTTGTTATTTTAACCCTGACTTGTGTCTTTGATTATCTTTAGGTTTTGTAATGTTTATGGACGATGTCAGTGAATATAATTTCTCTTCCATTGTTTGTGAACTTTTAAATGATCTCCTGATATTTTTTAATAATGGTCAAGTTTTGAGTTCAGTGCATAAGAGAGATGTTAACAATCGTTGATTCCTTTTCCATTTTCTTTTAGCTTCATTGTTTTAAGTAGCTACTCCTTGTTTCAAATTGGGAATTTTCCAAATAATGTAGAAATTTTCATACACGAAATAGTATTTAATGTCCCATAGAATTTTTAAAATTTTTTGACACATAGGATTAGCAATGCTTATGACGTAATGCACGCATACGGTTGTATTATAATATTGCCTCCGTTGTTGTTTAAAATGATTGTTGGTCTGTTACATTTTAAGATAATTCACGGTCTTGGTTATGTGTCAACATGCATGGAATGGAGAGAGAGAGAGAGAGAGAGAGAGAGAGAGAGAGAGAGAGAGAGAGAAATGTGCCGTGATGCATGAATACTCCAGAATGTGACTTTCAGTCAGATGACGGCTATGTGATATATAATTGAGTAAAGAGTGATTTTGCCTTTGTTGGGTACAGTGATGTGCTTTTGTAGTGATTTTAAAACGCATAGTGATGCGGCTGATGATGATGATGATAGTGGGCAAATGATGGTGATAGGTTGAAGGGTTGATGATGATACGAATGACTGATATCAAACGAGAGACTATGATGGTGATAGTGATGAAAGAGGCTGTGACAAAAAAAATGAAGTACGCATGGTGATGACGGTAGTGACAGAGTTGAAGGAATTTGATGATGATGATGATGATGATGATGCTTGATGACGTGGGTGGTGTTTGGTGTTGTGATGTTTGGGCGTGGGATTGCAGGAGAAGCCGAGACCATTCAGCCGACTGCTGGAGTCCGTGGAGAGGGCGCGGGCCGCGAGAGAAGGTTCAGCTGCAGACAAGGCCAACAAGACCAACAACAGAGGTACGCCCACACAGAACTACGCCCCCACACGCCCACACAGCAGTTGCTCTCCAGGGAGGGTTAGGGGGAGACTGGGTAGGGGCGTGGGTGGGTGTAGGGAGCAAGGAAAAGCAAGAGGAAGGGTATAATCTCTTAGCAGCATGTCACAGTAGAGAAGAGAGTGAGGTGGTAGGAAACTTCCGGGTGGGCGGGCGGGCGGGTGGGTGGGTGGGCGGGATGGTGGTGGTACTTTTCACAGCAGCAGCACGAACCACATCCATGATAACCCCTTAGACCTTTTTTCACACCTACTAGGACTCTCATGCATGCTTTTATTTATTTTCCGTACACCGTTTCTGTGTGGTTTTTCTTTCCTAAATAATATTTAGTTTGAATGGTGACTAAATAGAGCACACCACAAAAAAAAAAAAAAGAGAAAGTTTTCATTCTACTGTAAATGTGTTATAAAAAAAAAAAGAAAGAAGAAGCAATAACTATTGAGAGTATAGAGGTGGTTGATGTGGTGGGCAGCGTGAGTGTGTGGAATTGGTATCTTCCAGGTCGTAGCGGTAGCAAATCATCGCTAGGCGGGGAATCGCTGGACTCCCGCCGCTCCCACGGCTCTCCCGAGCGCCGCAAATCCATCCTTAAGCACCGCGACCCCGAGACCGAGCAGCTGCTACCCGACCTTACCTTTGACCCTCCACCACCACCAACGCCACCTACCAGCGGGGACCACGAAAAGCAAGGGCGACCGACCCTGAAGGGCATTGGCCCTAGGGCGGGCGGGAAGCCTCACGCCCTCCCCGTCAAGTTCGTGGGCGTAGACGAGGAGGAGGACAGCAACCGTCCGCGTCGCATCCTGCCCCGCTCCCCAATGCCTCGGCGGCACCCGCAGCGGGCACCGCTGGCGGACTTGCTGGCGGACTTCGCGGGGCAGGAGAAGTCCGTGCGAGACGAGGCCACTCCCGAGAACATCATGAAAGACACGCTTGAGCCCAAATTAGCGTCCAGCCTGGACCAGCGTAACGCCAACTCGGTGCTGCACTGTTCCAAGGTGCCTTGTTTGTACAACCAGCCTGCCTCCACCTCGCCTATGTCCATGTCCCCTGACGAGGTGGGCGAGCCGCTGCTCTGCCTGTGTGGTGCGCCCATGACCCGCGTGGCCGCCCCTGCTGCTCCTTCCATTATCACTCCCACAAATCCTCGCCCTATCACGGAGAATTGCCTACTACTGACTGATGAGCTCAACAACGGTCCAGCGACACTTCCGGACATTGACGACTTGCTGTTCGCTGACCACACTCCCACCGAAGAGACAAGGCTGCTCGACCGATCCCTGTCCGTGTCACAACACAATTCAGGACTTAATACATAGCCTGTAAGTATGGGTGTATGTTGTTCGTTTGTAAGTATGGGTGTCTCTTGTTTGCACTGTCCGGGTAGTTGTGTGGAAAACGAAGGACAAATATATCTATATATACATATTATATGTGCTGTGTTTGGACGGGATTTTGGTCATGTGAATTGTGAGTGGCTCCTCAATATGTAAAAAAAAACAAAAGGTAATTGTGGTGTATTTAAGGTACTGTGATTTTTTTAAAAAACAATTCTGAAATCCTTGTATCCAAGCCTTGATATCTGAAATGTTTCTCCCTGTATTCTTTTTTCAAAATTTTTGACGCGAATATTCAGCAGGTAATATGTTACTACAACTAATATTCAACACTTTCCATGAATGACTCTTAAATATCAAAACCTATTATCTCTGGTTTATACTTTTCTGAAAATTTTTTTGAATGTCCGACTGTTAGTTTGTGTAATATATTTGTGACTTTGATTTACATGTATAGTGTTTGTGTCAAGTTCTTTTCTAGGTGATCTATATTATAGAGTAGACAATGCTTACTGCCTGAAATAGACTCGTGTGTGCTTGTGTATGTGTGTAGTGTTCTCGTTCGTGAATTTATGTATCAAAAACGATTTAGGTAGAACTTGAGTATCAGGCGGGTTCTTAAATTTGATTCGTGATTGACATTTTGATGAGTAATTAGAATCACTTGGTTCTCTGTTGACAAAAATAGACGAGATGAAAACTTGCTCATTTATTAGTTGACAGAAGGATTAAATTTAGTGCCGTGATGTATGGGGCAGAAATTACCTGCGTTCGTTATCACCGATAGGTAGCTCGTAATTGAAGCACAGAAACTGGAATGCAATTCGATCAATAGGCGGAAGTATCGATAAAGATAATATACAAGACTATATATATATATATATAATATATATATATATATATATATATATATATATGTATATGTATGTATGTATGTATATATAGACTACATTAATAGGATGTTCTTCACACAGATCAATCAGTCCTTTAACGACTGACTCAAGCAACCCATGTGAAAAAAAAACATACCCTGAAAGAGGTGATATTAATTTTGCTTATTAGAATTAAGTATTCGCAGGTGCAATTCCTATGTACACCTGCGTCAACTTGAAAGAATTGCTTATAGAAATTTATTCGACCAGTGATTTTGACAGCAAGCGACAAAACAGTCTTAGAAAGTCTCTGACTTCTGTGCCCGCGGGTGCCAGAGACTCGGGCTGCGGCCACAGACGACGTTGGCGTTGGGACAGAACGGCACTTGCACCAACAAGTATTTCACATGTTGCTCTGAGTGTGTCTCCACTCCCACTCCTACTCCCTTTTTCTCCTCGCCCTTTTCTTGGGCGACCGGAGCGTCATTGTTGGAGGGGGGTAGGAGGAGGGGGCTCAGGAAGGTGGAGGTGGTGTATGGGGGACTCCTTGCCGATGAAAAGGAGGCGGAAGAGACTGCAACACCAGCATCCGTTACACAATGTGGTCTTTGTCTCGCGTCTTCACGACACAAGGCCCAGTGCAGTGGTTCGTCCACAGCGCTGCTGGAACCAGCTCGGCGTTAGTCGTTCATCTTGTTTTATTGTGGGTGATGTCATTTGTGGGACCAATCCTCGCCCCTGTGTTCTTTCTGATCTTGTGACTACTAGGTAAATTATCCTGGTCTAATAAATGATCCCCGTGGATACTGTTGACCACAAGGAATGTGACAGATTATCGTCATGGGGACAATAATTATTGCAAGGACAGTGTCGATTATTATCCTCTCGGCTATTTTTCTTTCAAATGATAGTTTGGAATGTACCGTTTTTAATAGCGGTTTTTGTTGTTCCTGTAATATCTCCAATGACAATCATTTGTGTTTCAGCAGCTTTATTTTAAACTACACTCTTCTGCGGATTTGTGGATTTTCTTTATCCTGGAATTTTTTCCAGTTATTGTTACTATAACTTTTATCTTTAGATTGTGTTCAGTATTGTATGCAATGGGCTGACCCTCTCCCCCTTCTCGCTCTGAAGTAATGCCTTTATTTTGTTTATATTTTTACTGGACGATATGATTAAGCCAACGTTGCTCAAGAAATATTGGAATTCTCTGTGAAGATTATTTCACCGTAATAATGCGTAGTTCCTCTCTTTAACTCTCAAGGAATTCAACTTAAATTGTATTATATGCGTTTTATGGTCTCATCTCCAGGTTTTGATTTCAGTGGAATTAATGCTGTGGATTACATCATTCCTTTGTCTCTGTATTGTATTTTTCAACTCCAGATCATGTATATGGCTTCCGTGATTTGTGTATCTATGAAAACCATTTTGCATTCTTCTACACTGATTTTGATAGAATCACGATGCATTTGGAGTTGCACTGGTACTAGTAAGTTGATAGAAAAACGCCCCTTTCTTTGCGTTTTAAAACTTCGATTCATATTTGCTATTCTTCACAAAAGCTGATTCCAGATGAAGGAATTCGTCCATTTGTTTCTTTGTTAAGAAAGTCTTCAATGCACTGTTTGTTGGCACACGCCCAAAACAATTAAGGGAGTCAGAGAAGTTGCATATTGTGCGAGGTAGAATATGGCCCGACTGTGAACAGTGGCCATTTGTCGTCATTTGTTTTGAACTCCGGCCTAACCAATAGCAACGCAGTTTCCTCCCTATTGATCCACCCACGTCCGGACAACTACACACTGGCTTAAGCTCAAATAAGAGAGTTTTGTGTTCATGCTGTTGCTCTTCCCAATTCTATTTCGACGGTTACTAGTTTCTCGTTGCAGTTTAGGAACTATTAGAGGCTGTAATACCCTTAACGAACTCATTCACATAGCCTTGGAAAACAGTCTTACAGGAAGTAGATTTGAAGATGATCTCTATAGGCCTTTTCAGTTAGGGACGGGTATCGCTGGTAACTCGACAGCGCATGTGCTAATTTCCTTCTCTTTTTCCTCTTCTTCTTCTCCTTTCCCTTTCCTCCGAAGAGAAGGGGTGGAACACACACATTCCATGATGTAATAAGGTAGCAGTTTGTTGGGGAGGCGTAATATGACTTGCTCCCCAAGGCAAAGAAGTCAAGTAGTTATGTTCTCATTATTTTTCCTAAAGTGTCCCGAAAGTGGATGAGATTCCAATAGTGTTTATATAATATATATGTATATTATATATATATATATATATATATATATATATATATATATATATATATATATATATATATATATTCCACTTTGAATTTGACTTAAACGTTAAGGTTACCATTACTGTATAGCGTTTTGTTCTGCTTCATCAACGAGGTCATGTTGTTTAGACAATAGTTTATTGTAACGAACGACCGTCCTTTCAACAGTCGGAACTAAAAAAATAAGGCTTTGAATTTATATAATTGAGGCTAGAGAAGGACCTGTTTAAACCAGGATGACAGAAATAACTATTATTTTCTGTAATTTTCGTGCCAAGCTGCATTGGAAAATTGGAAAATTCACCGATGGTGCTTTTCATTTTCAGGTCCATGACACTCCGCCATGCAGATTCTGCATCGGCCGTGACACTGCGATACCCACGATGCAATTACTAAATCGCTGAGAGAGAGAGAGATTACTGATAACCCCCAATATCATGATTAACTGATTAAGTGACTGATTGATCTGTCGTTTCATCTTGTCAATCCCGTGACGTCCTCACTCACGCGTCACAACATAAATAAGTCTTTATCGATGGTCCGTCCTTGTTTCGAATCGTATTTCTGGGATAGCTTTCCGAGCTGAGAGGTTTGACATGCGAATTTCGATTGGTATGTAGTTTTGGACCTCGGATTTCTGTACACTCTCTGAGATTTACTTGAAATTATAAGTATCCTTCGTTACTCGACTATATTTGCAGGCATTAATGTTGAATGCTAAATTATTTTATATAGAAGTTAGGTTTTATATTTGGAGTTGAGTGCTCAATGAATCGTAGTGACGGATCAAAGTTCGCAATAAAGTCTAGAGAGAGAGTGAGTTGCTGCAATACTGTTATACAGTATGTATGACACTGGTTTTGTCATTTATTTTCTGATAGTTACATAATTCTGTAACGTATTTACAGTACTATATCGATTGCACTTTTGAATCCGTAAGGTAAAGAATTCCATAAACCCAGTATTTTTTTTTTTTAATATCGCTTAGTTAGGACGCGTGGAACCAAGTTTACATACTAGGTTTTTGATGTTTTTATTTTGATAAAAAAAGGAAACTTAAAGCCAGAGATATTTTGGCAAGCTTAAACACGACTGTGTAATTGGTTTTTGATACTTAAGGAAATGTAACCCCGTAGGCATAACACCATTCTGGGAATGTACCTTAATTTCCCAGAGGCAATGAATCCACCATGCTCTAATTTTCGATATCTGCTATTCTTGTACGTGTGTTTTAAAAACACACACACACTCTCACAGTATAAGTGCATAGTGTACATGTGTATAATTGTAACATAAGTTTATCATACCGTGTCCTAATGTACATTCATGTATGCATGAGTTACAAAATATGACAATATTTTGCTTAGGTAGTACATGTTTATTGTAATACTTTTTTCCCTTGAACTTTTTACGTATATGTCTTTCTTATACATCGTCAGTCAAAACGAGTCTAGTCGTTGATAGAAGAGCAATGATTTTTTGGTGTTTTACATGTCTTCTTGTGAATGTATGTATATTATATATGATATTTGATACTTTACTTGTGTGTATTTTTTTTTAAAGAGGGCCGTACTACAACCTTCCTATGCCAACCTTCAGATCATGAATTTAAAAAAAAAAAAAAATCAGAACAAGAAACCTTTATATCCATCACCCCGCCCTGCCCCCAACTTCCTCTCCATCATTAATTGGCTGCCGCTTTACTGGTGACTCAGCTAAATGACATTTCATACAAACCATTTTATTTCAGTCTTCTCACAAGCTCTCTCCCTTAGGGCATCCTGCTGCACACGCATTTTATGATTTCCCAGCTTGTCCTTTTAAGAGCCAGCAAGCTAGTACTCTCATACATTGTGTGTGTTTTTTGTGTCCATTTTTTGTGTGTGAACTCTCTCTCTTGTGTAAGATTCTACGGGACTTGTCGCCACATTTAAATGTGATCACTACTTTTTTATTTTTTGCCTCTTAATCAAGCGTAGATTCTTTGTAAGCATTTGCCTTGGACATCTGTGATTTGGAAAAGGGGATCTGTGCATTCATGGGTGAATTGTGTAAAACCAGATGTCTTAAAAACTACAAGTCTTATAACAGTAATTTTGCTAAAATTTATGTGCATTAATAGTAATTGTGAACATTTGAGTATATAATTTTGACTCTAGAAGGCAGATGATTTCCAGAATTAAAATTTTTTTTAATGTAACATTCAAGAGTGACAAATGATTGATCTTAAAGAGTAACTGTTGCACGTAAAATATTTTCTGAATTGATAGTCCTGATGGCAATATACTAATGGTTCTTACTTTCATGGAAGTGAAGAAAATAATTTAAGAGAAGGAGAAAGTCATATCCGAAAGCTTGATGATGCTGTGGGATTTTTATTACGGTCTACGTGATTGGAATCATTAGTGGGTCACAACATTTGCATAAATAGATTCCTTATTTTTTTTTCGTTTGATATTTTGATTGATTTCCGTGTTATGTTGTCTTTCATGTTCTCATATCTTTCAGCTCGTACATCCCTATTAACGGGGTAAGGATATGCCTTTTTGAAAGAATGGGATCTGAGAGAGGAGGATCATATAATATGCTGGACTTCGTCAGTACTCGAGAAGGAACTTGTTGAGAAGAAAGACACACCGCCGGAGATGGAGTGGAAAGAAATCACCTTTTTTAAGCTTCTTTTTTATAGACGAGAGAAGAAGCCCTTCGCGACGTGTTGAGTGGAAAAGTAAAAAAAAAAAAAAATTATTATCAGCAGTTCTGAATATCGCAGCTTCCATCATCCAATTGAAATTTCGGCATCAGCTGTTCGTCTTTCATGTCAAGTCATTTAGTGATATCAAACTTAACTAACTAAACTGCATTTATGAAATTAGCCAGCTTCTACATTTGCTTCAGAAAGAAAAAAAAATAATGCAAAGGCAGAAGTCGTTTATCTTAAACATAATGTAATTACTGTTAATCCGTGTGTGGTAGTGAGATCAGTCCTTGTCGGTCTCTCTTTTTCTCGTCCATTTGGGGTATGTGGTACAAAACATGGCAATAATCTTGTTGCCCTTAGCTATGTAAATCAAACCGTCTTTCTCATCTCAATGGCATCATGTTATTCTTACAGCTTAGAAGAAACTCACCAGAGCAAAAGGGGCGGTTCCATGACGAAAGGGTCACACACACAAACACACACACACACTCACACACTTTTAGCAAGTGGGTCCTACGACGACAACAACCGAACAGCCAGTATTGATGGTGATGAGATGATTAATAAGTCTCGTGTGTAGCTCTGACCCTCGGCAGCCTGGGCAGGTGGAAGAAGAAGAAGCTTTTTGTAAGGATGGAAACATTTCAGGGGGAAAAGTTGTACCTTCAATTAAAAGTGATGATTTAACAAACAAACCCCAAAAAAAAAGGATCTTTGTATCATGAATGATATATCAATGCTCTCATTAGAAATTCACAGAATTTCAACTCCCGCTAAAAAAAAAAATAAAAATTATCACCTTAAATTTATCGATGATAAATTTGTTTAAAAAAAAAAATTGAGATTGCTGTCGAGCTGCCCGTGAGGCCGAAGGTCACTGTAGGCTCTAGTGTAAAGTTCTTACCGTAGTTCTGTAGAGGCGACGCCAACGTGATAAAAACCTAGGATTTACCAGCTTTGTATGCCTACAAGCCATTCCGCCAGCCAGCCAGCCAGCGCCTAGCCTTCCGTGTCTGTACAACTCCGCTAATTGCACCAACACATAACAATTTTAGTCTTATAGGGACTTCATTTTTATCCCCAAAGAGCTCTTTCCGTCTTTTTATCTTTCTTTCTCTCTCTGTCTCTCTCTCTCTCTCTCTCTCTCTCCCTCTCTCTGTCCCTCTCACTCCTCTGTGTACATAAAAATACAAAAAAGCTACGCGTCATGCGTCCTTACTTGAGAGGATGATGATTTAATGATCTCTTTTATCCATGGGAAATAGGCATGACTATTTTAGGTCTCCTATTTATCGACACAATTTTTTTTTAACATTATTATCATTATGTATTTACTTCTTGTTCTGCTCGTGCAGAGATCTGATCAAAAGCTTCAGAAATATATATATATAAAAAAAGTGTGACCTGGTGGCGAAAGAATGACTGAATAGTTAAAAAAGGATTCTTATAACATATTTTATGGTTATGTTTCCTTCGTTTCTTCCCCTCCTTTCCAATATAATAATTGATCATCACCCTTCACACCATTTTTCATGTTTCTTCACTCTCTCAGGTGCTTTATTTAGAAGTACGGTATGTTGGTTAAGATTTGAATATATAAGTAATGAAATCACTCGACACAGGTTTTAGTCATAAACACTTAACCGAGGATTCAAAGTCTTATTCTTTTATTGCTTAAGCCATTGATACTTGCGAGTTATATTTGGTTCCCAGAACCAAGAAGTTGAAATGTGATATAATTGTATGTCGTTAAGCTCAAATCATAAATCCGCCTGTAGGAGTCAAAATAAAGAAAAAGGGCTTATTCCAAATACTCTATTAATTGACCTTTATTACTGTGTAAAAATACAAGAATGTGTTCCAGTTATACAATACTTTGTAATTATATTTCTGCATTGAATATTGTGGTAATACCATACATTAGCTTATTATGAGGCATATGTTGAGCTGGAATTCTTTCATCATGAAAGGGAGTTGTAATGTTTACTGAAGTGATATATGAGTATATGCACAGTATGTGTTTACATATTTAAGGAGTGTCAACTCTTGTATGTTCATGTATGAAAGATTGTGTGTGGGTGATTAGAAATATATATGCATATTCACGGTATACATGTGTGCATATATTTGTACGCATACAGACGTGTGCCCAGGAACAATTTAAATATGGTATGTATGTACACATGTATACTGTGCATATATATATTACAAGTCCATTTTACTTGAGTATTTATATTTTGTCTTTTTAATCCCAAAAAAAGTTATATCCTGAGATTCTTTATGAGTGCCTGAAAACTACTCATCAAGGTGTTGATAAAATTGTTGCTGTTTTAGTATGTGTGTAAGATTTATAGATTTATGACAAAGTGTATAATTAAAAGTATGCCATCTATAACCTGGAAGTTGCTTGTGACAGTAAGTAGGAGGAAATGAGACTTACGCAAACATACACAAAACCTCTGTAAATACACGCACATATCATACAGTATATATGTGTATATATCTATGTACAATGCAGAGACTGGTTAATTCTTTACGTATGGAAATGACATTTTCTTTACTTCTCATGGATCAAACGCAGCAAAGGGTAGTGGTTCAGTTTCATGAAAGCCATAATTCCTGCAAATACTGGTGGTCAGGTTATCAATCATTGCTTATGTATACAAGTGTTCTATTTGAAGATGTAAAATTGCAGTACCAACATACACATGCACACACAAATGTACAGTGCTCTACATACATTCACTTTTCAACATCAAGATTAGGCAGAGTACTTATATAAAAGATTGCATCACAACAATGAAAACAGTAAAGGTATGCAGTATCATGACAGATTTTTTTTTCATTCAACAAGACTGATGTTTAAAAGTATGTTTTTTGCATGCTTATAGTGAATCTATGCTCATGATAAATAGAGCACCTGAATGTATTTTGTACTCTGTTGATGCTAATTCAATTAGGATACATTTGAAAAGTAATTTTTCACGTTAACACTCCTTTCTTTTGGTTTTATTCATTCATTACATGGACTGTTTTTGTTTCATTTGGATTATTAAGAGTTAGATTGCAACTGACATTGTTCCAGAGAAGATTTTGTAGCAAAGCTTCAGCAGTAGGTGGGACTTGTTAGAAAGGAATAAGTGTCAAGTGACAAGATGATAATACTCTTTGCATTCTTGAAAATATCCTTTCATCACCATTTGAATGGACATCAAAATTTCATCATTTGTGATGATAATGGAACTGATATATGTTGATAACGTTGTATGACTGTACGACTGTATAAGTGCAAATACCGAATGTGTCTGTATATGAGCAAGTCTGTTTATACATTTGCATATGTGTGTGAAGTGGAAATTCATTTTACTAATCTTATATTTTAAAGAAGTTGTTACAATAGCCATGTATAGGTTTCTGGCACCTCCACTGTTCCTGTGAGTCCCACCTTTCAATAGACTTTATATATATATACACATATAAATATATACTGTATACCTTTGTGTGTCTGTGTCATTGTATTTTCAGAGAGCATTTTGACTATTTACCATACAACCGAGAGTTCTTTAAAAGAAGTGTTCTGTTTTATACTAAGGGATCCACTTTTGTAATAACCTCAGGAGGATAGAATTCAAGATGGATTGAATTGGTTGAATACATTGTTTTTTTACATGAACACCATTATGGGGAACAGTCCATTTTCATTTATTTACAATAGTCAGGAGAGCACCTAACCAACATACAATTTTTTGTCAAAATAACCCTTTTAGCAGTATTAGTATCATGTGCATATTTCTGAACAAAGTGTCACTCTTTGATTTTATCCCTGATTTCACCAGTCTTATCAAGGAAAAATTAAAGTAGTGACAACTGGGCACTATTTGGAGACCGTAGATCCAAAATGATTAGTGTATAAGCATTTTGATAGTGACATCAACTGTCATTACTTAATAAGTTTTCCTCTGAATGGACTTTAGGCGGGTTCAGTCAGATAAAAATTTGAATTGTAAAATCAGCCACAAAGTTACTTACATAATGAGTCTAAATGGCCTAACAATTGCTGCATTTTAGAGAACTCAAGAGTATACACCAAAACACTTCAATATGATCATAACAAAATGAAATTTAGGTTTGTGCATTTCTTGTGGGAAAATTTCTGCCAAATGAAGTGGTTAAAATAATTATTCAGGTCCATCACACTGTTTTGTAAATACACTGATTAGGTATTATGAATATTATAGAAATTTCTTTTCTTCATTAGCTTATAATCAAGAAAATGGTATGCATGGCTGTAGTAAGGGCTATCAGTAGACTTTCGAGTTGTAGCTAAAGGTGTCAAGGGAAATAGAATTCAGATGGAAAGTGATGACGATGCATCCCGTTTACTGCCCTTAATATCAATTTGCTCCTCACTTTAAGAGAGGTGATCTGTTTGAAAGTGTGTATATAAGAATATATACATATGCAATTTTGAGCCAGCCAGTCAATTAGGGCAGTGGTGGTCAAGAATCCTTTTTGGAGTTCTCCTCCACATTTACCGCCCATAGCTGATCATTCTTGTACCTCTACATTCTTTCTAAACTTTGTTATATCATGATGTAAAACACATCATCTTTCATGCTCGAATGATGTAAATGTGCATATGCTCAATAAGTTATTGTATATTGTGAAAAGTCCAAGTTCCCATTTACTGTTCATTAAAATCACAGTTGATTTGTATTGTTTTGAAAACTGCCTTGGTGTTGTGGCGTAGTGTAGGACTGACAACATTCGCCTGCTGACACAGACCGATGCTCAACTCGCCATTTGATATTTTTGATCATCTTTTTATAATGCACCATTAGTTAATACTCAACTTTCACACTTATGATAAGCCACAACATTAATCCCACATCACCAATGTAGGAAATTTAATCCCTGTACGTTATTCAGTATATTGCAAACAATGGTTTGTAACTAAGGAATACCCAAACATTTACAGGGATTATCTATTTTCAACAAGGGCACATGATTTACTACAATTACAGTTAACTATGATGCTCATCATTAAATCTTTGTTGCACGCTAAAGATAATAAGGTATCATCTATCAGAGTATAGCTCTTACTGTACAACAAACAGGCTTCAAACTGTTCCTTATAAACAGGTCTGGTCTCAGACAAACTTTTTCACTTCATGTACTTGCCCCTACCCTGATTTATCATCATTCATTTAGTTCATTCATCAACATCTTTGGAACCATTTACCTATTAACTGAATCACAATGCTTCTCTTCATTTTGATGGATACAGTATTTTCATCAATAATCAGTGTTATGGGGTGCATTATGAACACATGAAAAGCAAAATAAAGTGGTGAATCAAGAGAGCAAAGAATTTCACCATAGCACTTGCTGCGTTATGGAGCTACCCCACATT
This sequence comes from Macrobrachium rosenbergii, assembly GCF_040412425.1. Taxonomy (NCBI): domain Eukaryota; kingdom Metazoa; phylum Arthropoda; class Malacostraca; order Decapoda; family Palaemonidae; genus Macrobrachium; species Macrobrachium rosenbergii. The sequence goes on along the minus strand of NC_089787.1, from coordinate 28,421,591 downwards.
GAAATTATGTGTAGATAAAATCTGTCATTGGTGTCCTCCTAGCCTAGTCATGTAGTAGGAAAGGGAAAGAACTTGCATATCCATGGCAATATTTGTGAGAAAAGATATATACATAGATATATATATAAAGGTTGAGAAATGTTAGTCTTAAGGTTTGGGAACTGAAATTGTAGTAGGCTAATTATGCTTACCCTAGCGTTAATAAATGTAGAGCCATTCACTGTTTGATAAAGACACAGTTATTGCCTAGCATTTGTAAGTTTATTCTTTTCAGGGATGTTGCTTGTTGCCCAAGAAGTAGGAAATCTTGATGTGTCTTACGGCTGAAATTTGTTAACCATTGTTTTAAAGAAAGTTAACAGCCAAGATTCATTAAGATTGTTAGAAGCCTATTAACAACATTATTACTAGCCTGACAATGTACTGCACAGTAATGCCATGCCTAGAGTGCGCTAGGAGGAGGCAGGGAACCAATTCAGTGATGACATATTAGGTGCTGTTTATCCCTCGACTCTGTTCTACCTCTTCCTTTGACAACCTGTCACATCTTAACAAATATCATCATTTTAGAAGCATTAGGACCAAATTCTGCAACAGCAAATAAGTTTTGTAAGTCAAATGCTTTGGTGTGATATCAGTGCTATTGGTAGATACATGTACTTCAAGAAGATTGCAGCTAAAATAATAGAATTTACTATATACAGTATGTACACTATTAATTGCTCAAAGAATAGCTTGTGTGATGTTCCAGAATTTAGTCCAAAGTGAGCATCGTCTGCAGGCGTGTGTGTCACTACTGAGCACGGACTCTGTACTCTTGACATGCTATACCCATGAATAATGTAAGATCCCAAAGGACTTTTGGAAGAATCATGAAATAATCATGTATAAAACATAAATTGCCTAGTTTTCCTATATCCTTATTTTTCTCTGTAACTTGGTCATGAAAGAAAATGTTTTTATACTTTTTGTTATTTATTGTATTTACTGCTCTTTATTTTCTCTTTCAGCATTTTCATTACCACAAATGGCCATCTGTATTGAAAGACACCTCGTTGGATTTTTCAATAACCTTGCTGTTATCTCCAAAATGGTTTGGACAGGTTTTCTGGTTACACTATAGTTCAGTGAGTTAATCAGCTTGCCATCAATTGACTAAAATACATAATAATGCTTTCATAACCATACTCTGGACTCAACCTAAGTATCACTTGACTCTAACATTCTGCAAAGCAGGTTGTATGTTTAGGCTGTGATCTCAATTCTAAGTCACTGCAAAGTCAAGATAACCGGGATTAGAATAACAACAAATTACAGGCTGAAACACATTGAGAAAGTCCTTACCATGCATTAATTTAGTATGAACATCTGTAATGTTATAGAACTGTAAATTACATTACAAGTTAGCATCTACAGTGCTACAGTTTCAACCCAAGGTTTTCTGTCATCCCACACAGACGTACAGGTCCACCTGCAGGGTCCAGGTCTTGGCCTTCTCTGGGAAGCATTATTTCTGCTGCCATGTCAGAGGTAGGGAAAGAAGTTTCCAGGAACAACAGAGGATAATAAAATCTCCAATCCAGAGATCAGAGAACATACCCCCTCAAGCACACTCCAAGCAAGCCAGGACCAGCGCAACTGAAAGGACAGTGTGGATGCCAGGGTGGACCCCAAGTTATGCTCCATGGAAGACACCAGGTATTGGAAACTTACCCTGTTTGCTTCCTCAAGGCCATTGCAGTTATGAATTACCTCAGTGATCTCGTGAAAATGCCTCTCTAGTTCAGTCTGCATGGGTGCTCAAGAGCAAAGGATCATCAGGGCTGGTAAAATCCAGGCCTTCCACTGAAGCAGACGGAGACATAGTAGCCTGACTTCATGTCCCAGACATCAACTCAAGATGACACAGGTAACTGCACACAATCAACTGTACTGCCTTCATGCTGTGCCAAGGTAGGAGAACCAGGCAGGTTGGCCCTGCCATATCAACAAGAGAACTGGAGTGCACACTGCCTGTCCCACATAGACCCATTCTAGGTAGTGTACAGGTCAGTGTAGCCTTGAGCAGCACATGAGCCTGGGTAGCATCAGGCTGTGCACACTCCAACCTAGTTGAGCAGACAGCTGATGCTATGCACAGGAGTACAAGCCATGCCTGCAATGGTCTGAGGATCAATTGCTTGAATGTCCTGGGACACTGACAGCTACGTGTCCAGGGAAGTGCAAGCTTTTCTCTAGAATGCCTCTAAAGAAATGCAAGCACAGGAAATGTCAAAATCAGTTCTTTCCAAGAACACATGGGTGGCCAGAAGCAGCCAGAGTCAAGCACTCGGGGCAGTAAATGGGCAGGCGTATGCAACAAGAACCACAGAACTACCCACAGTGCCCTTGATCATCTGCCCTGTGAATGAGTGCGGGGATTCCTGGCATTCCCAGCAGAGGAGCAATGTCTGTGAAAAGACTTCGTAACCTTTTTGTGGAGGGCTGTTTACCTATGCTCCCATCAGTCCCAAGAAGACAAGATAGGTGAAGAGTAAGATGAAGATGAACACAGCAGTGTTTCCTCAACTTCCCCCGAACTTGAGTCTCACCACCCTCCTCCATTCCTGCCAAGGCACAATCATCCTAAAGGGAGAGAAGCAGGAGTTGCCAGAGCAGCAACAGTTGGAGCAACAGAAATACTTGGAACAGCAAGAGCTTCACAGGTTCATTCTTGATGGAAACCAAACCAGAAGTGATGGCAGTCCATGAACACCAACATTTCCAGGAAACTTTTTGTCCAAGACAAATGTTCTGTGAAGGTAAATAAGGAAGGCTCTCCCAGAATGCTTAGTGAAGGCCAAAAGGCCTTTGACCCATAAATAAGCCATAATCATTAACCACACAGACAAGGAAAACAGCTTTAACAGCAGCCATGATGGAGAATGCACACAGTACTTCTGCTAAGTAAGGCTGTGAAAGAAAAAGTGACACTGCACAACAAAGTGACTGGGTGGGTTCCTCCACACCCTCACTTGCTACTGCCAGTCAATAACTTTGTTACCAAGCTTCGACGACTGGACCAGCTGTCATTAAAGGTATTCCATATAAAAAAAAAATGGTTTGTACTCTCATAGGAACAAAGCCTTGTTCCATGCAAATGGCTCCCAACCACACCCACTTGATGTACATCTACGTGGCTTTGTCTTGAGTGGTTGTGCTTCCCAGGATTATCACTTTTTTCCTGTTATTGTGATATATGGGCATTCAGAAGTGTCGAGATATCAAAAGCCAGGGTGCAGGGAGGAGAGAAGAGCACAGTGATTTATGGGTTTGTATGAAAAATGTTTTTTGTGACAGTTTAACCACAACCCCATTACTCATACTGGATTACCTCAACAGCCATTTACGAGGACGACAAAGGTGCCATAACCTCACAAAAGTACCCATATAATCTCAGGATTACTGGAGGATTGAAGACAAAAAAATATTAAGAAATTCCATCCATCAATGCAAAGGACATTCAATACATTGGTAACTAAAGAGCATGACTGCATGACTATGCACCCATGAGGGCATTATGAGAGATTATGTTATTGACTGTTGTTCAGATTTTCTCTGGAATTGGCTTTTCCCAGTGAAACCCACATCTTTTTGCATCTCTTGCCAGGTGCTGTATATGCCAATATCTTTGGGCATTTTTTTCACAATCATTAGTGACCAAAGATCCTACCATAATTAGAACATACAGCAAAATTGCCCAAAAGGCATTTTTATACCTGCTAATGCCTTCATTCCTCGACTTTTAACTTGGTTTTTTTTATACCTGGATCATTCTTGTGAACTGTACAGAAAACTATAGCACCTGTTCCAAAGTTTGTATACTGCATAGAAAACAATAGGAGCACCTGTTCCAAAATTTATCCCATACTCTATAGTCTTAACAGGAAATCTGGGTGAGTGGTAAGACTCAGTGCACAACATGGTAACATCTCCAGTACAAAAAAATATTAGTAAAAGACAATAAGTTTTAAAAATTCTATGAAATATATCACAAATAACATCTCTAAAAAGTTAAAAAGTAACACAGCAGTCATGGGAGAATTCATGTTTTTATTAACCTTAAGTAGTACATTTGAAGTACATTTGGGTGATTTTTCAAAGTAATAAATTACACTAGTAAACAATTTTAATGCATGAATTTCTTAGGGCTATGCATCGATAGATGTAACAACCTACATGTTTCATCACACTAAAACACAAAGCAAAACAAAATTTCAGTGACAGCCTGATATAACTGTCACCTAAAAGAAAAAAAAATTATTGGTCAATGGTAATCTTTCCAATTCCAACAGATGTTTATGATTAATGAAAGACAATGGCAAGCTCTCATGACCAATCAAAGTAATTTACTCCAGTCCTCTCCAGGACTACCTGAACTGTTACCTTATGAGCTAGTTATGAGTACAGCAGAATGTTTACGGCATTTCTATTTCACAATCAGTATTAGCCACTGTTTTACAAACCGCAAAGCTGCATTGGCCTTGAATTCCAAATTTACCTTGGTGACAGCTATTATACAGTAAGGCAACCTTACAGGGGATGCTCTATTATGGATCTCAGTGCTTGACTCTTAACTTACACTTATCAACATGGTTTCTCACAATAAATAGGAGGAAAGGAGCAAGAACTCCTTGAAATGTTTAGTTTTGTTATTGACAATCAACATGACCCTATACATATTTCAAAATTCTATTGAGGCAGAAAACAATTTACGATTGGACACAACCAGCTACAAATCATAGTAAATCATAGTTTTTACGCTGGCACAGAGCAAATTGGTCCTACTGGTGAAATTTAAATGCCATGTTGATGGTGGGTATGTTTACCTATTCAAATTACTCCAATTTTCGAGACTACATGGATATTAAAACTTATGACACCATTGGAAATATGTTACAACAACATTAAAATTACTGATACCAAAGCATTAGCCATACATTCTACTAATGGTTACACTGAGAATTATCTTGTCTCATACCACAGTCATGAAATAAAAATGAAAAAGGTTGAAGCAAGATGACTACCAGGTCACTGCCCCATATGTATCTATCATAAAATTTTTCAAAGGAAAAGGGGAAACTGTCATAGAATCCATCATTACCTGAACAAATGAAGGTAAATGCCCAACATGTTAAATATTGTACATAATTATTAATGCTGTCATCTGTTTGTATGCTATCCCATAAATGTATAACTCAACTTCACTACCTTGTAACTGTTCAAGTACAATCTTGGTATACTACACAAGTAACTATACTATTGAATTTTTTTCTTTTGTCCTATTAAATCAGTTCCTCCTAGCCTATAATTACGATTTCTAGTTTTGCTTTCCTAATATATATCATCAAAGTTACTAATACATTCTGCAACAGTACAACTGAAAGTATGGTAATACAGAATAATAGAAAAACTCATCCCCATTGTCCAGAACCACCACCACCTGTTTCCTTTTGACTGACAGGATGGCAATAAGGGTAAATCATTATTGCTAAGAATGTCCTCAAACATTTTGTTACATGCTCAAACTTGACAAAGGAAGATGCCTGACTCTTATTTATCATTATTATTATTGCTGTTGCTAACACAGTAATTTAATCATACAATTTGTTAACATTCTCAAATTTCCTAGAGCTGACCTGAAGAGTCTGTTCTTATTAAATAGTACAAAATGGATTGATGAATTATCGAAGCAGTTACTACAATAAACTTTTTTTCTTACTAAACAGTACACAATGCCTTTGTAGATCCATGGATTGATGAGTATTATCTAAACACTTACTAAAGTACATTGCAGGAGAAGAGAAGCTGCACATGCCCAAAGATTAAACTTTTGTTCTTACTAAATAGTATACAGTGTCACTGTAGATCCATGGACTGATGAGAATTATCTAAGCAATTGCTAAACTAAATGGGTCTACTAGCATGAGATACATGCAAGTGAATGAAATAAAATATAGAATTTAGGCTAAAGGCCAAGTGCTGGTTCCTATGAGGTCATTTAGCACTGAAACGGAAATTGGGAGTAGAAAGGTTTGAAAGGTGTACAGGAGGAAAACCTCGCAGTTGCACTATGAAACAAATGCCAAGAGAGGTTGGCTAGCAAGATGGAAGAAAGAGAATATGAATGGAGGTACAGTAAAAAGGAATGAAAAGGGTTGCAGCTAGGGAACGAAGAACCGCTGTAATGAACCTTAAGTAATGCCTATGATGCACTGCGTCAGGTGCACTGACAGCACTACCCCGCTACAGGGCATTGCAAGAGAAGAGATGATTCACAAGTCCAAAGGTTAAACTTTTGTTCTTACTAAGTAATGCACAATGTCTTTGTAAATCCATGGAATGATGCAAGTTATCTAACAGTTATAAAAATAAACACGCCTACTGGTTAAAGAGAAGCTTCACTTGTCCAAAGGTTAATGAACTTCTGTCCTAGAGAGATCATGGAATTTCTTTATCCTGGCCTATGGTAACAGTCATACTGTCCTTCCTGTCACATATGCAAATTCAAGAATTATTAAACATATATTTCATGAATGAAAAAGCTACTAATAACGGATAAATGCATGCAGAAAATTAATTAAAACAATTTTGCCATATCCACCAATATTAACCACTGGCTAGAAGGGTAAAGAAGACTTTAATTATGCTACAGCAGTATAAAAAAAAAAAAAAAGTCACTGACAATATACAATAAAAAGAGAAGAACACTGTCCAAAATATCAACATTTTGTATACCAAGAATAAAGTAATTACATAAAAATACAAATCTAAAGCATATAGAAATAAAAACTAATGTGAACAGGAAAACAGGAGCCACCTTTGGTGATCCCTCCCTAGTCAACCTATCCACCACTAATAGGTTATTTGAAATTCAGGACCAACTCGAAAAAGAAATGCAATGCATTGCACTTTGTTCAAACACATGCATGTCTAGTCATTCAACGAACTATTACAGAACTTCTACAGCTCAACAGGCAAAACTTTAATACTGTGTAATGAGCAGTGTTATTTGTCAATAATGACATAATAAGATTAATGCTGTGGAGGTACTGAAACAAGGTAAACCTCTCAAGTTCACTGTTACTCATTAAACAGCGATGAAGTTGCAGGCTGCAAATTGTATTTACATAATCTGCAGATCCTTTCTCCCATACAACCATTTCTAACAACTTCACAATTTACATAAGGTTACTAGGAGACTTTCATCAATAGAAAATAATAATGAAAAAGGGGCATTTATCAATAAGAAATTTTGTCATTTTTGAGACATTCCACCATACCATTCATACTACACTGGATTCATCCATATAAACATGAGTCCAACTCAGGATTAACATTCCTTAAAGTCAATTATTTATCTAAGATTTGTTTAACCAGATCAGTAAGCTAAATACAATTCAAAAACAGAATACCACAAAACACTGAATTTCTTTGAATACCCAACTATTCTATACAGTTCATTGACTGCTTTAGAAGGTAACCCTTTTAATGAGATTATGTCAGTACAGTTATATTAAACTTACTCCATACTTAAAATACAACACTCAGATTAAAGTTTTTATACATTAATTAATAGAATATTTGTCCACAGTGGAGTTTGATTAGAAAGCAAAATGGAATGCAATAAACTAAGTCGATACAATATCAAACTTTCATAATGTTCATCATTCCCACAGATTAATTTTGACATTTCAATCTTGTAATTGCTGTACTTGAAATTTATTTGCCTCTTCAGTATGGCTGCTACTTAACCACTCTGTTATCTCAAGCACTAACAAAAACTACTTGTACAATGAGATCAATTTTGGTTCTACACATTTTTCACACATCCAGCTTTCTCAAAATAAAGTAATCCTCAGTCTATTATGATGGCACCTAGAAATCAATTTGTCTTTATACTCACAGGAAAATAAAATTCTAGAAATATATTTCTAGATTTTCTAGCTTTAAGGGGAATGCCAAGAGGGTGGAGGGGTCCTGAATGACCTTTTCTGTTTTAAACAGATTTCAAAGGACTACAGTATTTTAACAAAAAAAATTATACATTTAGGACAATATCCCTCTCCCTTTACAAATGTGTTTTGGTCCCAAATGGAGAATGAGTGACAAAACGTCAATTCAATCTTTCCTCACGGTTTTTTACCGTTTTAAGCAATTATGTGTTTTTTCCTACAGTGACCCCACTAACAATTTTCTCTGTATCCAATCAGAGCAAGTATCTATACAATAGTGAACTAAAAATGAATTTTTTCAAGACTTTTTCGGATGAAAAATGTTTTTTACAATATCTGTTAGCTTTTCATAATTTCCTACAGAAAAGCAAAGTTCCAATATATGAAATGCTAAATTAAAAACTAACAAAAATTCCTAAGCGGTGTTTACTCAGATATACAGATATCTTTTAGGGAATACTTATATTTTAGTACTCAGTTTAGCACTATGATCTGCTTGAAGCATTTGATTTTTATTTCATTTATTAAAAATAAGGTTTGGCAAGGTAAAGAGGAAAATCAGAATGGAAATGTACACGATTTACAGAAGAAGTCAGCATATTCTACCATAAAAAAAACAACGGTAGGATATGATTTACCTTGCAAATTTTGAATCTTTGTTTTCATATTCATATACAGTAATCGTACCCTGTGATCATTGTTTATTTTCTATTAAAATTTCTGAACTAAAAATTAAAAGACTTTAGTAACTATGCTAAGTAATTTTAGTTACTTCTCTTGCAAAATGAAAGAAAGTCTTGTATATATACAATAGTGTTTTAATTTATGCGCCAAAAATATACTGGTTTTCATTATTACACCCTTGTAAATGAACAGAATAATACAACTTTACAGGATACTTAGCTTCTGATAAATAACTTAATAGAACAGTATTTAGAATTTAATAAACTTATAAATACAAAATTTTTACTTTTGTAAAATTTAAATTAAAAAACCAACTTTAAAAAATGAATTTTGACATTTTCCTAAAGATTTGAAGCTGTTTTACCCAAAAATTAACTGAAATCCCTTCAACCATAAGTTTATCATCTTGAATTGTATTGTAATGAGCTCATAATGGGATTGGTGCTCACTTAGTATGCAAAACACACTTTCATACACAAAATCATGCAAGGAAACAGGATGATGGAAGATTAAGTTATCATGCAGATACTATTAACATGTCAGACTGCATTTCTATCTACATTTTGGCATTCTACCTCTCTACACACACACACACAAAATCCATTCTAATGTTTCCTGAGCTATTCATTAGAAATAATAAAATAAACATGCAGTATCAACCTGGATAACAACCACATATTTCAAAATACATGTGATATGACTGAATCTCTAGGATACAAAATTCCTTTAGTATTTTGCATGAGGAATAAAAGGCTGAAAAATACAGATTCAAGGATCCTATCCCTTTGTCTTGGAATAAGATCTGAATGGAGAAATAATTCTATCACAGAAATTACTTAACAATACAGTATCTTCAATAACAAGAGCATAAACTCTGTAAATATTTAATCTTTTAATTACTGTACAAAGTACTTACATTATAATACTTGATGTAATCACTTACACTCTAAAATGCTTAACGGCTAAATATTGTTCTCTTGGTCAACAAATTATTTTCCTGCACTAGCAAATATTCATACTACTGTACATATATAAAATCTAATCTATTTGGCATCATTCTCCAGCCAGGTTTCTGTGAAGTATATTGGACTGATTTTGGGTTTTTCTGTCATTTACATTGATGACGGCATGACAATTCGATGCATCAGTGCCAAATATACTTGGGCGCCTGTCTTTCTGGAAAGACATTGAACTACAAATTGTGCTGTTGCTGGTAAAAGTGGTCATACTGAAATTTGTACTCTGCATACTTCCAGTTTGATAACCTGATTCTTGGGACTTTGCTTCATGGCATACGCTTATCTGAAATAAAGATGGTCATTTTTATCAAAATGCAAATTTTTCCTGAATTTGAAAGAATCAAGGTAAAAACAAAAAGGGCAAAACAATTTTTATAATCATTTTGTTAAATATAAATACTAAAACAGCTGTACCAGAATTAATTGCATGTATAATCACAGACTTGAAATTGACAAGTCACTTAGAAGTGAAATTTCCTAACACACTAAAACATCAATATGGTGATCTTAGACATAGTGAAACTAGTAATTGTCGATACAAAGACCTAGCTTAGAGCAAGAGGCATTAACAAAACTGCTGTTCTCACACAGTATGTCTCCCTCTCATGAAAGAAGTGTACAGTGTTGAGGTGTAAAGAAAGAAACAACTATACCTAAAAAATGTAATAAAATTTTATCAAATCTTTGTGTATGAAGAGTGTGTAAGTATGCTGGTGTGCACAATCTCTGCACCAATTACAGTTCAATAAAATGTAAATAAAAAAGAAAGTGCTTTGCTTAACATGAAAAAGTCAATACAACAGTATATATAAGTAGAGGGAAAAATCAAAACACTGATGTTAACACAAAATGAACATAAATACCACTTAAAGGTACAAAAAAAAAAAAAATAAATAAATAAAGCACTGTACTTTACATCATTCATACAAAAAATGTACTGTACCTTGCAATGATAAATTTTTTAGCACATCAAACAGTTAGGTGAAATGCCTGCTCCAAAACCACCAACAACCAGCTAGATGCTGTGACTAAACCTCGGTCCACAAATGAATCTGGGTTGTTGGGATTTATTTATTAGGAACCGAGCCATTTCTTCACCTGTCAATTTCTTTTGTAAACTCCTTGGAGGACGAACAGTGGCTACGCTATCAAACAACAGGTTTTGATGTAGGAAAAACCTATTTTTGGTAGCTGCTGTGGGTCCTCAAACCTACCCACTTTCCCAGACGAAAAGGCATGAGACTGGGGTGAACATTTATCTTGCATAGACCTGGCGTGTAATGAATACGGCCGTAACAGGCTGTTGCCACATCTGTGCGAGTGAGATGTAGAGCCCAGGTAGTCATTAGAGGACAGGAGATAGAGCCCTCCTGTCCTAAGTCCTTTATCTTCTATCACTGAGCTAACAAGCACTATTCTCGCCGAGACCAACTACAGTATAAGAGAATTCTTTGTAATTAGTTGGTCTGTCTTATGGAGCTCTAAGGGGACCATGAAAGTGTAACTCCTTTGGGGACTCACAGCAGCTACCAAAAACAGGTTTTTCCTATGTCAAAACCTGTTTTATGATCTCTTTCTAGCACTGTGTACATGTTGTGCAAGGGAGTTCAAATTCACTCGAAGTATTTAAGGATGTACTGTTTACATCCTCAATGACCTTCAGATTTAGTACAGCAAGACTCAAAGTTGCAAAATTCTAAAGTAAGTACATGAAATTACATTTGGAATTTAGCCTAAAGGCTAAACATAGAAACTAGGAAAGTTATTTGTTTGAAAATATTTATATTTTAATTTATTTACAAAAATGAAGATAAAATAGCAAACTTGTCAAAACGTTGATACATGAACAGCATGTCTGTTCATTTCAGTAATGTAACACAGCCCTCCCTTACTTAAGGCCCTCAGTATCAAGAGCATTGCCACAAGTTAGTTAGTTATAAATGATTTGTTTAACCAGACCTCTGAACTCTTTTAGGGTTCTTCTCGGGCTGGGAAAAGAATGGGGAAGAGTACATAAAAAAATTAAGTAGTTAACTAAATAAATAAATAATAAAAAAAGGGGAGTTAGAAAAAAACAATCGAGAAAGAAAAAAAAAAAAAGGGGGAAGATTATATTTTACTTATCAATTCAATTTTGTTTAGGAAAAGAATGATATTATTAATTGAAAAGTTATTACCTTCTGCTAGAATATCCTTTATTGATTTATTTTGTAAATAAGTCTTTCTTTCATGATGCCATCTGGGACAGTCAAGATCATTCCTATTTTTACAGTAAAGATAATGAGCAATCTTTGTTACTATAACTTTTTACAGAGTGGCACCACTACAGAATGTTGATGCTAATGCTCTACAAAGTCCAGTGTTTGTACTCGTATACCTGAAGGAGGGATTTTTATGCAGCTTAAAAATACTCCTATACATGCAAATATTTCAGGATATCCTGAATTCCTATTTGCATTTCCCACAACTGAAGAAGAATATGGCCAATTTATATGGCTATTCATGCTTACCTCAAAGGACTGTTGTAAGTCTGTATCCATATCACAGACAGATAAAAATTCTTGCGTGTCAGCAAAATGCTTGACGTTAGTCGACGGATAACCAATTTTTGCTGTTTCAACTGAAGCTACACCTTTATCCATTGTAATTTCTTCCTCTGTGGTACCTGGCAATGTAATAAAGGCAGAACATAAAATATGAAATAAAAATCTGTTATAAAGGCAGGATACAAGTTATGATTTAAAAGGTAAGAATAAAAACTTTTATGGATATCCTAACTTGGTAACCTAAAAAATAAAAACTTCTTTACATACAGCACAAAGACAACTATGAAATTTACATATTAAAAATTCCAGTCCCTTAAAACTGCATTTGTCTACACATTCTCATTTCACTTTTCTTCCTTTCCCTCACTATCCAACTTCTTTAACTTTACACTGGTATAATTTCAACTCTCACATAAGATCACCTCCTTCAACAAGACACGATTCCAGAAATGTACTATTATTCTTTTTAAACTGATGAACAACAATAATGAGTAGCAACAGCAACAATGCTTTTCAACAAGAGAAGTACTGATACTATCACCACCTGAAAAATAATAACAACTTGAGCATCTTACAGCACACTGAACAACGCTTAAGCCTTTTAATAAGCATTAAGACATGAACTCTCAACTGCTGCAGATAAAGAACATGCACAAAAATAACCTCAAGTTAGGTTATTAATTCAGATGTGTCTGACCTCCAGGGGATTACGTTTAGAGGGTTTTAGGAGAATGAGGGATAGACTTATGTTATGATGTATCTATTTGTTTTGTTTTGCTCTCTTAAATATGAGAAAACATAAATTTTCACAAAATTTATTATTTGGATACTTACCTCCTCCCCTATCAGCACAGAGTTATAAGCTAGTTATAAGCTATCTTTAACTGTAGGTAAGATTCATCCCAAATAATTTACTTTGTGCTCCTGATATAACCTGCAATCAGCTCTTGGAAATTACATGAAACATATTGGTATGAAGCTTTGCAAATACTGTGTGATCAATACTGGAAAATGCAATCATGTGATTACTGGTATAGAGACACTGCATTCATTCCAACCAAACCATTCTACACTATTAACGGAATGCATAGTTACATCAACTGGTGAAATCATTCCATGAGCTTTTGAGAATGTGTACAGTGCAAAATTTGGTACATTTAAGAATATCCTTTCTCTTCTCTTAAGTTGTTCCTAAAAAACAGTACAAAAAGTGAATGGATTCCAAGAGGTATATGACTTTTGAGTACATGTTGTCTAGTTTTCTATACAAACCCTTAAGGGCTAATGCATTCCACATAACAGCTGCAATAAATTTGACAAATATGCATTCACTATGCAAAAAAATGATAATCATACTGAAATAACAAACTATTGCTACAGATGATAATCATTTCTTAGTGAAACCATGTATGGAACTAGAACTAATAACTTACCTTCCATATCAACGCTTAAAACCGTTGACTGGGAAACATCTCCTCTTGCATACTGAGAGTCCTGTCCATATTGACCTTGAGACTTCACCTGGTCTCCCTGACTCTGGACTGAAATCGAACGGCAGAGAATTGGAGACAACGGCGGTGAATATGAAAACGTCTTACAATCTCGAATAGGACTTGAAGAGAAGTGTACCTGGAAATAAGATGGGTAAATAAACTTTTTCCAAAACAATTTCAAACGCTGTTGCGAAAGAATCTTTCTACTCGATATATAACACCAATGACTAAGATACTAATTTTGTTCTGCTGAACGATGTAACAACGGTCCATTTTTAAAATATGGACCTGTCTAAATATTCAAGTGCCTGCATTACTGATACTAATTTCTTTTATTAATCTTTCTTTTATGGGACCTATGGATGTACTGCCTTTTACCAGTCAATTAACAAAACACCTTAAATAAACCTACCTAAGGAACAACAGAATAAAATTATATTGACCGGTCATACGGTAGTAAAAAATATAGATAGTCATCACCCAGCAATTTCTGTAACAAAGAACTGAAGCATAACTGCTTAAAACAAGTACAATGTAACTTACTGAATTTCCAGAGGCTCTATTTTCTGCTTTGGAGGATGGAGATTTCTTTTGAATTTGTATGCCCTTTTCCTGAATCTCATTCACTTTTCCTTCAGAAATACTCCTATGGCAAAGCACTGCTTCTTTGACACTGACATGACCACTGTTAGTCTGACTGGCTTCAAACCAAACCATCTCTCTAGAAACTTCTTTTGAGCCTGACACAGGACTAGACTTTTGCACAAATGTTTCGCTTTTGGGATCTGACGGTCCTAAAGCATTATGACTAGTAACACTAGACCCTGGGTTTTCTTCAACAGGCTCGCTATTGTTTTCATTCGATTTATTGCAAACAATATTTACATCAAAACCACGTTGCTCAAAAGTTGGCTGTGAAAAAGCACTTCCATCATTTTCTGCTTTAAAATGGCCCATCTGAATTTCGCTATCAGCATTTAATAACTTAATAGCAAAAGGCCTATCAACATTTGGGGGAACCAGGAGAGACATTCTCCCTCTGGAATTAGCTATTTCAGCTTCACTAAGGGTTGTAAACATGCAGTCAGTATTTACAATGTTTGTATTTTGCTGAATTGGAGATAAATCAGGCGAAGAAAGAGAATGACGTTGAGATGTACTCGAGTATGTCTGACCTTCAACTGGAGACAGGTCTAGTGAGTGCATGGGTTCAGATTCATACTGGGGAGAATGAAAACCATCATATTTTCTTGGTCGACCAGAAGCTGTGACCAAATTTTCTGTGCTCATCTGTTCACTTGGAAAAGGTGGGGTTGAAGGCTGATGACGCCTCTGACTAGGATCCAGAAAATTGTTAAATGAGGGCTGAACAACTTCAGCACACCAAAGTAAACTTTTATTATCTTCAACATCAAATTCACTACTGACATCGTCATCATCATCATGTAACGGGAGGGGTGCTGCGGGTGACGAAGATGCACTGCTCTCTGGACTTGTGGTACCACGTGGACTGCACATCCTGCAAAATTATATAAATTTAACAAAATACATAATAATAAGCCCCACCCTCTCACCCATCTCCCTCAGTTTGATGTTTCATTCTCAGATTAATGTCACGATTGGAGAGAGACTTGGTGAAAGGCAATGGTTTGCATCTAGGAAAAGTAACACTGGTTTTAATTTGTGTTAAAAAAATATACTGTACAAAGTACAATATTCATTGGAAGCTTGAATTTCCTGTCAATGGCCCCTGTGGGCTTGTTTAGTATGAATAAGTTTCATCTTCTGAATAATATTAATTTACTTCAGTGGTTTTTCACTACATGGGAAAGGCTTTTCAGCAGAGAACTCTATCATTTGTATGACAATTAGGTAAGAAAAGTGCCATGCCCAAGTCACTCTCAACCTACTCAAGGACACAGAATTGCTCAGGATTTGGATTGCTGATTAGTTGTTCGGGCAGTTCTTTGCAGTACATGGGTACAATGATACCCATCGAGAACACTACAGAGTACTGTCAACCTGAGGACACTGGATCACACTCAGAGTTCTGGTATGTTTCACATGATACCAGATCGGGCAAGTTGGCATGACTGTCTGATGCAGTAAAGGGTAAACGATGAGATTCAGAACTGCACTATAGTGGGTGTAATGAAGAGATGAAAAAGGTGAAATACAGTGCCTGAGGTAATTAGAAGGAGACATTTTTGAAGTGCAAAAAAGTGGACTAGCATCCAAAGCATGATGCTCAAGGGATTTCATTAAAAATAAAAGTGTCTGGACAATGTAAAATCCAAAACCCACATGTATTTCACATTAATTTAAGTGGAAGTATAAAAAAGGTTTTTTTTTTTATGGTATTTCAGGCTAAGAATGGAGAATGCAAAGCTAAAGAAACGACAAAAAAAGTATTAGCAATGGGACTGCATGGACTTCAGGGTTTAGAATTACTGGTATAGATTTATCTCTTTATTGCCCTTTCTGGAATTAGAATATAAAATTTTGGGCAAAGGCCAAGCACTGAGGTCATTCAGCGCTGAAAATAATGTTGAAACAATTGTGAGGAGAGGATGGAAAGTAAGATGGAAGAAAGAGGATATGGATGGAGGTAGAGTAAAAAAAACAAAAGGGGTTGCAGGTAAGGGGCGAAGGGACCCTGCAAAGAACCCTGAGTAATCCTACAATGCATCACATGAAGTACACTGAGAGCACTACCTCCCTACAGAGTTTTGCCCTTCCTGGTAATGTTTTCTGCCTTTTACTTTTCATCTACTGCCTTTGCTCCAATTTGTCTCTCACGTATGAACAATTCATTAATACAGTAAACACCCCGTATTCGCGGGGGGATGCGTACCGCAACCCCCCGTGAATAGCTAAAATCCATGAATACTCAAAACCCCTCAAAAACACTTAGAACTGCCCATTTTGATAGTTTAAACACAAGAAAAACCCTCAAAAATGCTTATACTTGAGTATTTTAATAGTTTTATCACAAAAAGTGCATTTAGTCATGAAAATGAGATGAAAATACAGTAATTAGTGAATATTTCTCAGTGAAAAATACCGCAAATGGGTGATTTTCCCGCGAATAATGGGTAGATACGTTCCACAGAGAAATCCGCGAATACGTGAGTCCGCGAATCGTGAGAACACGAATACAGGGGGTTTACTGTACAATTTCGATAAAGGCCTCAATGGTCTGATTAAACCACTTTTCAACAATGCTACCTTTTCGCTGATATCTAAAATTAATTATGCATGTAATTACCACAAATTTACTCTAGAAACTTCATCATTATCATCAATCATGTCACTCGCAGAGTAGCATTCACCAAACATCATTATTTGTGTTACTTACGGTGTAGCATTCATCAAATCTTCTGGGCTAAAAAGGAGCTTCCGTCTGAGTGTTGTATTATTCAAATTATTACCTTCTTCCAATTCAGCAATACCTTGGCATCCCTGGTCCTACATAAACAATAACAAAATAGCATTTATTCATCATAAGATCATATGAGAGCACAGCACATTAACAGGATAGTGTTAATCTTTATCCATAGTTTCATATTCACAATAATGTACAACAGTCTGCGTAAACACTAAGGGAAATAAAAAAAAATTTCTTGCATGCTGATGCTAATGTGCTATAACTTTTAGGTACCGAATTTGCCATCCATTTCATTGACACAATTACTGCAAAAGCTATCTTAGGTAAATTCAAAGGGAGATTAACTACAGCAACAAGAGGAAAAAGAATACAGAAGAAAAACGTAAGTCTCTTGACACTTTATAAGACAATTTAGCATAATTATTATTATCATTAGACAATTTAGCATAATTATTATTATCATTATTATTTTCAATAGTCAGAAACAATATTTGTAATGCTACCAACAAATATACAACTTGGCAAAAGCTCCCTTTCCTTAAAAATGACATCCCATTTTATCTTAAAGACTTCAGTACTAAAAGCACTTACAATCAGATGACTGGATCCCCAAGGTAAGAAGCACTCAGCAGTGGATATGGATTTATGGCAAGATGATAACTAGTGAGAAAGCTCAGATAACCACGGATTAAGGTCAAAGATGAAGACTTGGACCAGACAGAAATTTTGGCAGTAAGTGTACAAGATAGAAATGGGAATGAACTCTGTAGATGTCTACACCCTTAGAAGGAAAATCACCAAGAATAAAAAACAGATCTAAGTATGAACATACGATCCCGAAATATATCAATTAACACTTACCTGAGTGAAAGTAAAATACGGTTTTAAAGCTGCTTCAACTGATTCTGGGAGTACCATAGGCAGAGACAATTCAGTCTGGCAACTTACTGGGGTAAAATAATCGTTACAGTGAGTATATCACATCATATATGGAAAACAATCATTTAAAAATAAAATGAACCCTAACAGTTTTCTGCAATATGCTGCAAAAAAACCACAAAAATACTACTGACAAGGTCAGCCCCAATAAAAAGATTACATACCCAATAAAGTCTATTCAATGATCATCATAAGTGCTAAGAGGGCAGTCAGTAAACAGACGACAGAAGCTGAACAAAACTGAAAACTGTACAATATCTTCTATGCAGAGAATCAAGGCTGCGGATGTCCAGCTTAGAAACAGCAGTAACCACAAAAGATCTTCACTTTAAGGACAGTTACAGGACAGAATTGGGACAAAATTCAGAAAAGTGAGAGGATAAGAGAAAGAAAGAAAGTTCTCTCAAATAAAGATGCAAGAAAAGTTACCTTAAATAACAGTTGTAAAATTGAGAAATATGAAGTCAAGGCAAATGCAAAGTCAGGGTCATCAAAATTTGGCAGGGTTAAAATGCTATTACAAAGATGTATCCATGTATGCAGTGTAATGTACAGCATTCTCATTCCCTTTACTGTACTGCAACGTACAGTTTTCGTTACTCCTTATACACTTGAATCTAGAGTCATCTATTGTGTGATTTGTTCTCTACTGTATTGTCATTGGTAGTTTTACCTTCTCAACGACATTATTTACTTTACTCAGAATTACAATTGAAGGAGTAAGTCACTCACTCCTACACCTCCATGTTTTGTATTGTAAAAGTGGATTTTGAATTTTATAATTAGTGTCCAATTTTTTTATTATTTTCTAGGCAGACTAATGGGTTATGTTTAACTGGTTGTTTTAAACTAGGTTTTTAAAAGGTGTAATTTGGGGTTTATTGAGATATTTTTAGCTGTAAGTTTTGGAATTAAATATGATTTGTGTAAGTGATTTTGATACTTTCCTTTTATTTCCTATTGTGTGCTGGAACAAGTTTAAGCATTTGCTTGGCACAGAATAGCAGTGATATGAACATGACCTTTCACAATGTTCAATGAACTATTCGAAATCCAAATAAAGAAATGGGAGACCAAGTTCATATGGAAGGTTAAGGATAAATAATTTTGAGATTGCTGAAATACCCTCATCGTGATTTGTCTGTCTACAGTCATGTGAAGGCACCCTTCAAGCTGTTCCATAATATAAGCTAAATGCAAAATTAAGAAAAGTGAGATCAAGGTCATTTAGGTCATCAAAGTTTAGCAAGGTTGAAATTCTTACCATGATATATGTGTGTATGAAGTTTTAAGATATATCTAGCAAAACGAGATCAATGCACTAGCTGAAAATGGGCATGATGAACTTCACATGCACTGGCCATATAAATAAAGAGCATAAGAAAAGCACAGGAAAGTGCACTTGAGTGTACACTCATAAAAAGATACTCACACTCAGACCACATAAGGCCAAGGTATAGATATGGCACAACAAAGTCTGAGAGCATTATTTAGTTACCAAACTATACGGAAACGACATTTGTGATAAAAGAAACTTAAGTACCAAAACTGCAGAGGCAAACTCTCTCATCAACTATTCAAACCATATTTGAAATGGGGAGGGGGGGGGTTATTTTCTATGAAGAAGTTTTGATTAGCTACTGCAAAAATTTAAAGATATCTATGAACAACTTTTCATTCAGGTTTAAAACTGCAGTCATTCACTGGTTTTACTCAACTTCTGTAATTAAATTGACATACCAAAGGAGATCATTCTTAGCAGGGAAAATGAATTATCATCTAAGATCCTTCTAACCTTTCCTTCAATTATCTGCCAAAAACTGTTTCAGTAAATTGCCTCCCTTACATTCTCTTTGATGATACTCTGGTCTTAACATTTAATGAAGTCCCCATCACAAGTATCACTAAGTTACTTACTTGTCCGAGTGGTGGGGACTGGGTTGGAAGAAACTGCTTTATCAGGAGCTAAATTCATTGACACAACACTTATTGATTTATTGCTTCCAGTCCAAGGGCTTGGAACAACTGGTTGCCTACTGAAAAACCTGTGAAATGAATAATTAAATGAAAATTTACAAACTCAAAATGTCTTCCACCCAACTGTACATCAGGATATTTTCAGTGTATACATAGCAGCCTTATATTCTGGTTATTCTACTGAAAATTATTTTCAAAATACATGTTTACTTAACTCAAGGAAAGATAACTATTAGAGGCATCACTACCATAAGAAAGTCACGACTCAGCACATATACAGTTACTTTGCACTTATCAAATTTCAAATACCTGGTATATTGTCATTTGACACAAATACCCAGGGTCAAGGCTGCATGGAGTATGTCCATTCTCAATCTTGGGAAAAGCATTTTGCAGCTTGTTTCAAGCAAAAAAACACTTGGTGGGCACAGTGCAAAAAGCTTTATAGTGTCTTCAAGGACACTGCAAAGGCGTGACTCACAAAAGCCAGTTTCGCTGAAGATCATTAAATCACAAAGCAAAATTTCTAGACTCATATTAAGGTGGACTGAAGTCTACTTTTGGGAGGGGTGACAACTGAAGCCAGAAAATTGAAGTTTGACAGCTACAGGAGGGGATTGAAAGGAATAATATAAAGTACGACAGAGGACAATACTACAGGGAGTCAAAGGGATACCACAAAGAAAACTTTTACACAGTATGCCACGCAAGGTACAGTGTTGCCAGTACCCCACTACATTGCATTCTTAATAAAATTCCCCCTAACAGACAACTAATTGCTTAAAAAGCAGATTTTCATCATTACCTAAAGATCCTACCTGGCCTTGACAATGTGCCAAGGCAACCAACCAATCCTCTTGGAGGATTTTCATTCTTGTGGAAGTTTTTTCTTTCTAACCTTTGTAACACTTGCTCCTCTTTCATTATATGGATCATTGACTGATAGCCAACTTTATGTATCTGTGACTGCATTTGTACAAATGTTTTGTAGGTTTACATGGATAAAGGTAAGATTGCTTAAGATGAGAAGTTTTGAAATGCAAGTAAAGAATCCCACATGTCTGGAGAAGAGGAACTTTAAATCAACGTCTGACTCACAAACCAAGGGACTCAGTTTGATGAAATTGACGAGTCAGAGATTTAAGATGGAAAAAATATGCAAACTTTATGAGAATGAAAAGCCAAAGATATTTCAAACTAAAATCTTGCCAAGGCTTCAGTCTACAAATAAAAATTAATATCTTGATATAAATAATACTACCTCATGCTAGAACTTCAACAGCACCCTAAAATATGTTCTATAAAAAGTAGCATACCACAACTTACTTGTCTATAGCAGCCTGGGCTTGAGATTCATACTCTGGATCAGTCAAAATCTCACTTTGATTATAAGGTGATGTTTCAATATTTACAGGTTTCAGCAGTGCAAGTTCATCAATTGACCATTTAAAGTTCTCATAAACTTTCTGGCCAGGAGACACAACTTGTCGGAACAAGGATGGACTAACAGTAGGTAGATGTAGATGGTCAACACCTACGTCAAAGGGATTCCACATTCGCTGATAGCCTTTACAACGCTGTTGTGGAGTCACTACTCTATTGTCACTGCTGCTACTGCAAGTACTGAAGCCAAAGAAATGAAGACTAAATTCAGTCATAAAAACCAAATGGCAAACTAAACAAGCATAACTTTTTCACATTCTAGCCTTTTTAAAGCAAGATGGTTCAACTTCAAAAAGTAGATCCGTCTTGATTTCTAATATGAAAATGTTTGGAGTGATATTCCTCTTTATCTACACCAAGTTTAACATCAGACAAGTCAAGAAACAAATTTGTCATGAACGTATTTTATAAATACTGTACCTGCTGTAGGTTTCAGAAGGTGTTTGAAATACTGATCTGTCAGACAACCCAGAAGAACATGATGATTTAGAAGGAGTTACCACATTCTTGTGACTTGCCCCAGTACTACTACTTAGTGAGCTGTTACTTGAAACTATTTCTCTGGTTAAAGTCCAACCAGTGTTAGAGATACAATGGCCACTATTAGAGACCAGCTTACTGTGCAGCATGTCACAGCCTTCCATTTCATTTCCAGCTCTTGATGAATGAGAATGCTCAGAGTAGCTCCCCATAACAACTGACTTTCTCCTAGGTGTGGTGAAGGAAGTCTTTGGACTATCGAAATGACAATTGCTGGCTTCATGATGACGGCCTGACTGTCCCAAGGCAGATTTATAAGAAGAAGAAGAAGAGGATGAAGATAAATGACAGCCTTCAAATATCAGAGGATATGTGAAGGGTGAAGAGGTGTTTGGAGATCTATCAACACTGCTAGGATCTTTAGTCCTGAAAAGAAAAGTTTTAAAATAGATTTTAAAAATAAAACAATAAACAAAAACCAGTCCTAAAGATTACAAGTATAAAAATCAACGCAAATGCTCAAGTGGAATAAAAAATTTAATGTGGAAGACTGAGAGTGAACATTATGCTCAGAGCACAGGCAACAGAGGTGGCTTGAAGTTTTCAAGTACAAGGGCAAATTCTTGTGGCATGACATTAATTCAACAATGTTTTAAAGTGCCTTTCAATAATATATACAACTGGTATACTTACTTCTGCGCGGCATATTCAGAGTCCGAATGGAATAAATGTTTGGGGTCTATATTTTCCTGATTTTCAATTTCTTCAGGAATTACTCTACAGCCATGGTATCTGAAAACAGAAATGTCACAATAATAGATGCAGTATCTCAGATAATTTTAGTTTCTTTACATAAAAAATAGAGAGGATAGTAATTATAAAAAAAAAACATAAGAATGGAAAAACACAATAATGCACTCAAATTAGGCTAAGAAAAAACAACTACAATTTCATGTTTGCTAGTATACATGCAACCAGTTAGCTCTCTAAAACCTCAAGTGAAGAAAGTGGTAACTGATAAATTTTCATATTCTCAAACATTAATGTCATTAAAAATGTTGTTTTGTTTTGTTCAGTCAGACATTTTTAGCCACTTGCCCTGTTTCAAAACTGCAAGGAGAACAAGGTGATGATGATGAATAAAACAATTTCATTGCCTACTGTCACTTACTAAAAACTTTTAAAATTTCTGGAACAAGCTTAAAATCCTCAATATCCACTCCCACCACCTCATGTAAAGCATTATCTGCTCATGGAATGATACCACTGTCATTTGAAAAGAATTACATAAGCTGATTTCTGTCTTCAAGTTTCATCTTCTAGTCCTTCGTTTCTTTGATTTAGGTGTTCAGCTTCTTTTACTGTACCTTGCTCATCTTATTCATGAACTAATCATTCAAGCCAAATCTGCAAGTTTAGTAGTGTGACTCAATAGCCTACTTGCACTATATTATAAAAACAATGGCTATGCAACCTCTGTTAAATTTATGTAACCACAGTTACTAAGGCTTATGAGTCCTGGTGTTTTGGGTGACATACTGTTTCATTCTGTCTATAGTATGAACTACCTGGGTAACAAATCTCCAAAACATGGATTAATTATACTTGCAAACATGCAAATGACCCAGGTACCAAAACTTAACTAATGTTCAAGAGCTTAAATGTACCTCCGTGCTTCCTTTAATATGATTATACACTGTAGGTTTTCTTGCAAAGTATCATGCTCTTTAATAATGCATACTTACACACACAAATCAACGCTTACCTGTACGGAGTCACTGTAACTGAAGACTGAATCTTTGGATTAACTACAACTGGACTATTCAAGGCTTGAAGAGGGTGACGAACAACTTTTGGTGAATCTACATCACAAAACCTTTTGCAGACTCCATCGACCTTACTGCCCTTTTGGACTTCATTGTCACAAATTTCCAAAGAATTTTGCTCCATAATTCAACAAAACCTGTGAAAATGAATGAAATCAAATTACGGAAAATGTCATTAGATAATAACTATCTTTACATTCCCTCCCTGATATTGACCTGATTTCTCCCTCTCTCAGTTGGGATATGTAATCATCAGAAATACAATACCATATTTCATATTTACAATAAAAAAATTAAAAATCAAGCATCTTATTCGTAAAAACCTATTAACTCACTGAGATTCTGAATATAGTACAGTTTAAGAAGCTATACACACACACACACACACACACACAGCACTGACTTACATAATCCTGAAATATTACAATGCAATAAAGTCTAAAGGCTTTATATGTACAGTACAGATATTAGCAAACATTACAGGCGTACAAGAGTTGATAAACACATCTAAGGCATGTTAGAAGGTAAAATGTTCTTTACTGCAAGATTAAATGTTACCACACAATTATAGCAATACTCTACAAAATGTTATGTATTGGTAACCAACCCAAAAGAAAAATAACAAGCAAATTTCTTGAAATAAAAACATGAAGTTTTGGATGGCCTACAAAAAAAAAAAAAAAAAAAACGTCCTACCTTTAAGAACATGAATGAATATTTTATGTTTTAATCATGACTGAAGACTTAAGAAATCCTGTGTCTTATATAATAACTTATAATATTCAAAATGTCTTTAAGTTTATGTCAATCATTCTGAACATCGATGAGCTAGCTTTGTTTTTAATATTAGGCTTTCCATACAATAATTAATACAGGTCAATTTTCATTAGTTCTTAAACAAGACTAAAGGGACAAGAATGTCAGTGATAGAGTTGATTTGCAAGCATAAAAGAGTATAATTCTAAAGAATGGTTCCCTGGTTACCAGATATCTTTGGAGCATATGTCAGAATTTCGGTGCTGACCAGAAGAAAATTATGTGCTGCAATCATAGTAGTAGAGACAGTGGGAAGGACCACGCAGTCATGGAGAGAGCTTATGACTTTTTTAACCTCATGAAGGGGTTCATGTAATTTGATATATGCAAGTTTGGTCTGATGACCTAGCACTGGAACCATTATTCAGTATCATGATGAGAAAGGTTTAAGTGTAAAACTGGTAAATTACTAATAACTTATTAACTAATAAAAATGGTTGAAAATCACAAATGTTAAATCACATCATTATCTAAAATCTCCTTTATGAGACCTGAAATATGATATTTCCTTCTCTTGACTACATACTTGGGGCTGTTCACCATTATGTACAACACAAAAAGAGATTACAAATCTCACAAACTGGTGGTCCTTCACCAAGCAATATGAACTTGAGTTAAATGAGTATAACCTATCTTCAGTCTAATCAGCCTAGCCTCAAGCTCCTGATTTTTCTGACGTGATGAAAACCCAGAAGTCAATCAACGGACAGATTTTCTGAAATTTTAAGTTCTGCTCAGAAAAAGAATTCCATTACTTTTCCATTTTTCTTTAAGACCAGAGAGGCTATTTTGGCATCAGTATACAAAAATGAAGATAATCAATACAATCCAAGGTAACTAAAATAATTACTTTGGTGCAGAAGAGCTCTGTGGGGATGAATGTAAAAACATAAACAAAAGATGGTAAATTTCTCAAATTATCTGACCTGTAATGCAATACTGGCAGTCCCCAGGTAACGTCTGCCACAGCTTACGGCATTCTCAGTTTACGGCGCTTTTCAAATATATTCCTAAAAAAATCTGTTCTGGGCTACAGCGGATGTTCCAAGGTTACGTCGTTTCAGCCTTACGGTGCGCTGTAAGCAAAGGAAGAATATTTGTACATTTTTAGAGGAAACTCTCAAAGATCATGGATGCACACCTCACCAGAAGCAAGGTAAATCAACTGGGAAGTTTTCAAGACAACCAAAGGATTACAGGTAAGGCTTTCATAACTTTATTTATCATTTTTAGCAATTTTTTAAATACAGTGTTCCTGCTTACGTTGCGCTTCAGGAACGGACCCCCTGACGTGACCAGGGACTTGTGTATATAGCCTACACCCTTTTCTATATTGCTCAGTCAAAAATTTTACTTAATTAACGATATCTCTCTGAGGAATATTTGGCTTCCTGATCTTCATGTTTGTTACTTCTGATACCAACACAGGCTCGCTTCCAACAAAATTGAATCAATTTGTAATGGAATACTACAAACAAAAGACACATCCCTGGGTTTTCTGAATCGTTAAATAGCTGGATGGAAAGGGCTAAATGGCTATAAGGGCACTAAAGAATCTGGATAAAAACTGGATTTCTAACTTCTGTTTTGTCTGAAAAATCTACAGTAAGTGATTTTAGTATGGCTATCAATTCAGCTGCAAAAACCAAAGCATTACTGGTTAGCTTAGCTGCATGAGGTCAACATTATGCAGAACTGTAAAAACATCATCATCAGAAGTCTTTGAGCCAAATACCCTAACCTCACATAACTTCAAGCTTACGCCTACTGGCCTAATACCTGAATGGACCATAGGCTAAATGTCCTGCCCTAATTACAGCAAGTCGAAAATTTGGCTTTATTAAAATAGGATATGATTGTCGGTCATATGTCATATAGGCCTAGGTCAGGCTACTTCCCAGTTGCTCGAGTGAAGTAGGTAAAGGGTGTAGCCCATCTAGGCTTACCTAACAGTTGAAAGAGCTGGGGTAAAGTCAAGCCAGTTACTGGGTAAATTTTGTAAGTTGCCAATATAAGACTCCAGCCAACCAGTTTTGCATGAAACACCATTCTGCATTTTTCAAGCAAAAATGGCTAGGAAATGATGGGGCACTAAAAGAACCTAAAAATGCCAACCTAACGTAACCTAGGGGTGTTTACTCGTTAGAATTTTGCCGTATTAGCTATGGAAGGGGGGGCGGTATTGTCTGACCTTATAATTTGTAATTTGATTAGTTTTTTAGTTATCATTTGCATATAGTGTTCATGGGGATCAAAATAAGGAGAATGAAGAGCTCTTTTCAAAAATGTAGCCTGAGTTACGATTTCATATCATGTATTGACAACTTATAAAACAATAATACCAGTTACTGTATAATGAAGGCAATCACAAAGATAAGTGAAGGCCCAGATATAGTTCACTAGCCTATCCTAATAGGCCTAAGATCAGCAACTTTGATAAGTTCCTATAATAATAAAAATAATATAATATGATCTGCAAATCGCTTATAGAGCAAAGGTTTAAGCGATTTGTAGATGATACTATTTTGAATTTTTGAAAATGAACACCAGGCTAATACTATGATCTGGAGTCAGTCTTTTGTTCCAAACTAAGCTACTTCATTTACATATTTGAACAGCAATAGCTCTGCTATTATTCCAAACGTACTAAAACTGTCTTTGATGGACCTAAGCAGAATTCCATCGGGGTATTTCCAACCATTTAAAGACCGTGCCCTTTTTACCAACGGTATCGATGCCAACCGTAGGATTGTGTTGGTAACTTCCTAGCCTAAGCCTATAGGTATAATGGTCTGTGAAAGAACGTAAACAGGCCTCTTGAAGTCTACCTTTCAATAACTCAGCTATAAGTAAGTAGTACTTTAAATAAGGAAGTATTATTTTACGGTCCGATACCCGCCGACAATACCCTAAGGAAAGAACATCGTCCATTACCCTGTGTTAAAAGTCCCTTAACACAGCAAATACTAAATATAACTCCACAAAAACTGAAAAAATATATAATGTTGGTTATACTTTACCTTCCTGGTGTGAATTTCACTTCATGTGGAATGGGGAATTATGAAATCCAGGCACAAAACACCATGGCAGCAGTTTTTCAATCCTTTAAAATTCGAGCTACGCGACGTTGTGCCTTGTTGCCATGATAGGTAATTCATAAGAGTTGGCTTCATGCTATAACATTACATTAATTTATTCTTACAGAATTGTTTAATTCATTATTATACATTTATAATACTTAATTAATTATTATATTTCACTTAATTCCAATTCAATTTCTGCTTCAGTCTGTTTATGAAGAGCAAGTACACTTTAAATGTAAGGTGGTTATCTGGTAACAATGTCAGCATGGTAAATATTGAACAGCTGACGGGCAAAGTATTTAAATGATACTCGGAATCACAGCAATTTAATTCACAGCCCAGTCAAAATTACTGTTACATTCATGGAGTTCACGGAAGTGAATGTATTTAGGCCTCTTACGACCTAAGGACGTGTTCTGCTCCCTAAAGTGTAGATTGTAAGTACCATTCAAAATTTATTCTATAATTAGCATTTGCGCATGTCACGTGCCACTTTAAACCGCCATATTTGACGACCAAATAAAGAATATTAAAAGCCTGTTCGTTACGTGTAAGCTAGTCTAGGAAATTAAAGAACATTATTTGCTAGTCTACGTCTATGTTTATATTGTATATTTGTTATAAAGGCTATATGTTTTTTTTATCCTTTTGAATTCAGAAGTGGTACTTTTTTTATAGAATGTTCCACATCTTATGGTTTTGCAAGTTGATGACAGCATATTTGGTGGTCAATCAGTGCAACATTTAAGGGGTCGAGGGAAAATATCTAAGTCTCTCTCGGAAACTGCAGTATGGTGCAGTTCTAGCTCGTCTACCACCTTGTATTCAATTCCAAGGTCAGAACGCCGAAGTGTTATTATTTACACTAACATTTAGAAATAACGCCAGGATTCGTGTAGGGAAGGTCCTCTACAGGTTTACATACACCACCCCAGAGTGGATGGTGTGTCAACAGTCTCCCACTCAAGAAAGAGAAAGGAGATGGATTTGATTAAACCGCCTGAGGTAAGTTAACATTGTTGGGACTACATTTCTTAGCCCTTGCTAGTCTCATCAGTACTTGATAATCTAATAAAAAAATACTGCGTGGGGTTTAGTTTACAGATTAATAAATAAGTGGCAATGCGATCTCAATATGATATTAATTTCACAGCATTCCCCGATAAAGTTTTGCCGGTCAGTGTCCTGTGATAATCAACCGTCGAATATACTAGATATTCCCCACAACTTGATCAATGTTAATCTTGTGTGGCAGCCAGGCAGTTTAAAGCGAAATCGGGAATTTAGAGAGTTCAAAATTTGAACACATGAGCGCGCGAATTGTTACACAATTTAAAGGGCGGTTGAAAATTATGAAAAGTTACGGAGAATTATAACAGAACTGACACTCATATGTTTTAGTTATATATGACGCCAAGGCGTCTAGACAACAAGGCCAGAACCCTGTTCACGGTAACCAGCTGTTGGCGGTGACGAGTACTGGTCCTAGGCTGGTGACAGCAAGTCTAAACGTGTTGTTCAGTATACCATTGGCATTGGCTCAAACAGAAAAATAAATATATCTATGTACATTGCATATTATCATAAATAGACAATATAATTGCACTCTAATCTCGAATTAGAAATATACAGTTCCCGAAGTACTAACGAATCTTCGTTACGAGCAAACATTGCCTTTCTTTGCTCTTTAACAATGAGTGAGGCTCAGAACGACTTTTTTCTTGAAGCTTGTATGAACAAGAGAAAAGCAGATTCATTTAATCAGTGACTAAATGTACTGCACTAGTTTCCACGAAGAGAAACTTTGTGTATTTAAACTTCAGGAACGATTTTCACCGTTTCGACCTTCTCATAATTATACAGTCGTCATCTCTGACGACACAACATTAATTTATTACAAAGAAGAAGAAAAAACGAAAACCAACAAGTAGAAAAGTTTTATTGTTCTAGATTTTCTAAGAAATTATGAACAACTCGGCTGAAGGTGAGGGAAAGTTCCTTCACTCTAATTAAGACAAAAGAGTTTACGTTCTGTGATTATTAACCTACATTGCTATAAAGATTCTCCAGACAATTTAGAACATATGTAAATAGGGTGCTACTTTGGCTTGTTGTCTATGCGTCACCTCCGAGGTGCTAGTACTAAACATGTCGGAAGCTCCTTGGGACGCCCTGTTTAGTACTAGATATCGTTTATTAATATAATTTGTCAATCAAGCAATATAGAAATGGGTGTATATAATACTGTACTTAGATCCCCGAGGGACTAGTACTAAGCAGGGCGTCCCAAGGAGCTTCCACCATTTTTAGTACTAGCACCTCGGAGTAGGTGACGCGTAGATAACAAGCCAAAGTAGTACCGTAAATAGTCTCTCTCTCTCTCTCTCTCTCTCTCTCTCTCTCTCTCTTTTCATTGATAATTATGAAATCGTGATATATGCATGGAAGTCAACCTGTGTAGCCTAAATATACATAGGCTATATAAATTATGAAATATATATAAATTTATGAATATGTCGCTGTATAAATATTGATAAACTGTATCTCTTTATCTCTCTCCTTATCATTCGAGGTATTTATGGCCCACGCATAAATGCCAGCCTATAAATGTACACAGTTTAAATATAAATATATTCATACACGCCATTGCTACAGCGGCATATGGCGCCAAAAGCACACATTCGATAAAGCTAAATAACGTTGGGTTTGGTCCTCTTCTCTGGATTCTGGTTTGGTCAGTCCTTGGATGGGTGACCATGACGAATACAACGCACTAACAGGTTCACTGTCTAAGAAAAGTAGCTTGTAAATATTATGTTTTTAATTCGTCCTGTTCAGAAATTTGCTGGATTAAAAAAACCATTTTAAAAAGCAGGTTACTGAAGAAGCCTCGTGAAAATTATGAGAAATCCTAAGCCTTTCGGTAACTCCTGTTTCCACCTCCAGGTTAAGAGTTTGTTATAAATATTTCTCACCAACAAATCTGCTGTGTGCTAATTTTAAGAGATATTTTCATCCTGCAGTCATATCAGATCCAGGGTAGCTGTCTGGTTTTCCCAGGATTCCAAATTTTCTTCACGTCAGAATTTCTTTCGCGTCGCCATATTGCTTTTCATTTCTTGATGTTCACTGTGCTGACTCATTTTCTTGAACTTTGCTGTGGTAATTCAAATTTCCTTGGATTTGAATGTGTCGATTCTCATTTTATGAACATAGCTGTGTTCATTCAGATATATTTCAACCTTGTGATTATTTTTTTCTTGATTTTACTATAGAAATTCACATTTTCCTGTACCTTCCTTTGTGACTTCACATTTTATTGAGCATCACTGTGACAATTCTTATTTGCTTAAAATTTGCCATATTGATTGTTTCTCTTTATACTTTTTATGTTGAATCTCATTTTTTGTAATCTTTGTGTTGATTAACTATTCTTAAATTCAGCAGCCATAGAATTAGTTTTCTTGAATCAAGTTGCATTGACAGCCTGTATGCTAATTCTCAGATTTCTGGCCTTGCAGTGTTAATAACATTTTTTTTTTTTTTTTTTTAGCTTTACAGTGTTGGTTCGTTCACTCAAGTCTTACAATGTCCTTCTTGTCATCACTTTCTAGAACCACTGCGGTGACTCCAGTTTCCCTAAACCATTCGCGCGTCGATTCTTGTCTTCTTGAAACTTCACATATTATTCCTCCTTTCCTTGGACCTTGAATCCATAATCCCCATTTTCTATAACCCGTGTTCCGTTTTCTTTATAGACGCGTCTTCACACCTGCCTCAGCTTGAACAGTCCCCTGGCTTGAGTGATGGGAGAGTCGTCGTCGTACGGGAAGAATTCGGGGACCGGAAGAGCTATGTTCAGGACGACGCCCGTACCCACCAGGATGAGGAACACCACGAGGGCCACCCACCAGCAGTACTTCTCCCACCTCTTCTGCTCGAGGTTCCTCAGGATGTAGATTCCTACCAGGATGCCGGCAACGGCTCCGCCCAGGTGAGCCATGTGGCCCGTCTGAAAACAGCGTCAGAAATAGGTAAATATGTGAAAATTGCACGAAGTTGAAATCATAATTAATAATGAACGAAAATATTATTTCAGTCAATAAATGCGAAATAGGGTCTTCAAGTTTCTTGAGTAACTGTTTTGTGAAAACGCCAATTTTAGTAACCATAAATCAATTAGTCAATCTACTGTTTTGTCAAATGTGATAAACAGTCGCATTTGATTTGATAAAGAGAGGTAATTATAAGAGTTAGGCCTATGTTTGTTTTTGCTCTGTGTTACCCTCACTAAAATCACATAGATGAAGTCTGTGAATGTAAATACATCCACTCAAAGTGAAGGTTTTAGAAAATGAACTAAAAGCTAAGAAAATGAAAATTGGTCAACGAAGAACAATTACGTAAAAAAAATCATGAAAAGTTAATAGCTTTTTTATATCTTTTCTGCCTCACTGATTAAATTCTCTCATATTGCTTGTTGTTCGTAAAGAATATATTCATCACCAAAGAAGTTATCAAAATGACTGAGTATCTTTGTGATGAGGACTATTGATGAGAAACCACTTTTTTTATCTGTTTCTTCTTAATTTTAGAACGAATATTCCCCTACCATTAAATTGGTAACTGGCTATATTCTATTAAGCTATAACAGCAATATACAGAAATCCATCAAGAATTAAAGTACAAAACATGTTAAAAACCACTTCTAGGCTTGTTAAAGACCGCCATGCTCTACAACCAAATTTAAGGTCATCAAGAAAAAAATGTCTACTCCAAAATTCTTGAAACTACGGAAATAATTATCCTTATCCTGCTCACTAGAGAGGAAACCTATCCTTAGTTCTTGTCTCATAACAGCGTCTTTTAGACTGGAAAAAGAGGCATTTTAGGTTTGAGTTATAATGTAGCTTGAACTAAACAGTGTCTACTTGATGGTGATATAAAAATTTCAGTTAGTGTTAGTGCCTACTAGATGGTGACATTGAAGTTTAAGTTAAGTTAACTTTCCGTACTCACATTCGAAGGATTCGGGCTGAAATACGTGTCGTAGATGGCAAAGCTGAGGTCACTTCCACTCAGCACAACGATAATCACCAGCTGGACCCAGCGGTACTCCATCTCAGACCAGTTCTGAAATTTGAAGTGGCGATTAGAACCATTCATCTCAAGCACCTCTCTGGCTTCTCCCGTACCTTGTACCTCGTGACGTCACGGGCCATAGCGTCACTCACCAGAAGCAGATTCCCCGAGATGGGCGTATTCCACGGCGAACACCCCTCCAGATGCTCCCGCCAGGTAGGTCTTCGGAGACGTGATGGAATGGGCAAGGGCGCCGAAGAAGACTCCGGAGAGGTAGATGAACCCCACCCTCCACCATCCGTGGACCATTTCGAGGATGACCCCCAAAATTGTTTGGACGATGAGGTTGTTGATTAGATGCATGTAACTGGAAAAAGTTAAGTATACCTTAGTTTAACCAGATCACTGAGCTGATTAACAGCTCTCCTAGGACTGGCCCGAAGGATTAGACTTATTTTACGTGGCTGAGAACCAATTGGTTACCTAGCAACGGGACCTACATCTTTTTGTGGAATCCGAACCACATTATGCCGAAAAATGAATTTCTATCACCAGAAATAAATTCCTCTAATTCTTCATTGGCCGGCCGGAGAATCGAACGCGGGCCTAGGGGAGTGCTAGCCGAGTACGATATCGACCCATCCAATGAGGAACTAATTGGAGGGAGAGAGAGAGATTGATTATTATGTTCTCTGACAGTGGCTTAGCTCTGCAGTCTGACAAGGAAGGTAATATCTAAATATACCATTTGCTAATTGAACCTATACACATAACCTATCTGACAGGCGTATAAGCAGAACATATACCTGTGAATAACAGCGAACCAGGAACACTCGCACATACGTATAAATATACTGAATAAGACAGAATTCAAACATGCTTATTTAAGCATGTCTGTGACAAGCAACTCACCCGGAATGGATGAGACCGTAGGAGACGTATCTCCAGGCCTCGTATCTCCTGTAGGGATTGTATATGAGAGGGGAATAGACGGGAGCTGGCCCGGACATACCCATGGTCAGACCCATGTCCACCATGTAGTAGATGAAGACAATGACCTGTGGAGTAAGAGGGAATAGACTAAGGTTAGTCAGGATTTTCTACTTATGTTTTTCCGAAATCCTATGGCCTGCATTTTTCAGGAATCAAATCTGTTGGTTTGTGTTGAGAAATTGGAATTAGATTTTATCTGAATATATATACATATGTATATGTGTATGTATGTAAGTATACGACCTTCTGTATACATTTCCAAGTTCTGATTGATTTTATGAAATTTGTCAAGCCAAGCACTGGGCATTTTCGGCCATTCAACGATCAAGATAGTAAAAAAAAAAAAAAAAAGGAAGTTGGAGTGGTTGGACAGCAAAAAAAAAAAAAAAAAAAAAAAATATATATATATATATATATATATATATATATATATATATATATATATATATATATATATATATATATATATATACGGCTCTATACACAAACAGCTAGCTACTTCTGTGTCACTACTTCAAAAGAAGTTGGCGCAAAATATACGTCTCCATACACAAACAGCAGCTACCTCTGTCTCAATGTATCATAAGGAGTTAGCGTCGAAATTTATCGTTCTATAAAATAAAGAAGAAGAAGAAGAAGAAGAAGAAGAAGAAGAAGAAGAAGAAGAAGAAGAGGAGGAGGAGGAGGAGGAGGAAAAAGCAGAAGGAGAAGAAGAAGAAGAAGAAGAAGAAGCAGGGCACATTCTCAACCACCCACCTCAACAATCATGGCGGTGATCATAAACAAAGGCGGAGGGCAACAAGAATACTCTTGCAGGTAGACTCGCTTCTTCAGCGTCCTCTCGCTCCTAGGGACGACGCTGAGGGCGGCCCTGTTGAGGGTGTGGCGGGCCTTCGAGTACTCCACCACCGAGTCGTTCTGCGGGGAATGAAGATTGATTGATTGATTTACGTCTATATTTTATGATTAGGGAATATAAAATTTTTTTTTTCCAGAGGTTACCATCGCAACAATATTTGTTTTTGTTCGATATTTTCTTTGGTAATAAAATTGTTTGATGTTTTATTCGGTAATGTAAACATTCTTTGCTGACAATAAGTAATATTGGGGAATTTAATCGGTGAGGTATTAAAGAAATTTACAGAAAAAAATTTTTTCTCTATCAAACATTTTTTTTTACTGTTTAATATCCTTTTGTAATAACGCAACCTTTTTGAACATTGTACAGTATAATTTTACTAAAGTAATATAAAATATATATAAAAGAATGACCTCTTTTCCATTAGTTTTCAGTTCTAACCAAATTTTTTTTACTACTTAACATCTTTTTTGTAATAAACCAATTTTTGTAAACAATATGCAAAATAATTTTACTAATATAACTTTTAAAAATATATGAAAAAGAACAATCTTTGCGAACAACGTGACAAATATTTTTACTAATATAACGTTAAAAATATATGAAAAAATAACGACCTTTTTTTTTGCATTAATTTTCAGTTCTGACGAAATTTTTTTTTTATTATTTAACATCTATTTGTAATGAACAAATCTATATAAACAATTACAAAATAATTTTACTAATGCAACGTTACAAAATGTGTAAAATAACGACCTCTTTTGTATTAGTTTTCAAGTGACCAAAATTACCTCTCTTGTATTAGTTTTCAAGTGACAAAAATTACCTAAAGAATAAAAATAAAACCTTCGAACTCCACTCACCAGGCGCAGGAACTCCTCGTACTCGATATACCCGTCGTGGTTCGCGTCTGCCTTCTGCAGGAGCTGGATGACGAGGGCGTTCGGCATCCCGTCGGCCTCCTCCGTGAAGAGGATCCTTTCTCTCATGACGCCCATCGGTATCCTACGAGTCTTCTCGGGATCATTGCGGTCCCAGAATTCTTCGGCGATCTGGAGTGAAAAGATTCAGGGGTAAGGAAACAGAGTCGTTTTCGGTACCAAGAATGGATAATAATAATAATAATAATAATAATAATAATAATAATAATAATAATAATAATAATAATAATAATAATAAAGTAAATTATTTTCTGCGTAAAATAATAATTGCGCGTTTATATTCTGGTGGGAATGGAAGAAGCATTATTACGATTTAGGGATTTTTTCGCAGATTGAAACGATTTCAGTTCAGTCATCTTAAATATGGAAACCAGAAGTGGAAAGAAAGAGAAATTATTATTATTATTATTATTATTATTTATAATGTACATCATTCTAATAAAACATACTGGAAGATCATGATGAATTAACATAATCTCACATAGGCTAGAATTCCTCTCTTATAGCTGCTTATAACTAATTAGTTTCTACGTCATTTCTAAAGATTGTATTGCCCATGTGGGCGTGGAGTAATTATTTTTTTGAGATCACAGCTGCATATTCCTCATTTATTAAGGATATTTGTCACACTTTTCAGCAATCTGCTCAGTAAAATTTAAAGGTTATTCGACAACAAACTTAGTTAATTCGTGTTAGGCTGTATTGATTCTTACACGTTATTGAAAATAGCTAACAAACAGTCAATATCTGTTGGGCTGAATTGGTTCTTACCCGCTATTGAAAATAGATAACGAATTAGTTAATTTCTGTTAGGCTGAATTGGTTTATACCCGCTATTGAAATTAGTTAGGCTATACGTTATGCAAAGTTGGCAATGGCTGCTCTGGAAATGATGAAGGATGAAAACTGAAAATCAGTCCATAAAGAAATAAGTACAACAATGTTAAACACTACTCACATCTTTCAAATTCACGGCGCTGTAAAGCCGCTTACTTCTACTTGCGTCCGACCGAGTCGACATGGCGGTAAGTACTGGCTTTTCCTCGATATTTTAATCAGTTCTCTTCTGTCCCTCCGCCTAATCGCTCAGTCACACTTCCGGTTAGTTTTTCGTGTGCTGCCCTCTTGTGCGAAGCGAAGGCAGCACAGCTTCCAAGGGGTCTCCTCTGGTTTAGGTCGTACCAGCTCGATGTGCTCTGTACCAGAAAGAGTAAAATGAATGTTATTCGTCGATTCCGGGGAATTACTTGTCCTGAAGATTCGAAAGATAAAGAGAGGTATTTATATTATTCATCGCTTTCAGGGAATTATCGTGAGAATTCAGGTGATAAGAGATAAGTAGAGGTGATTATTCTTCCCCTACGGTTTATGTTCTTAAGTTTTTTCCTCCTTCAAGAGAGACAAAGTTAAAACGGGGAAATTTTGTTATCTCTAACCTAAAATATGTCAAAGATAGTCCCCTGCCTTACCTACGAATATTATCGTTCATTTGATGTTTACTATTTCCTGTCAACATCGACTCTATTCCATCATCAAGTTTAATTATCGAATTATCTACATTGATAGTTTTCGAAATCATCGCGTTTTTGTCATTATCCTTGAACACAGTCGTCAATTATGAATTTTCAGTAATAACCTCCTTGTTGTTTGTTTATCTAAGAAATTTTTGGTTAATTTATGTATGAAATTCACCCACGGAACAATGTTCCTTTTATTTGTCATCAGTAATTTTGATGTTGCCGCTCTAATGAGACTTTCTTCTTATCAGTTCCGACGAATTTCACGATAACATTCCGCGTGGGGTTTGTGTGATTCATCATTGTTCAGTGTCAGTTTATATATGTATGTATATATATATATATATATATATATATATATATATATATATATATATAATTGTCATATATATATATATATATATATATATATATATATATATATATATATATATATATATATATATATATATATATATATATATATATATATATATATATATATATATATATATATATATAACATTTTATATGAACTTTTTGAACTTATTTTCTGAACACTCAGGCATCATAACGACTCATTGTCTGAAATGTTTTGTAAAATCTGCAAGAGTTACACTTATATTTTGGCCAGTCGACCAAATTTATTTTGTATTCTGTAAGTCCCAGTTTGATAAGATGTAGCTTTTGTTGAAGACATCTTTTTTAGATATAATTTTGCCCGTGTCATGAAGGAGAATGACCATTTGGGCTTCAGTGTTTAAAGTGATTGAATATCGTATTTTAAATCATGATTTTCTTCACAGTATCGCTTTCCTTCATACTTCACTCAGTTTCAACAAGAAGTAATTTCTTTCACCGTTTTTTACGTTGAAGAAAAATTTATCAGAAACTTTACTTTGGATATTATGCAGGCGTGTTTTGACTTGATCTGCATTCTTGCACGCAACCGCGCGTCGCGTAACACTAGCGCCATCTGTCAGCGCAACGTCAAAACGCGACGATTCTTAAATAACAAACAAAGCAAGACTCCAGTTTATCTAATGAAACGTCGGAAACTGACCTTGATTCTGTGCCTCACTTATCGACAAGATTACGTCCTACAGACCAGCTCGTTAGCCTATTTGGCGTTCACGAAAATTAGTATAGCTTTATTCTGTGTTTGAAAGTTTAGTCTAGATGCAACACTAAATCTCTTTCATACTTTATTAAGTGTACTTTTTTTAACGACATTTTATAAATGTTGTCAGGATTTTCTAAAAATCTGTCGTAACTTTGTTGAAATTCACATTCAAGCCCAGTTTAGCCTAGCATAGGCCTATGAAATCTTTATGGAGTTGTTTTGTTCTATGTAAAACGCATTCTTTTTAGCTACATGGATTCCTTCTTTGTAGTTGGGAGGTTTTTAATGTAATTTTGTATTCAGTGACCTTACTGTTAAACCTTCAAGTAGGACGTTTTAAACAACTTATAATTTAAACCTTAACTGGTAACAAAGAATGTATGCACGCTCTAAACTCACTGAAATGAATCACGCAGTACAATTTCGCTAAGGTGTTCATTAAATTCCTAATACGGTTCATTTGTTTCTTTTATGTTTATATAATCGTTTCTTTATTTTATTTCTGGTTTGGTTTCATCGCTCTGGGGCTGGTAATGACCTCGACGAGGTCCTTAATGAGAGAGAGAGAGAGAGAGAGAGTCGTTATTCTGAGAGACGAACCCCCCAGTGACGGTTACGGCTCAGAGCAATGTTATAGAAAATGGCCCATGCTAATATTTTTTTACCCTATATTTTTAACATAAGAAATAAATTTATTTCTGTCGTATGTATGGGAGGTAGTAAATAGTGAAGGGAGTGTAGAATGTCAAGCTCTCTGACATCATAAAAAGCCCTCTTAATGCCTTATTTAAGCATAATTGTCCAGAATGCTGCTGTGTGTCTATACTCTGACTTACCCTTCAGGTTTTAACACTACTAATACCCAAATGTATTACACAATATTTTGTACCAGGCGAGGCTCTTAGACTCATTTTTTGCGTGTCAAGTTCCAATTTACAGTTACAGGGTCTATTTAAATCACGTTTTCACTGATTGCACTTTCCTATATATATACATATATATATATATATATATATATATATATATATATATATATATATATATATATATATATATATATTTGTATATAGTATATATATGAATTTATACTTCCATGAAAGTTTTGCCTTTATCATTGAAACATTAAATGAATTTAGATTAATTTTGATAATTGGACTTATATTTTTTTTTTTTATAAATTTGAGCAAACATCCATATGGAACAGTCCATATGAAAAAAAACGATAAATGGGAGTGAAGAGATTAAACAAATAAATAGGGCAAATCATCAAACACTCGACTCTCTCTCTCTCTCTCTCTCTCTCTAATTAAGCCTTTTTGTCATGAACTGGAGTTGTTGTCTGATAGCTCAGATAACAAATGTCAACTCTTTCACCGCTGATAAGGAATGATAATACGCAATGACATTTACATAGAACAAACGCGCTAATGGAAAAAGGCTTCACATACACCTACAAACGTGCAAATATACACCGCATACACACATACGCATAAGCACACACACACACATACTGTATATATGTGTGTGTGGTGAAAGAGAAAAAAATATTTTATAGAAAGATTTCTTACCCTCAAAGTTTATTAAGTTTGGGAATGTCTTACCTTTGTGTGTTTCCAAATTTTTATGATAATTTTTTCGTCTTCAGTAGACCAAACTCTTGTCAGCCGGGTAAGAGCAATGAAGAAAATCTAATGAAAAATACGATGTCTTTCTTAGTTCACTGGAGTCATTGCTTGGAAATTCCATTTATTACTCATAGAATTTTCATTTCTGCTTTCAAAGATTACGATGTTTTGTGCTTTTCACCCTTCTGTAACGTATACTGGTATCATTGTTTCATTATTTACTTCTGTTGTGAAGGTATTACATTTATTTTTTGTTTTTGTGCACTGAAAGGTAATCAGTGTTTGGCATTATGCTTGCGATGTTACATTTCTGTATGATTTTGTAACGACTATATTATATAAAGTTACTTTCATCACAAAGGAATGACTTTTGTCACTGTAATATATAGTGTAATCACCAACCGCCGATATGTCTGCATAAAGCACTGAAATCACTCCTGTGTACTGTACAAAGGCTAACTGTACAAAATGCTCCAGCATTCGGTATCTTCAGTTCAATGTTTTCACACTTAAGCTGTCCTGAAGCTGACTGTTGAGCTGCCGGTTTAGCTGACGGAAGACCTATTAGCTCAGTTCAGCTGGCTTTTCATTGCTAATTTGCTGACCTCGGTCAAATCTTCCTATTCCCAGCCTCAATGCGAACCGTTCGTTGGGTGTCTGAAGTTCCTCGCGCGTTTATTTTTTCCACTGAATGTTGCCCCTCACAAGGAGAAATTAACGAAAGGGTTGATCTTATGAGGCCCAGAAGAAATCAAAGTCGTTCTTTCCCTACCCTTGTTTTAATTTCTCAGAGGATGAATAATAATGACTATATTTAATTCGCAAGAACTCAGGATGCTTGCGCAATGCGACTTCGTCGGTGGAAGACCGGATGAACGACACGGGACGAGGGACGGTTATTGCTCTTTGCCCTTCACCAAATAAATAGATGAATAAATAAATAAGTAGATAAATAAAAGGATAAGTAAATAATAAATAGATAAATAAATGGATAAATAGATAAATGAATAAATAACATCGTCAGTGAATTTGTAGCAGTCTCTATGAGCCTTAATTGGTAAACGAGGGACGAGTGAGAAAGAGAGATAATTCTACCCAGAGCACCCGACTTTCCTGCTCACGTCAGTCTACTTGTCTTTCACAGGACTTGGAGTTAGACTCACTACTTTTATATACCGTAAGTGAGAAGAGTAAAGGAAATAAGAATAAGCCTAGCTGAGAGAGAGTCATGAATTTTGCCTACAGACAGTGGGAATGTTGTAGGCCTAGGCGTTTCCTTTCTTTATATTAAAGGAAATGTGTGGTGTTAATCAATGTACTTAGTGAACCTTTCCTCAAACGACTAAAACTGTTTCCAAAATACTTGTATTCGTGAATCGCAGTCTCGTTCATAGGCTAAAACAGCTTCTTGTGAATGTAAGAATGCAGTACGTGTGAATGTTTACATGTTATTTCACACATTTCCTAAAAGAAAAGAAAAAAAAAAACCCTAAAGGACTACGTACCTTAAAACTGTTGCTCCAATTGTGCCCTAAAACAAAAAAAGTACGAACGCTCAGCAGACCATTACACATTCACCAAGAGACTGTATGAGACTGCCTGCGTTCTCTCTCTCTCTCCCTCTCTCTCTCTCTCTCTGTCTCTCTCTCTCTTCTCTCTCCAATATCAGAGTGCCTTATCTCGCGTCACTGATTACTTATCTCTTCGTCTCCAATTTAGCCTTTATTGTCACTACTGACGTTTGTTTTCATTGCTTATCGCTTTTAACTCTTTTATACGGAATATTGTCGATTTATTTAAGGTTGTCGATTTATTTAAGGTTGTTCACGCAAAACGTTTTAGTCTAAGTTGTTGTCAGTTCGGTTCCCTCGCTTACTGCGTACTCCGTAGGTAGCTCAGGTCTCATTGTGACCTGTTGCTGTTCCCACGAGATTCCCAAGGGGGTGCCGGTGGCCTTAGGCATTCATCAGGGTCACCCATACGAATTCTGACCAAACCCAGTCTCTTATCTTAACAGGTAAACTTCGAGGTTTATTAGACCGAGGAAAACACGCGTTGCGTCACATGAGCCCACGTGTGGGTTACACACTCCGGACGCGTCAACGTAACTCACTTTGTTTGATTTCATTTGAATTGAACAGGATGTGAACAAGGTCGGATGCAGATTCGGTTTTAGGTATAAAACTGATTTAGGCGAGTTTGTTCTATTAACTAAGTTGATTTATGGGAGGACTGTCACAGGTTATTGGTTTCGACGACTTTCCCATTGCTGTTAAGTTTTGCTTAATTTTACGATTTAGGCTGACAAGGCAAGTTCTGGGGCAAAAGCCATTTCAGCAATTAAGATAGTAAACAAGTAAAAAATGCGCTGAAGTTTCTTCAGCGCAATCGCGTTTTCTGTACAGCGTATAATCAAGGCCGCCGAAAATAGATCTATCTTTCGGTGGTCTCGGTATAATGCTGTATGAGCCGCGGCCCATGAAACTTTAACCACGGCCCGGTGGTGGACTATCCTATATAGTTGCCAGAAGCACAATTATGGCTTATTTTAACGTTAAATGAAATAAAAACTACTAAGGATAGAGGGCTGCAATTTGGTGTTTGATGATTGG
The DNA here is from genome assembly GCF_040412425.1 of Macrobrachium rosenbergii. NCBI lineage: Eukaryota > Metazoa > Arthropoda > Malacostraca > Decapoda > Palaemonidae > Macrobrachium > Macrobrachium rosenbergii. The sequence goes on along the minus strand of NC_089787.1, from coordinate 28,379,172 downwards.
AGGGTGGATGATCAACATACCAATCTGCAGCTCTCTAGCCTCAGTAGTTTTTAAGATCTGAGGGCGGACAGAAAAAGTGGGACAGAATAAAGTGCGGACGGACAGACAAAGCTGGCACAAGTTTTCTTTTACAGAAAACTAAAAAGGAGGAGGGAGTTGGAGTGGTTGGACAGCAAGATAAAGAGATCCAAACGGTAAAGATGAAATGCAAGGATCTGAAGGTGGAACTTGGAGAAAACCCCCAGTTACACTGAGAAGTAATAGTTAGAGAGGTTGAACAGCAAGATTGAAGAAAGGAAACGGAAATTAAACTAGGGGCCGATGGAACGCAACAAGCACCCTTTAGTAATGCCTACAGTGCACCACGTGAGGTGCTTTGAGACACTAATTTCGTAGGGGTCAAGTTTCGGAATTTTCCCCCTGCTTCCGTAGTGTCAGTTATAGATATTCTTTCGTATCCTTCGCATCAAATCTATTTCTTTCTTAATAGGTAAGGCTGATGGGGTAGGCAATCTTCCCGGATTGGAGCGTTTCAGGACCTGTTCCTGTCACTCAACTGACAAAGCTTTGGAATTCTCATCCTGCTTTTGTTTTCCCCATCAGAGGACGTTCATCTGTCATTTCATTCATGGTTAAGCCGTAACCTTCTTCCGACCTTGCTCGCCTCCTTACCTGGGCTAGAAAGGGGTATTTAATAGTAACCGGAATACTAATTATAAGGGATAAGTAATGTTCAATTATGTTTTTCGTATAGGTATTATTACTTTACTGTACCATTTACTTTATAATCCTAATTACTTTATAGTTCCAGTTACTTTGCAATCCCAATTACTTTATGGTCTCAATTACTTCATAGTCCCATTTGAAGTAAATCTAATGAAGGGAAAGGAAATATTCTTTGAAAAATCAATTTTATTCTTCTTGTACATCTCAAAAATCATTTAAAACTAGAAGGAAGTCAATCTTCAATTCACAAAAATAACAACACTGAATTTAAATGGCCTTAGGCAATATTTAAATGCTTTATACCTGCAAAACATACCATTAGCTTATGATAACATTTTTTAGTGTGAAAAATACCTTAGAGGAATATAATGCTGATATTTCACCACATACAAAAATATCAATTAAAATGATTTTGAATACTTTCACAGAAATGCTGTCTGAATGAAAAGGAACTTTATAGTTTTAAAGGTCTTAATATTAGACTTGTTTTAATTATTACAATTTTATATGAGTAATGTTTTTCTGTCGTCTCAATTATCTTGTCACCTTTTCAAATATGAGGAAGCCATTCTGTGAAAGTTGATCGACCAAGTTCAGTGACCTTTAGCTTGTTATATAAAGTGGGTAATAATGGTAATTATAAAAATAACATGTTAAAATAGAATGTGATCCCTTGATCTGAAAATATCACTTAAAATTAGAGCTGAATGCCTTATCAGAAATGTTCCAAGGAACTGTAAATGATAATATAACAGTTTAGTTTGATATTAAAAAACTGGGGTCTCAATTATAAAGGTCATCAAATGCATGTCCTGGTAAATACAATAAGGAATCACAGATTTCCTAGATCTAGGCGCAGTTTCTAGACCAACGACGTATAGCGGGTAAATCTCTAAACCTGAGTCGTTGGTCGCCTTCCGTGCATCTTGTCCAGAATCCTTTGCTTGACCCTACGGGCGTAGGCCCTCTTGAAGGCGGAGTACCTGAGGTCCTCCGCTTTCAGTTCCTCTTCCCGAATGGCCTCCTGGAGTTTCCTGTCGTTGATGTCTTGGATTTCCTTCAGAGCCTTCTCTCTGTACTGTAGTTTGGCCTTGTTGCTCTGCGGAGGGAAGAAACAGCTTTGTGACTTTGTGAGTTTCTAAAATTCGTTTCTGTACTTCTAAATTGTGTTATCAATGTCTGTAAACTAATGTATCTTTGACTATCAAACCTTATAAATTAATTGTAGGTTTTTTTATCGTTGAAATGCACGTTGTTAGACTTCTAAACTGTTGGTCTTAGACCTATAAACCCGATTTTTTTTTATTCGGCTCGCGAGGAGAAATTCTGTTTTCTTAGAGTTATGAAATAATAACTATTTTCATTGTTCACTGGTCTATGTATTCGCCTCTCCGGGTTTTAAGCATTTCAGCAACAACAACAACAACAACAACAACAACAACAATAATAATAATAATAATAATAATAATAATAATAATAATAATAATAATAATAATAATAATAATAATAATGCAGGAACATTGGATAGACTAAGTTACTACTGGGTCACTCAGCAAAAATCCAGCTTAAGGAGTAATTTGTTATTAATTTCTTTTGAATCGAACCTGGTAAGAAGAAAAATTATCATTGTTAAATTATGTGAATACTATGAAATAACTGCAAATCTGCATTAATGTATTTTTATAATGAAAGATAAAAAAAAAATCAAACCATCAAGCACCATGTAAGCCCCACCTCCGTCTTCCAGTGTTGCTGATGTCTCTCGTGAAGCTGGTCCGAGAGTTCAATGTCCTTGCGAACGTCAACTAAGTTAGCCCTGGCCGTCTTCCTACGTCTGGCAAGTTCAACGCATCTGTATAAGATGAGATTTTACTCAGTTTTCAGGATATTAGTGAGTAAAGTACTTTCTTTTTTCTTAAAATCTTCCTCTGAAAACCCTTATGGACGGGGTCGACAGACTATAGATAGACCCAAGAGGGTTCCAAAAGGAAATCAGTTTGTAGAGAGAGGCAAGTTATAGAAAAAGATGTTTAAGAAATAAATAAATGTGAGGGAATAGAAAATAAATTCGATACACCTGCAATTCAGGAGACTTCTCAGAGAGTAGGGATGAATTTGTTCCTAGCTGAAGTATCTTGAGATCTGGGGATTGATGAGCTGCATCAGGCAAACTATTCTACATTCAGTTGTGGCTAAGATAAAATTCTTAGCAAATTGAGTAGTATTAAAGTAGTTGTTAGAAGATGTCACACTGTTTATAGCAGCAGCCTGCCTAGTGTTAGGAGCTAAAACAGTTAGACCAGGTAAAGATGAGTGGAGAGGATGGATGTCGTTGTAGTACATTTTAAGCAACAAACATAACGTTCTCAATCCTTTAGGGGGTTAGTGTCGTTAGTACATCTCACGCGGTGCGCTTTAGGTATTACTGAAGGTTCTTTGCAGCGTCCCTTCGGCCCCGAGCTGCAACCCCTTTCATTCCGTATACTGTACCTCTGTTCATATTATCTTTCTTCCATCTTACTTTCCACCCTCTTCTAACAATTGTTTCATAGTACAACTGCGAGGTTTCCCCCCTGTTATGCCTTTAAAACCTTTTTACTGTTTCCTTTTCGACGCTGAATGACGTCATATGTCCCAACGCTTGGCCTTAGGCCTAAATCTTAGATTCCAGTTCCAATGACGAACTCTACGACTATGCCACACGTTAACTAATAATAATAATAATAATAATAATAATAATAATAATAATAATACTCACTGTTCATCCAGATCTTTCTTGAGTTTCTCCTTCTTCTCGATTCTCTCCAGTTTTTCCCGCCATTTGTCGTCCTCGTATCTTTCGTGGTTCTCGATGACCCTCTCGGCCCACTTGGCGTCGTATTCTTCTCTCTCTCTGATTCTCTCCTGCTTCTCTCTCACCTGGACGGCTCTTCCGGCCAATACCTGGTCGGGGAAAACCGGTGAGGGAGTTTTTACTTGGGTATTTTTATACTACGTGTTTTCTTCAAGTGTGATTGGCGTGGGAGGGTATTCAATTTATTTATTTGTCTGTTTCATGCTCATTATTATATGAATATGATTATTTTGTCGAATGGATTTTTATTCATTGATTAAAGTGAATGATTAAGATTAGGACCATAAATTTTTTTCATAATTTGAATGTGTATAAGAGGTATGGATACGTTTGTCAGTAAGAATGTATACAAGCAGTATACGTGCAATGCATTATACGTAGCCTAGGAAACGAAAGAAATTAACGCATCAAGACCAGTGTCCTATAAAAAGTTTTATGAGTTAAAGAACAAAACAGATTGTTAGTCAGGCTGAGATGACCTTATCACATGACAGGTTCTTGCTCATCTGAGCAACGCTTAAATATGCACAGAAACATGCGCTCGTAATGACGTTATCGACGATGACTCAGGATGACGTCATCGACGCTCACGCAGAGTGACGTCATCGCCAGTTGCTAGCTAGCTAGCTGCCCGGCTGACTTGACCAGAACTGACCTTCGTGTGGATGCGCTGACCGCGTTGCTTCGGCGTGATTGGCTGCGCTGTTGGTGGAATGTAAGACCTGGCGGTTCTCAGTAGATCCTTCCTCTTCTTCGCCTCCTCCTTCAGTTCCTTTAGGCTCTTCGGGGGGGCGTCGCCCTCCGAAGGGGTCTTTTCGACGGATACCTTGTTGCTCTGAAATTCGTGACGTGAAAGTCTACAAGTAATGTTTGATTCTTGTTGACACAGTTTGGTTATAAGGTTAACTGATATTTTAGGGAGAAGTTTCACTATAAGGTTAATTGATGATATCAATTAACCTTATAGTCAAACTTCTCCCTAAAATATTAATTTACCTAATAGTTAAACTTCTCCTTAAAATGTCAATTAACCTTATAGTCAAACTTCTCCCTAAAATATTAATTTACCTAATTAAACTTCTTAGAATATCAATTAACCTTATAGTCAAACTTCTCCTTAAAATATCAATTAACCTTATAGTCAAACTTCTCCATAAAATATTATTTTAGGGAGAAGTTTGACCACAAGGTTAATTGATATTTTAGGGAGAAGTTTGACTATAAGGTTAATTGATATTTTATGGAGAAGTTTGACCATAAGGTTAATATTTTAGGGAGAAGTTTGATTATAAGGTTAACTGATATTTTAGAGAGAAGTTTAACTATAACGTTAATATTTTAGGGAGAAGTTTAACTATAAGGTTAATATTTTATGGAGAAGTTTAACTATAAGGTTAATATTTTAGGGAGAAGTTTGACTATAGGGCTAATTAGTATTTTTAGGAACATTGAATTACCTATAGGTCTTCGTGCGGTAATTTTGCAAACTCTGACAACAAAACCTGTTGAATGATTTCACAATTCACGTAAATTTGGTCGAAAGTTATGAAATAGTCTCGGAGAAGTTAGGTAAGACCTGTTGAATGATTTGGAAATTCATGCGTGGAGCTTAATTTAACTACATATGAATAATGCAGAACTTTGACTCAAGACTTCTTGAACTATTTTAAGAGGTTGAATCGAATTCAACTTGTTAGTTTACCAGAGCTTTGGTTTTATGACCTGTTGAATTATCTTCAAGATGATAGGGAAGGTTTCATAGACTTGGTATGAGTTAACGCTTCAATTGTCGTAAAATCCACATATCATATCAGTAGTGATGTATTTTTGGAATTTGTGATCAATGTTCAGTGAATTGACACAGCTTTTGTATACTGATTCAAAGTGCTACTTTACAAAAAGTAAATCAATAGATGCTCATTATTGCTTAGGAAATCTCGAGGTATAAGCGAGGCTTCCATCAAGAAATGGGTAATGTTGCTGTTTCTTTAATCTAGAAGACATGAGGTTTATTGATATTTTCATTCTAAAGCAACACGCATTACCTGAGCAAAATTTGAGTGATTAGTTTCCAGTGATTGCATGCAAGACGGCAACTGAGTTTTGTTGATGAAATTTAAATTTCGGGATATGGTTGTAATTTTTTGTGTTTATTGCTATGGCTTGACTACACTTTACCACAGAGACCCTGAAAAACCACCAGAATTTTAAAGAAAGAGAAATACCTCTCCGACGGAGAAACTATGCAACTGAGCTCGTAGCTTCTCGATCCTCTTCCTGATGACCGCGTCCTCTTTCGCTTCTATTTTATCTTCTTTGCCCTCGCTCTCCCTGGTTTTATCATATCTCGCCAACTCCTTCATCTTGTTCGTTTCGTGCTCGGACAGGTGGTAAGTTAAAGGCTGATGGCTACGTCGCGTAGCATCGACAAAGTCCTTCCTACCACCTTTTTCCCTGGTCCACTTGGTGATCTTGGTCGCCATGCTTCCAAACGACGCTGTTGCCATGGCGACGGGGACGCTACAACTGTCAGTTTCTGATCAGCTGTCTCTTCTCAGACGTGGCGTGGATACGGTCGATTTGGGGATCGATACTTTCGTTATTATTAAGTAAAATTTTAATATATAGCTTTTTTTTTACGTTGGTTTTATTTGTTGATGATGCATTGGCATATCTGAGTTAGTATTTACACGCTGAATTTATTTGAACCTCGAAAGTTATCTTGGCGCCAAAATTTGAAGGCAGTTCTCGCGCGAATATTTCAAAGCTTTGAAAGCTTTCAAAGCTCTCTTCAGCAACATCTCTGGTGCTTCGTGACCTTCCAGCTTTGAAGACGCATCAGAGCACTGTTTTTTTTATTCCTGCTATCCCAGAAGTTTAGATACTCAAGCTATTTCCTTTCTTTATTCAAAGCAAATAGATAATCCATGCATTTAAAACATTCATATCCAACGTACGAGTTAAGAATATCAAGTAGCCAGTTTTTCATGGTACAGATGTCAGATACTTCCCAAGTTATTTTCTAGAATGTTTGTGATTATTTATTTGTTTGTTTCACTTATCTACTTGTGGTTTCTGAAAGCTGTTAGTCAGTTTGTTCATCAAAATAAAATTATCTGATTCTTCATCAAATTATAATTATCAATTTGACTATTTTCTGCCTGTTCATTAATTTGTACATATCTCAGTTCAAACTATACTACGAACATTCTTACTCAAGGTGACACTATAATATATAAAAAAAAATAAAATTGAGCGCTTTTTTTTTTGGTTCATACCTTAAAGCATTGCTTTAATGACTGTACAGAATTCAGAGGAAATTAATATATACCACGAGAAAATTCATGTGACGAAGGAACCGATAATATCCGGATGCATTCCGGTTACGGATCGCTGGTTCGGAATTTTTTTATCTTTGGTTCCCCCTTTTTTTTTTTTTTTGTTATCCGGTTCAGAGAATTTGTTCATTCTTTAATGAGTGTATCCGCTCTCTGAACATCCATTGATCACTGATTTGATTTTTTACAGTTTTCGTTTTATTTTTTTTTGTTTGCAAATATACTTTTATTGCAATTGTTATTTTCGTACGCCATGTTTCCAAAATAAATTCAAGTTTGACGAGATGCTGGAAATTACCATTTTTAAGTTAGGAACTTTTGTCCAGTTTGGGATATGACCATCCATTGAAAAATTATGTAAATAATGTAAAAGATATATAATCGTCTTTATCTCATTAATGGTGAGACACGAAAGGAGCGTATGACGCATGCGCGTTTATTTCCTACTGTACTGCATTCGAATTTCTCTTTGTCTTCATTCCAGATAGACTGGTGGTGAGTTGCCGTTGGTCAATTTCATCACGGTACGAATGCATCAAAGTGGTCCTACGAGGAAAAATATTGCTGAGACATCTCTCTCTCTCTCTCTCTCTCTCTCTCCATTTAGTCGCAGATTTAACGTAAATTAATGTTTAAAAAATAGAAACTACATCTTTTTTGTAACAAACTTTACCTTGGTATACACAGTCTGGGGTCAGACCGAGTCCCGAGCGTTCGCCCGTGACCCTGTGAACTGGTGTGGGTGTGGGAGGGCGCTTTGGTTTGTGGGGAGGGACAGGGGGAGGGGCCCCTATAAAGATAGATAGGGATCACGTATCCTGGGGAAGGCAGCTAGAATTGATGGGGGGAATTGCGATGGAAAATATGGTAGACCTGAACTGAGATATTAAGGCGAAGTGAAACATTAAGACGAATGGGAAAGGATATAAAGTCGTTGATAGTAACTGAGTTCGTGTGTGTGTGTGTGTGTGTGTTCATGTGTGCGCGCGCGCGTGATTGTCATGATGGCGGGGAGGAGGAGAGGATTGGGAGGTGGGGTTTATGGTTGAAGGAGTGCTATGTTTATTATCAAGGCTGCGGGATCCTCCCCTACAGGTACGCCGAGGCATTCAGGATGTTGGCTCAGCGACTCACCCAGTGAGTGACTCAGTCTTCCCTTGGCTCTCGTTGTGTGAGGAGGAGCTGGACCATACTATCTTCGAGACCAGACCTGGGATGAACAATTGTTAATGCATCTTCTGGTAAGATTTTTCAATCAGGCTATTTTTTATGTGTCACTGTGTAGTAATTGAAATCATTTTCAGTAGTCTGATTCATGTATCTTCTTGAAGATTATAAAACGTGATCAAAACGTGTCCGTGAAAGTGGTGCATTGAGTGAAGTGTTTATTTGCGCGAAATTACGAACCAAAACTGATACGCGAAAATAAATCCTCTTCAAATCTCACTCAGTTTTCCATAGTTTCCTGAAGGTCAAACATTGCTTACCTGTTGCTTTCCTGGGATTAGGTAACTAGACCACGCGAGCCGTTGCCATTACGTAATCTTTTGAAAGGGAGAAGACGGTGTTTGAACTTGAGAAAATTTGACCTTAGTTTTTGTTGGGTTATAAGTTGTAACTCTATCAAGTGTTTGTTTTTTTGTATTCTTTGTCTCTGACTAATGAGAGCGGATGCAGAGTAGGGAGACAGGTGTAGGTGGGAGAAATCCTAATCTTTCCTAGAATGCCTTGTCCTGACCTAACCAGATTTAACCTTCCTAACAATAACTTAGGGCGCCGTGGCCTCAACTGGCCTGGGGAGCTTCCCCCCAACCCCAACCCCCAAATTGCACTGAACATTCCTGTCTCCTTGCTCTGTAGACTACCCGACTATTGTATAAAAAAAAGAAAAAAAATGAGTAAAATTTTCTTCGGCGTAATAGAGTTTTCAAAACGGCCACGGCCCATGAAGCTTAAAGCTGCGGCCCTTGAATTTAAAGCCGCGGCCCATGAAACTTTCAGCCACGGCCCGGTGGTGTCCTGTGTTGTTGGCACCTATAGTGATGCCAGATGCACGATCATGGCTAACTTTAACCTTAAATAAAATAAAAACTACTGAAGCTAGAGGGCTGCAATTTGATATATTTAATGACTGGAAAGTGGATGATCAACATACCAATTTGCAGCCCTCTAGCCAGTAGTTTTGAAGATCTGGGGGGACGGACAAAAAGAGCGGACGCACAGACAAAGCCGGAACAATAGTTTTCTTTTACAGACCACTAAAAGAGGCAGATGGTGTAAAGTAAACCTGTTTTGTTTTATCCGATGACAAACAGCTAGGAGGAAGAAAAAAAGGAATGTCTTCAGATGAGGACGTAGGAGAGCTCCAGAGATGAACTGGGAAAGGTCACTTAGCCCTGTGACTCATTTTTATTTTGCGTCTTCTTTCGGAGCAAGCAGTTTGTTTATTTGCTTGTGGGAAGTAAACAACACAAACGCATTTTAACCCTGCTGAACCACAAGGGAAAACCATAATAATACAGTCTTTTTTATTTATAGAATGAACTTTTTTTTATTGTCGTTCAGAATTTCCGTGAATGTTTGTTTGATGATTTTTGTCAGTATGATAATAGGATTTTTATTTTACTTTGCTTTAAAGCAGTATTGCTTGATTTTTGTAAATATATATATATATATATATATATATATATATATATATATATATATATATATATATATATATATGTCTATACATACACACATAATTATAAATATGTATATATAAGTATTAGTAAAATAGTAAAGATTTTGTGCATTGCATTTCCTAACTCCCATGTAATATATACTACTCCCACTTTTCGATGAAAGTTCAACATGAGTAATAAATGAATTAATGGATAAGCATAAGATTTCATAGATAAAATCGTGTTACTTACAAATATTGAACTAGTTTTTTCACATTTCCTTTTTACAGAATAGATAAAAGAGGAATATAGAAGAAGTCAATCGATGCCCGGGATAAAAATACTTTTAACAAAAAAAAATTACGTTACGTTTTGTTTATTGCTTTTGATTTACTTATTTTGTTTATTGCTTTTGTTTTACTTTAACAAATCCTCCAATTTTAGGTATTAATGAGACTAATGAAAATCATAATGAAAGCTAAATAATGAATAAATAAAATGATATATACAATCATAGAAAAAATTCTAAAAACTCATCCAAAAATATCTACGTTAAATGCAAAAAAAAAAAAAAAAAAAAAAAAACACTTGGATAAGCGCAAATGAATGTTGTGTTCGACGCAGGCCGGAAGTCTAACGCTAAATTTAAGGTCCTGTTTTTTTTTTTTTTTTGTGACAATGGTGTCTTCAAGGTCCCTGGAAAGTGTTATCTCATACGTCAGGCAATTTACTCTTGTTTGGTTATTTTTGTCGGATTTCTTGTGATATATGTATATGCATACAGTACACGATATATATATATATATGTATATATATACATATATATATATATATATACATATATATACATATATATATATTTATATATTATGTATATTTTGTATATATATATGTATAATATATATCTCTATATATGTTATATGTACATATATGTACGTATGTATTTATACATACATATATATATATATGTGTGTGTGGTGTGTATCTATGTATGTATGCTTGTGTGTGCGTATGTTTGTTTCGTCTTCCTGTTTCCGTTACCGTGATCACAAATTCAAGGAAATTTTCCCTGAAACTCAGAATCTTAAATGAAATCTAACATAGAATTAAGGAAGCATGACGTGCAACATTCATTAACCGCATCCTGTCCTTGTTCCGGCGTTTGAGAGGTTACGATTCGTAAATATCTCTCTCTGCACATGTACACACGTGCGTATATGTGTCTGTAAGCCTTAAGTTGAGCACAGGTTTAAGTACGTGTGGGTATAATTTTGCAGTTTTTTTTTTTTTTTTTTTTTGCTTATGGGCCTGAGCAAGCAGGTTTGTATAACTGTGTTCTCTATGATTAATACACATGCGTATATGTGATTGTAAGTCCTCAGTGGAGCACAGGTTTAAACACATACAGGTATGATTTTCACGTTTGTGCTTGAGCAAGCAGGTTGATGTAACTGTATTCTTGACAATGAATATCTTTTCGTAGACTGATGAATATGAATGAATCTTCGAAGGACATTGTAATGTCATATAACTTCACCTTCATATTTATAAAGTAATTCTGTAAGTCATTGGTATTTTAGTAGTAAGAGACAAATAGATGCGTAAAACCTTTTATTTATAAACATATATTTTTTTCGGACATGTACATGGCGCTTAAGACTTGCGCAGTGTCATTTTACATCTGAATACGTAAACGGCTTATGACGTAATAATCGCTGCAAAATATGCAGTTATTATAATGTCATGTAAATCACTTTTATCTATTCAATACCTGTTAATTTCAAGTCTGTACTTGCCTCCACTTACTTTTGTATTCCACGATTTTATAAATAAAAAAAAGAGACATTTCTTTTTAAGCACCTCTCAAGAATCATTTGTCTCTTGTGCCCACACCTGAACTATTCTTGAAAAAGTTATAAGAAAATCTTTAAATGCCACTTTATCATGTTTGACCTGATAGCTGAGATGTGAGAAGAAGCTGTATTCATGTATATAATGTAAGCTAAATTTATTTCAGTATGCTGCATATGTAGACTAATAACATTTTACTATTGCATTATACTACATATTCTTTTTTATTCCAGTTTGACAGATACAAGATTCGTCTGCCAGCTATGCTATGCACTGAGAGCACACGTCTTCATCTCGAGTCTATAGAAAGGAAACGCCAACGTTGACAATAACAATTTTACGAGGAGAATAATACCAAGGAAGTGGTGGAAAGGAGAACGAAGATCCTCGGGGATATTTAGAAGATTTCGAAGGCTCCTGTAAGGCGGGAGTGAAAAGATGGCTACCATAGATACAGTCGAGTCTGCTAATGTGGGTAACAGTTTCAGGTGTCATTGGTTTTCGACTGAGAGTAAATGGTTTTTCTTGCTACTGTTTATTGGAGAAAGATGTTTTTAATTAGCTAAGTATTTTTATTATGAATAAGTGCTGTCAAAATTCTCAGTAGAGGTTCCATTTTCGCTTACTTATTGCCTATAAAGATTGTATTGTAATTATGGTGAAATCTTAGATTATTACTGTCATATCAGTATGCAAGTCTCTCTCTCTCTCTCTCTCTCTCTCTCTCTCTCTCTGAGTTAAATTCGTGAACCTGTCTTAGAAAAACTCTATTTATATTGCATTTTGACCCCAAGCAGGGGCATTTAAACCCATTATAGCCGCAGAAACAACAAGCCAAGGGATTACGGAAGCTTAGCTGACTTCATGTATCTTTAACCTTCGTATTGCAAAAGTGTGTGAAAGATGGAGCGTGACTGGAACGTGAAAATAATTTTACCCACATTCCTCCGGCTAATTGCAACTCATGGTGGTAACTGAGCAGCGGCGTTTGTTTATATTGACCTCCGCGTTTGTTTGTGAAGCTGGTAACTAAGTAGTTATGGTACCAAGAAATCTGTATTTTTTGTGAGATGTGTTAAGGGTTTCCCCTTTCTTGTACTGAGCAATATGCACGCAAAAATGCATTCGTCATTAGATTAGCAACTCATGTCAGTTGCTATTCTGTATACAGTATGAATGGTTGGCTGATTTCACGATCTTTAATACGTTACAAACTTATTAACCGTTACAACAGCTTGGCATTATCTTTGTCATTTGCATATTACAACCACAATGGCATTTTTTTGCTAATCCTTAACCTCGTGCGAATGTGTTTAGCTCTTCTTATTTTTTAATATGTTAGGGTGCGTCCACATTGCAGTAAAACTTGTCATAAACACACGTTGGCAACTTATTGTACACAATCACAAGCAGGTTGAATGCTAATGACTTACTGATAGTTCTCACCAGTGGTTTATGCGATTGTTCATCATTTGCCGAAGGCTCGTTCTCCAATCACTGTTCTTGACTTGTTTTCAACATGTTTGTGATAAGTAGCCAACCTGTTTGTGATATGTATGTGACAAGTAGCCAACCTGTTTGTGATATGTATGCGATAGGTAGCCAACCTGTTTGTGATATGTACGTGATAAGTAGTCAACCTGTTTACCTGTTTGTGATATATATGTGATAAGTTGCCAACCTGTTTGTGATATGTATGTGATAAGTAGCCAACCTGTATGTGATGAGTCGCCAAACTGTTTGTGATCTATATGTTATAAGTTGCAAACCTGTTTGTGATATGTATGTGATAAGTAGCCAACCTGTTTGTGATATGCATGTGATAAGTCGCCAACCTGTTTGTGATATGTATGGGATAAGTTGCCAACCTGTTTGTGATATGTGTGTGATAGGTAGACAACCTGTTTGTGATATGTATGTGATAAGTCACCAACCTGTTTGTGATATGTATGTGACAAGTAGCCAACCTGTTTGTGATATGTATGTGATAAGTTGCCAACATGTTTGTGATATGTATGTGACAAGTAGCCAACCTGTTTGTAATATGTATGTGACAAGTAGCCACCTTGTTGTGGTAAGTAGCCGACATGTATTTATGACGTTTGACTGTTTGTGTGAACGCACCTTTATATATTTGCCTTTTCATAGTTCTATACAAGTTGCAAACACCTGCTAATTTTCACAGTTTCTTTACCCTGGACAGGAGGCACCACCGACCTCGAACTGGGTCCAAGAGATAGCGCAAAAGTTCTGGGAGAGCCAGGACCTGCAGAGGAACCGAAGGATTCCTCTGTCCAAGGTCAAACGAGCCCTCCTGGAGACGGAGAAAGGGGACAGGATGCCCAATTCTCTGGTAGTCAGGCTCCTGATGAAGGCAGACCTGAATAACGACGGTTATATAGACTACGAGGAGTACATGACCTTTGTAAGTGTATATGCTAATGTTTATGTTCTGATGTATCAGAAATTTGTATTTGTTTGCTGTCTAAGTACCAAATTGTTCATACGCGGAGCAAATCTGGGTCTTAACATTAGGATAAATCTTCTAGCGCCTGCGCACTCCCGTCTCACCTCCGTGACGGATGCCAGATGCCACCAATTCCTTACGTAAACAATTCTTGTTGTTTTTAACCGGTTTCCAGCTGGCGCCAAAAGATTTATCCTAATGTTAAGACCACAGGTTCTTGCTATTTGTTTGATAAATTGTCAAGGTATTGTATAACAGAGATTATTTTTTTCGTCATACATGTAGAGCACAAGGAATTTAGTGGTTTTCTACCAAAATCATATTTCCAATTATTACCGTAAATTACTTTATTTGTTGTTTAACTTATTGATGAAAATGGGTATATTTCAATGATTCTGCTATTTTCGTCAGTGAGACTGAAAGAAACATCTAAAGATGAAAGGTTTTCAAGCTAGAATTCAGTGAAAAGGTCTGTTGTTAAAGAAACCGTTATTGCATTTGACAGTTAGCTCCAATTGTAACTTTATAGTGAGTTCGGAATACAATAGATTTCACAGAAAAACTCATTGTTCCGGAACGTGCATTTAAAGTCTTTTTTTTTTTTTTTTGCTATATTTAAGTACTGTAAAAGGATTTCTGCTAGATATACAAAAGTTGATATAATTTACCGTTATCAGTTCTTCTACTCATTAATTAATTTCTTTTATCCATTTCTCATTTGTGAAATATTGGGTTGGAGGGAAGGGTAGGGATTCTTGTCAAATGTTATATTTTGTTTTCATCAATCAAGTAAATGTGTTAATAATATCATTTGTGTTTTGGGAACTGACGGTAAATATCAGCAGTCGATATCAGTAAGGCTAATCGTGATTGGCGGAAGCTCATGTTCAGCACTTGTCATTGGTTAAAATGACATCGGCTGTGGATATTTGCCGTCAGCCCCAACTGGTTGACTACGTAGGCCATTTAGTGAGTTAGCTTTACCTGTATTTATACCTAATGCTTTATTTTTAGCACTGTTTAGCTTAATTATATATATATATATATATATATATATATATTTATGTAATAAATATACACACAACTATGTATTAATATATATATATATATATATATATATATATATATATATATATATATATATATATAGTATACTGTATGTATGTATATATATATATATAATACATATATATATATACTGTATATATGTATGTATGTGTATGTATGTATGTAGCTATACCTTTATATGCATGTCAGTATTAATTCTTTAATTTCTCTCAACTACCAAACCAATTCTTTTATTTTTCTTATTCTACATTTAGCTTTATTTACTTATACTCTTCACTGTATACTTAAATTTTTCCACTACCAGGCGGAGGCAGCGTCCAAATACCCGAGAAGGAGGGACACCTTCAGCAGGATGACCATGACCTTTGTCCCTCGGAACGAGAGGACGGCTGCGAAGAGGTACTACCTGCAGATGTATTCCTGCTGTCCGCCTCCCCTCTTCATGATTCTCGTGTCCCTGATGGAGGTATGAACGAAGATGTAAAGTGTTTTTTTTTTTATCTTCTTTCCATTGGCGAGATGTTTTACCTGTGGGGGTCCTTTGATGATGATGATGATGATTATTATTAGTATTATTATTGTTATTATTATTTTATTATTATTATTATTATTATTATTATAAAGTCTTTTCAGTTCTTCCCACTTTATATAATATCAATTCCACTGATGCTGCTATTCTTTTTAACAGGACATGTTTAAAAGAGGGTCTACTCCATTCATAATTTATTATTATTATTATTATTATTATTATTATTATTATTATTATTATTATTATGCAAATAAATGCTATTCTTAAGGAACAAGCCTATAGGGGTAATTGACTTGAAATTCAAGCTCCCAAAGAATATTGTGTCAGCCTTGGTTATTATTATTATTATTATTATTATTATTATTATTATTATTATTATTATTATTATGCAAATAAATGCTATTCATAAGGAACAAGCCTTCAGGGGTCATTGACTTGAAATTCAAGTTTCCAAAAAATATTATGTCTTGATTATTATTATTATTATTATTATTATTATTATTATTATTATTATTATTATTATTATTATTATTATTATGATGATGATGATGATGATGATGAAAATAAACCCTATTCATACGGAACAAGCCTACAGTGGCCACTGACTTGAAATTCAAGCTTCCAAAGAACATGGTGTTCATTGGAAAGAAATTACAGAAGATAATAGAATATACTGAAAGAAGGGACCTACATAAGTACGGGCGAATTGTTTTAGGGTAGTAATGCATTGCACCTTCGCTTGAACATTTGAGGTTCTAATTGCGCAACATCCTGAGAGAGACTGTTTTGCATACGTTGCAGTCTCAGTTATGCCAGATATAGTTTATTGTTACTCTTGTTATTCACGATATGCATCCAGTCTTGCGAAAATTCAAAAGATCATAGGCTTACATGTCAGTTTATTCATTTTCGAACAGAGTCTAATCCCCAGTTAAAAGGCCTTTAATTCCTTTTAAAGTGTCCTACAGATTTATTTTGATGTCCGAAGGTCTCCTGACTTGATAAATTTGATGTCCATAAAGAATTACTATTTTGAAAAATTTACTCTGATTTCCTTCAGTATTTTGAAATTCATTCAAAATTCCCTTTCTTCCAGATAGGCGCCTTCATTTACTACAAGGTCGACATGGTGAACACAAGCAGTCCGCTACAGTCTGTACCTCTCTACTCCCCTCTCATCTTCAATCCGTTCAGGCGCTATGAGGCTTGGCGTTACATCACTTACGCTTTGCTGCACAGCGGGTATGATTCAGAGCACTTATTTCTTTTTATTCATAGCACTAGATTTGGGTTGGTTAATCGTACTAGAATCAGGTAACAGGAATAGCCCTAGAAAGTCGGGTGACTGTAATTTTTTTTTTATGTAACTCTGTCATTAGGTTGTGCTTCACAATGGTCTAGTGTTTACAAGATTTTTCCTGGAACCCCTTTAGTCTTCTGAACTGGATGTACGAGTAACGTATATTGCCATTCCCATTTGAATTCTGAAATATCATCCATGAATGAAACAAGTAAAAATTATACCTAAAATTGAGAACGTAGGAATTCTAATTAAATATATATGCTGGCCAATGAATACGTCATGCCTTCTAGATTCAGTGCCAGTGAATAAATCACTTTATTTCATACTGTAAGGTTAAGATACGAATGAGATTATGTGGGACATAATAACCTGAATTTCCTGCCTGTTTAATGAATTAACTCTTTCCTGCAGATACGTGCACCTCATCGGAAACTTGCTCGTGCAGTTAGTCCTAGGTATCGCGCTGGAGATATTCCACGGTTGGTGGAGGGTGGGGATCATCTATTTAACAGGGATACTCTTTGGGTCCTTGGCACAGTCCATTATGCACCCGCAGATCTTCGTCCTCGGAGCGTCGGGGGGAGTCTTTGCAGTAGAATACGCCCATATTGGGAATCTTCTATTGGTAAGAACAAAACGAATCCAGGTAAAAAAGTCGCAGGAAAAAGTCACAATAATTTTCCCTAGATAGTGACCCCCAAGGGTTTTAACCCGGTATGCATCCACCTTCGTGGTATGTTTAGTACAAGCCCGTTGGGGATTTCCGTATAAACATGAACAAAAGACTGTAAATATCATAAAGATAATGAACCCCAAGAAATATTGTGAATTTTACCCCTGTGGTTTTATTGCCGGCCACCATTAATTGATGTGACTTTTTTTCCCAGTCAAAATTGTAACTTTTTTTCTTGTGATTTTATCACCGGTCACCGAACAAAGCAATCTTTGTTTAACTTTTATCATCATTATGGACTGTACCTTCTGTCTCCAAGCTCTTTTTTTCTCATTTTTGTTCCTAGATTGGCGTTCTGTTTTATGGAAGAATGCTGATAATGGTAATTAAGAAATTAAGCCTATGCATTAATCACCAGTTATAAAGGTTAAAACATATTATTGATCTTAATACAGTTCATTAACCTTTAAGCAATAGTCTTCAAACATCACGTAAAATATTTTGGAAAATTCCCTTTGTAAAGGGTCATTAGTTGCATAAGAACATACTAGTTGGTTTAACAAACTCATTATTTGATACTTAGTTTTTTTTAGACAATTCCTTGTTTAGCAATGAGATGGCTATAATAGATGGTCTCCACAGAAAAAGCTTCTTGGATAATATTCTTTTCTCTAATTATATGAAAAATGCATATTTAAGAGTTTAGTTTCCATTTTTTATAACCCTGTCATATTCTTAAGTGATATTTTTCACTCTAACAAAAAATGCTAATTCATTTTAAACCTACAATTATTCTCTTTGATATTACTCCTCCTCTT
This sequence comes from Macrobrachium rosenbergii, assembly GCF_040412425.1. NCBI lineage: Eukaryota > Metazoa > Arthropoda > Malacostraca > Decapoda > Palaemonidae > Macrobrachium > Macrobrachium rosenbergii. Next base: position 28,360,882 of record NC_089787.1, on the reverse strand, counting down.
AAGCCAAACCATTGCGCAATGTGATGCTTCTTTTTCGCCTGCAGAACTGGTCACAGATGGAGTTTAGGTGGGTTCAGTTGATCATCATACTCGTCCTGAGCACAATGGATTTGTCATTGGCAATACACGACAGATACTTCAGCTCGACGCCTTCAAACGTGAGTGATCCTTTGGTTTTGGGACCTACCAGTTTTCGTGCAAAATTGGCGCCGTGTTTAGTGCCAGCCCCTTTGGGAATAACGTAAAAACATAAGCAAAAGACGATAAATACCATAAAGATAAACAAAAGACATAAACAAACAAAAACATGAAAAAATGCGGTAAATATTCCGGTCGGCGACTGGCGGGAACCAGGCCGCGGTTATAGTCTTCAGCTTTACCCTGAGTTTGATTTCAAACAGACAGATTACTCGCCATACTGCTAATAATAATAATAATAATAATAATAATAATAATAATAATAATAATAATAACAGTACAGTAACTGTATCAATTTCTTTTCCAGACCGGTCACATGGGACACCTGGGAGGCGCCATCGCTGGCGTAACGGTCGGCATCTACGTCCTGAGGAATTTCAAAATCGAGAAGTGGGAGAGGTACTGCTGGTGGGTAGCGCTGTCAGTCTTCGTCATTTTGCTGGTCGCTGGCATAACCCTCAGCGCAGCGCTGCCTGTGCCTGAATATTTCCCAAAAGACGACCTCTCCCCCGTGGGTCAAGCGAGAATCGATTACTTGAACAACAGATACGAGTGGCTGATTAAACCGCAGTAGCTGTGGTGCATGATAGACCCAGTGGTATGGTGGATGGTTTAGATTAAGCTGGTTTTATGTCAGCAAGGGCCCTTGCGCAGTGTGGTAGGGTGTTAAAGTCTAGCGACTCCCCAAACCAACAGAGACATCACAAAATCGGCCTAGGAGTTCTGGAATACCTGATTCAGTGAGCGATTATATAGTTCGTCCTAAGAAAACGCCAAGAGATTGCCTACTCTGGTTCCCTAGGCCAATATGCTGACAAGGCCTGTTGCCGTATAAAATTTCGGTGTTAAGCTTCAAACGCTTATGAAGAGAAGTGCCACCTCTTCTTATATCCTGGTGTAAGGATAGATTAAGTAACCCGTCCTGAGTTAACTGGAAAGACTGAGAATAACGCATATCCTCGATAAATAATGGCAATTTGTTAACTTTGTACTCTTCTGTTCGCTTTTTTTGTTGTTGTTGCTCAAGTATGAAAATGCATTGTTATATGAGATTTTATTAATATACCGAACAGTTTATTGAAACCTGAGTTCCAAGCCATATAACAATGAATACCTAAACAGCCCCAGTCTCTCGTGTCATTATCAGGTCTGAACTGGGATTATGGTGCTGACGAGTTTCCTAACGTAAGATGATATTATCTATAGCGTATTTTTCCATCCAGTCACCAAATCAGGACTGTTTATCGTTTTATTATTATTAAAGATGAAAGCGTTTATACAGTTACATTGTTTTCAGGTAGAGTGGATGAATTCTGTGTGAAAAGTTGGAAGCGTTTGATATTTTTCAATTAATAATGCGAATATTGTGCCCTCCAGTGAGAGAGATTGGCGTGGCGATGGACTGGAATACACTTAGTTATTCTAAATGACTTATCTGTGATATTAGAAAGCCTTTATATAGTAGGTTACTTAGAATTTAAGCCATTGCATCACACAACGTTTTCAAATATTTTGTTATTGTTCCAATAGAACGATGAATTTTTATATTACAATAAAACATATATTGTATAATTGCTATGAAGTTTTAATCCAGAGCCTGTGACAGTTTTCTCAGTAATTAATGTGAGAGGGTAAAAAAAATATTTATTAAGGCCGCTTCTTGGAAAGTTGAAAATTGAAAACTTTCTATTGACACCAGTACCAGGCTTCTATATTTTAACATATAACATCACTATAGGTATTGAATCTCAATTTACTTTCATTACTGCCCCAAATTTCATGATCCTTACTAAACATTTTTAGTTTTCTGTAAAAGGAAGCTATTGCGCCGGCTTTGTCTGTCGACCCTCAGATCTTAAAAGCTACTGAGGCTAGAGGGCTGCAAATTGGTATGTTGATCATCCACGCCCCAATCATCAAGCGTACCAAATTGCGGCCCTTTAGCCTCAGTAGTTTTTTCTTTATTTTATTGAAGGTTAAAGTTAGCCATAATCGTGCTTCTAGCAACGATATAGGACAGGCCACCACCCGGCCGTGGTTAAAGTTTCATGGGCCGCGGCTCATATAACATTATACCGAGACCACCGAAAGATAGATCTATTTTCGGTGGCCTTGATTATACGCTGTAGCGGCTGTACAGAAAACTCGATTATGTCGAAGAAACTTCGGCGCATTTTTCACTTATTAGTGTTATCAATTCTATTTGATCCTGCAACTTAAATGTAACAAGTTATAAACAATCCCTCTAGTTTCACTTAGCTGTTGCTGATTCTCCTATTTTCGTAATCTCACTTGAAGCTCCAACATCCGGCGTGATTCATCTCCTCACTATGAGTAATGCAGATAAACCGATACCTCCAAGACGCAAGTTTAACGACATTATTGCGGTAACAGTCTCCCGCTTCTGAACAACAGTGCGGTTGTCGTAACTGCACTAGATTGCACATAAAATTCAGTAGCCTAGTCTGCGTTTCCGAGAACTGTATCTCATTCAAAGGCTGTATGTGTGATCGAGGGTCATGAGAATACCGCTGGTTATATTGTGCATGTGTTTTGAATCATAAGATCATTCAAACAAGTTCTGTCAGTGCGTAGTGGCGTGACTAGACCTATCCATCGTTGTTCTTTCGTATACCCCAAGTTCGGATGAGTAACTAAAGGCCCTCCCCCGACCCCCGATTTTTTTTTTATTATACATTAAACGCTTGGCTGTAACTGTTGTTATTATCTATAGTTGGAACGCTCAGTGAGAGGCATATACGATAAACTAAAATTAACATGGCACTAGACTGTGAGAGTATTTTCATGAATCGTTCATTTTGATATATCGTGAATAAGACAGTTCAAGTTTTCATTCCTGTGCCGTGACGAGATTACATACGATAGTGGCTCCAGCATAAACAAAATAAAGCATCATAGTAACATTACCTGTTTATTTGAATAAGTAAGTTGAAAAAAAGCGCTCTAACAAAAAGAAAGCGAACTCCATTCTCCGAACCTTGAATGGTTCTTGCAAAGTGAGTCGGTTGAGTCATAGATGTCTCAGTGGCGTAGAACCGTTTGAAATCAATAAATCATTAAAAGTGAACTTTTGTCCGTGGATGAGTTTTTTTTTTTTTAATCGCGCAATTCCTTATAACTAAATGCAGCGACAGAAAACGATCTGAAACAAAAAGAACTGTCGTTCAGAAAACTGAATGGTTCAGTTTGAAAACATACAATACGCGCGGAATTTATAATTCATGTCTATGATGACCTCTTGTGTAATAGGAAATGTAATCCTAACTTAACAGGAGTATCATGACAGTGCAGAGTATATGCTGTACTTGAATTTAAAGGCCAATTCACAACATACCGAGATATAACCATCCTTTATTGAGTTCAAGAAACCTTGATAAAACAAGCATTTGTGAGTAATAACCACTGGATCTTGTAGTAAAAGGGAGTAAAGAAAAAAAAAAAATGTGTGGGCAATAGTACTGCGGTAATCATAACTATCTCGTAAGAAAATGTCGATTAAATCATGTTTATATAAACAAATATGTCGAATTGGGCAACGGGAGCATAAAGACACACGTACATAAAGTGAATCAATTATGGATAAGCTTTCAACTCAGGACAGCATAAAAATTCCTGCAGCAACCATCGGAACATGGTCTAAACTGCCTATCTAAATTAACTATCATGCAGTAAGATGTTTTTAAAGGTGCCGAATGAAATATAGCGATTAACCGTAAATAGTAACTGCCATATCCAGGTGTACATTAAGAAGAGCAGGTGGCATAAGCGAGGATCGAAGCGAAGTCGACGATTCGCGGTCATAGCTTTACCGTTGCTTGGTGGCGGGCTCGCTGTAGTATAGACGTTGAGCTTGTGTCGAGTGGACGTCTTACGACGCTAAACGAACGTAAGCTTTCTGTGGATACTTCTTTTGTGCTTGTTGTAATACACTTTTTCATAAAGTATTGGTTATCGAAATGTTAGGGATTGTTTCTAGCATATTCGTTGGTTTATTGATGGTTGCTTTTGGTGTGGGTTTCGTAGGAAGCAATGAAAAACTTGGATGGAGCTGATTCATTCCATGTGATTACGGGAATGCTTGGTAAAGGTGGCTGTTTTGTACAACTTGGCGAATTGATTTTATTCATACTCCGTTAAAATGGTTATGTAAGCCTTCACTGCTGCTAGAAATCAATGATGAATTAGGCCTAGGGCAAAGATTACAGTGGTAGCCAGGGGAACATTGGTTCATTAGCCTAGGCCTACCATGCAACACAAGTATGTATTAGCCCAACGGTGTCAAAAACAGTTCGTCATTACTGTTTTAAAATTATTTATGCATCATTTACATTATTACTGTGGTAAAATGATTGCGTAATCCTCAACTGCAGCTAAGATTACAGTTGTTTCCAGGTAATCCTGGTTCATTAGCTTAGGCCTACTATGCAACACAAATGTGTTAGCTCACCGATATAAAAAACAATTTTCTGTTACAGTTTAAATTGTTTATAAATAGTTTACTTGAATAATAGTGAGCGGCTAATCAGGCAAAAATCTAGCACTAGAGCCACGTAGACCCTTGATTAGCTTACCATAGACTAGGCCTACATTTGAGTCAGAGTACTTTGGTCACCAGTATTTGATGAAGCCAGCCTTCTAAGGTGAATAATTAAACACTTGGAATGACACGGTCACAGAGGATACATCTAGCGTACTCAAATACCCGAGTCGGAAATATTATCGTTAAATATAAATTATAGGAATTGGTTATTTACTCGACTGCCGTAGCGTCAATAACATGCATTAGATAGAGAAATTGTATTCCAGAAGGTCAGTCGGGTACGCAGTCCATTAGCCTGTTTCATTAGTACGTCCACTCCCGCCTGGTATGTGAGACTGAATTCCTTCAGTGGTGCCACGACTGTCGTGTACATAATAACGAATAACGTTCAGCGGGACACCTGTCGTGAACGCTAACCAAGGTGGTCTGTCTCTCTTGTTTTCCTCTCGTTATGTCATAACTTTTGAACAAAATCGATGCATCCCAACAGTCGTGTCAGCAATCCACGATTTTATCATTGGTCACGAATATCGCGTAGCTAAAACAGAATTCTTTCAATGAGTAACTATATTGGTTTTCCACCCTTGGAAAAACGAAGATAGTTATTCAGTCTATGCAAAGCACAGTTTTGTCACTGGCCACGAATGTCGTATAGGCCTAAGCAAGATAGTTTCTTTAATAGGTATATGACAGTTGGATAAATAAGAACAGAAAGTGTCATGGACCGCTTCTTCATAAAAAAAAAGACGAGAAAAGTGTAAACAGCTGCGTACTCTGGGCTATTGTCAACGGAATGGCATTATTGATTCCTTACATAGTGGAGAGAATATTGGAAAACCAGCCGCCCCTTTTCACTCTTATTCTTGCATTTTAATATTGCCAGAAATTCCTAGATATTTCCACCCATTCACGGCGTCCATTATGCCAGCAAAACTTACAGAATAAAGAAAAATTTCCTTTTTTTAATAACGATGGGATGAGCGTATAAACTGTTGCATTATGCACGAGAAATTAGTCATAGTGCCGTTTCTGTGTATTTCGGTCGGTCGTTCCGTGATAACAGGTAATTTAGGCCATGTTTCGATGATTTTTACAGGAATTTCCATTTTACCTTGAGTAGGAAGCTTTTTCATAATTAAGTCTTCTGGCTCTATGATTCACTCAAGGACAAATTGTCCCGGAATGTTTTATTCTTTATCCTTCTTTGGTTTTACCTGACCGGCAATATGTGAATGTGTTAATTACGATTATTTACACACATTATATATTTATACACAAGCAGACACACAAACACACACACACAGATATATATATATATATATATATATATATATATATATATATATATATATATATATATATATATATATATATATATATATAAATTTATATATAGGGTCTAAGCGATGTCAGGCAGGGCAGCCGATCAAGGCTACTGCCTACCCCAACGCCAAATCAAAGTCCCTCAAAAAGAAGGCACCGTGCTTACCCCATATGAAAAATGGGAAAAGCACGTTAAATGAAGAAGTTATATATATATATATATATATATATATATATATATATATATATATATATATATATATATATATATATATATATATATATATATATATATATATAGGCTACACACATTCATACTCTACCTGTTGAATCGTGGATGGACATTTGTGCAGCAAAACCTTCACAACATTAGCCGCTGCATGCAGAATCTGTCCAGCGCTTACCGGATCTTTCTTCCCTCCCCCTTTTAACATTTCCAAATCATGCACTCTTCCCAACCTTTATTCTTTCCTCGCGATTCTAATCCTTCAAAATGTTATGATCAAACCTTTTACCACCTTTGCGTATCTCCATGTTTCTCTCCTTTCCATTTCTTCTGACGCTACGTTTTTTCTTTCATTAGCACTCAATATCCATACTTAATTCTCATTTGTATTAAGCTTATCCACCACCTATAAATATAATCTGTAAAAACATCATGCCTGTAGATGGTAAGCCTCGTAAATCTCAGTTGTTAGCATGCCATGTGTATATGTTTTATGAACATGAGACTAAGCTTATTACGCCTTGATAGTAAAGGATGTAACAAGCGTAGGCCTTAATGAGTGTTCGATTGATTGCTTCCGTAACTTGATATATCGTTTGTGTGTTCATGATAATAACTTGCATGGCACCTTAATTCCTTTATTTACGGACTACTAAAGAATTGAGACAAAGGTCTCCGACCAAGGTACCTTCGTTTATCATACCTGCAGAGGGCCAGTAGACGATGTCAAGTTTGGCCTTGAGTTTAAAAAAATAAACAATCTGTCAGCATCAACCATTCAACCTTCCATTTACGACCTATTTTCTTATTCCATAAGTTTGGACCTGCATCTATTAATCTTTTTCTTATTCATTATCCAGTGCTAGACTCCTTCCATGGAGATTAAATAGCCATGGAGATGTAATACAACCTTGTGTTTGCACAGTTTTACGCTACCAGTGTCTCTCCAGCCTGTAAGTTATAAACAAACATTTCATTTCTGTTATAATTTTTTTATTCTCAGTAACTTATCCCTTATGCTCTGCATTCTCAGCAGTCTCTATATTGCCTCTCATTGATTCTTTCATAAGCTTTCTCTTAATTCATGAATGTTCCATACAAGGTTCTTCCTTCACTTTCAAACTTTTCACATAACTTGCATGCAAAGCAGACCTCCGCAATCGGTTGCTTGTTTAAACACAGCGCCTTTTCGCTTCAAGTGGCGCAGATATCTCTTATTTTTTTCAGTTAAAATTATAAGTAGTGTTATGTCCAAAATTCTTAGTTTCATCCGTGACAGTTATTCATCTCACTAAATTTCTTTGGAACCTGTCCTTCGTCAAAATATACCTTTCACCCCCTGGTGAACCATCCATTCACATTTTCAGCACTGCATTTCTCTTGTATCACCGTCAATTCCTGGTGTCTTTCCATTCTTCCTCTCCCGTAGGGGGCGAGTGCCGTCAGTGCACCTCATAGGGTGCACTGTAGGCATTACTCAAGGTTCTGTGCAGCGTGCCTTCGGTCCCTAGCTGCAGCCCCTTTCGTTCCTTTTACTGTACCTCCTTTCATATATTCTCTTTCTTCCATCTTGACTTCCCACCCTCTCCTAACAACTGATTCATAGTGCAACTGCTTTGAGGTTTTCCTCCTGTTACACCTTTCAAACCCGTTTACTCTTAATTTCCGTTTCAGTGGTGAATGATCTCATAGGTTCCCAGTGCTTGGTCTTTGGCCTAAATTCTATATTCAGTTCAATTCAATTTCCACTCTTCAGCCTGTTAATAGCAGTCACTTCACTGTATTCTCAAACTCACTCTAACCATTTCCAGCCTTGAGTCATTAAGCTCTGCCTCTGGTCTCTCCTCTGCTTCAACAAATCCCAAAATATATATTTCAGCAACCCAGAGCTTACTTATTATAAACAGCATTTCTCCATTTGTATATTTTTGTAGGACAACTTTTTATTTCCCATAAGTACATGCTCGGCCCCGGCCCCCGCCCCCTTCCCGTTTCTATTATGTGCTTTCTTTTTTTTCTCTCCCTCTTATCCTTCTATCGTTCACTCACACTATACATACACACACATACACACACCCATATATCCATGCATTATATATATATGTGTGTATATATATTATATATATATGTATATATATATACATATAAAGTCTATGTATTCATGTGTGTGTTGTATAGGGGGAGAAGGAGATTGCACGCAAGCTTAAATCCGGATAGCGTAGTATACAGGTGGCCACTCTTGGTAACAGCTATTTTTACTCGCTCTTATGGTTACTAGGGATGAGGACCTTTCCTGCTCTTCAGTCGTTTCTGAAGGGTGTTTTTTCTTTTTTCTTTTTTTTACGTAAAGTTAACCCTTTAAGTAAGATAAATTCATTGATATGGGATTCAATCTCGGGATGAGTCATTCAACATAGATAGATTTTTATTTTTTTAATTCTGACATTCTTCGTGGCAGAATTCTCAGATATGAGATCCGTGCTCGGGAAGGGTCAGTGACCTCAGTTCGGTCCTTGTTCAATTCCTCATGCTATTCTGGGATAAGTGCTGTGAAAAAATTATAGTAGTACCTGCACTGAGTCGAAGACCTTGTTTACCTTCACAAAAAAAAAAAAAAAAAAGCGCTGAAGGTATATCGTTATTGATTTGAGTAGGAAAACTGAATGCGAATTGACTCTTTTTAAAGATATATCGTTTCGGAACTTTGAACTTCAGTGTTCTGAGGTTGCTGTCTTCCTATCTCCGTTGTTTTCCACGAAACACTGAGTGTAAGCAACAGTGACAAGTGTGGAATTCATTCTTGTGAACAATAAAGTTAGAGGCTGATGACAATATTCACGGCTAGAGTCGCTAGACCAATGGACATTTACCTTAGCTATCCAGAACAATACTGGACACACCATGAAGAAATCTCTCTCTCTCTCTCTCTCTCTCTCTCTCTCTCTCTCTCTCTCTCTCTCTCTCTCTCTCGTGGGGTTCTTGACTCGTTAAGTAAGTGGGAAAAGTTATAAAGTACTTAACCTCGTCTCGTCAGAACAGGACTTTCAGGCATAATATGACGCAACTTTTGAAAGCGAGTTTATTTTATTGTGAGGACAAACTCACGGCAAAACAAACGTTGGCAAGTTCGTGTACTGAATACCAATCAGTCTGACAGGTTTCTAATGTTCTTAGTTATTATGTAAAATGCGTGTCCATTGTTATGCCACGCTAGGTAGGAAACAGAGCCGTACTTTGGATCTAGATTAAAGAGGTTTCGGAGCCGTGTTTGTCACGGAAGGATGTGACTGAAGGCAGTGTTTATATAGTAAGCAACAAGCTGATTGTTGTACACAAAAGCCATTCTTTCTGTCCGGCGATTGTAGCGGCTGTTTTGCTGTTCATATTGTGTTATGTGGCATGGGCGCACGTTCATATGGGAGTATAGAACCCCACCCCCAAAAAAGAAACATAGAAGTAAAACAATGAAGAAACATGAACTAGAATGAAAAAAATAAAACATTGTCATGGTGCTTTTCAGGAGCAGTACCCCGTGAATAGAACCGCATGAAACTTAAATTTGCAGACAAACAGGTTACGCTACACGGAGATTTTACGATAGGCAAATATCCCTTACGATCATTAAATAAAGTAGTTTTGATTAACAAAATGTATTGCACTGTAGGGATGAAATTCTCGAAGTTGGAGATATTTCCCAAAGGCTGAAGGCAATGAAAGCGTTTCCACTTTTTTCATCTAGGCCTACGTATTTTTTTTTTTTTTTATTAATTTTGCTTATATTCTTTGTGATCGTTTCACGCATATATACTATTTTACTCATCCCTATTTCACGTTTGTTAAAGGTGCTAATTTCATAAATTAACTTTTTTCTTACCTATAAATTTTTGTCAGTCTCTTCAGAGAATTTCTTTTAAATTGGCTGAACAGCATTCAGATGAATTACATGAAACTTACAAGGTGAAAAGGGGCGTGGGGGACATTCTTAAGCATAGCTAGACTAGTAATTCAGAAAGGTCAATCAAATGACCTGGATTAAGGTGGTCGTTGCCCGACCTTGCTGTCACGCTTGGCAGGATGAAATAGAACCTTAATTCTCGATAGAAGTCGTTTGACCTTGCTTTAATTTTGCATGATATAGTGAAGTTATTTAGTCATGTAGGTTTGAATGATAACGTAGTCTCTTTATATGAGATAATAAATTTAAAGAGCCATATTTTGTGGTATGTTATGCAGCTATCATACATAATGATATTGCAAAGCCGTTATACATGATTGACTATAAGCCTTTGTAGCCTATATGATAGAATGATATAGTCTTTATATAGGATAGAGTTATATAAAGCCTTTATATGTGATATAAAATCATAATTATATTTTGCTATAGAATGACGTTATAGGGTAATTGCGCATGTTATAGTGAAATTTTGCAACCAATTTTTAAGTGTTAAAATGAAATCATACAATCTATACGATAGGAATTTATACAGCCAAAATGTGTTGCAATGAAATTATGCAAGTATTCGGTAGGGCAGGATGAAGTTATGCAGTCATTTTGCATAACAGGATTTAACCCTAATGCAATACTGTGTGCAGTCGCAGGAATGAGCTCGTACCACCACGATGCACGGTAGAATAGAATCACGCAGTCATTACGGTTCTCCACAACATATCCTTCGCAGCATTCTGTAGTCTCTCGAAGAAAGAAAATGAACCATTGATTATATAATAAGAGAGCGAAGTGGGCCATGAATTTTGGAAATTCATATGGCGAGTCATAACACGAGCACTGTGGAAGTGGGGAATAATTGCAGACTTTCTAAGTATCGTTAGGTAGAGAGAGCAAGGAGGTGGGATTGCATTTTGAGAATTCCTTTCCAGTGAGGTCTCACGAACGTTGGGGAATTGGTGTAATTACAGACGGGCGAAGTATCGTTGTGTAAAAAAAAAGAAAACTCGCCAGTGTTTCAAGATATTCGTATAAAATTAGTATGTCCAACAGACACATCAAGCTTATTATTCTTCATTTTGTGCACTAGCTCTTATGAATAAGTCAGACATACAATTATATTCCTAAACCAGCCCCCAAAGAGGGAAATGGCTACATGAAAAAAAAGATATATGAATGCTGTTTGAATGTCAATGTCAAATTATCGAATGATGTGGTTTTTGTTATTGTACAAAATGTTTTTATGTGTTATTCTTGAACACGTATCGTTTGAATCATGCAAGTAATCTGAACGAACCATTTAACAACGAAATGCTAACTTCTGTTGTGAAATAAGCATATTGTATGCACGTTCTGTCATTAGAACACTTAGGAAAACTTTGAGAATCCCGTAGCAAATAATTTTTGTTCATTAGTTTAGAGGTGGAAATAGGGTTTATTCAAGAGAAACGTTTCATTCACATATTCTTTGGTAGTACATTTTAGTTAATGAAAAGGAATTCTACAGAAATGAATTTTTTTTTCTGTAGTGAAATTAACAAAAATGATTGTATTGTGCGTACGAAAGAAATAATTATACAAGAGAAACGCTTTACTCATAAATTCATTGGTGTTACCTTACATTTTAAAAAGTGAAAAGGAATTCTACAGAAATTAATACTTTATTCTGTAGTGAAATTAACAGATAGGATCGTATGGTGGGAACTTTGTCATTCGCAAATACATTTAACTTGGGATAGTCGAGAAGATATTAAAGGTTATCCTATTATCCTCCATGAACTCAATATAGCTCATTATAAAAGCATGTGTCTGGCAGGTGCAAGAACAGAGGTGACTGAGAGATGTCACGCCACCACGGCCTTGAGCTTTTGTTATTGACGTTTCCCTGAGAACGGCCGTTTCACTCGTGACGAATTGTGCAAGGGAGCCGCCGCACTCTACAGGCTAGAATATTGAGGCGTGGTTTAATGGTTCTTGGAAGCCTTGCCCGATCGTAGATATTAAAAAACGAGGTAACAAAAAGGAAAAGAAAAATGCTATTTTCAAGGACCCCTGTTCCGATGGGGTTTATGGTTGAGTAATTAGAGGGATTGTCCTAGCCACTTGTGCTTCTTTTGCTTCTTAGATTTCCTAGATTCTTTGGGGAGAGAGACACTTCGTCCTCCTCCTCCTCCTCCTCGTCCTTCTTCATCTTTTGCTTATTTATGTCTTCCTTTTTGTATCTCCTATTACCTTCTGTCATTTCTTTCAGATGAACACCGTATTCTTTGGAAGCTTTAATTTACAGTCAGTGACCACTGTTGGCTTATTCCATAGGAATAAGGTTCCGTCTTCTGAATAATAATAATGATAATAATAGTATTCCTCATAATTTTTTTCTTTTGAAGAGGAACTTATCTACGATACTGAAAATCCCAAACATTAATTTTTTTTTTTTAAAATTCAGTTTATTTAAAAGTAAAAAATAAGCTTTTCTTTAAAACCATTACGAGCTTGATTTTATACCATTATCGTAAGTAATTAAACTCTTATAATTATAAAAATAGGTTGCAAACATGGTTGCAAGCACCAAGCAATACCTAAAGCGTATCCTCATAGATTAAACTCGTGCAGAACGTAAGTTACGCGCATGAATTTGCAAGCACTAATATTGATGGGAAAAAAATTATACCTTTTGTGTAAGTTTCACGGTTTCAGTATGATTGGTTATTTGACACTCTAGTGTTATTAATTTTTTTTTTTTTGTCAGGCTATGGAAGTAATTGAAAAACGCTTTTATTTTTCACACACGAATATTCTCTTCTGCGACAGCTTGCTTAACAAATGAATGGTCTCTTTACGCTTTTTCTGTGTGTCCAGATTTTAATATAATAATAATAATAATAATAATAATAATAATAATAATAATAATAATAATAATAATAATAATAATAATAATAATAATAATAATAATAATTGTAGACAAAATCTAGAATTTAATAATAATAATACGAATAATAATAATAATAAAATAGAATAAAAATAATAATAATAATAATGATAATAATAAAGGACAAAAGCTTTTTATACGTACGAAGACCCAAGTAAGCAAGCAGCATAGTCTAACCTTGACCATAAAGGCTCAAATACAAATCTCCAATTAAAGTGCAGAAAAACTGCACGTTTAAGTTTGATTAGATCGATTATTTACAGTTAATACTGGAGTATCACGCATACGCCACTTTGACCACTTTTCGTCGAGGTAAGCTGTGGAGCGTACTGTGTAGTTGTACAAGACACGCACACACATATATACAGTACATAATATATATATACAGTATATATCATACATACATACACACACATATATATATATATATATATATATATATATACTATATATATATATATGTGTATGTTTGTTTATATATATATATATATATTATGTTTGTTTATATATATATATATATATATATATATATATATATATATATATATATATATATATATATGTTTATATATATATATATATATATATATATATATATATATATATATATATATATATATATATATATATATATATATATATATATATATATATATAATCTCTTTCTTTAAAAGGCCCGTTAAAGAAGAAGAAATATTGTAAGCCACTATATTTCGGTCAATGCACCGATGCTCCATTAGCAATATTTATAGGGGGTCAGATAGTGTATAGCCTACGTAGACTGTACAAGTGTTAAGACGTTCCAGCCGGATCTGCTTCCTTCCAGAATGTTCCTTGTGTTGTGTTCTTGGAGGTTAATTGAATTCTGCTTTGGGAGAGAGCAAATCCGGTTGGAACTCCTTATACTGATTCGGTTTGTACACTATCTGACCCCATGTAAATATTGCCTGCATGTCGCTTTGTTTTCGTTTCCGCAGAGAGGAGGGCCGATGTGATGTGAATTGGCCGAAATACGGTTTCTTATTGGAAATTTCTCTGTTTATTTTATATGACTTTTTAAGGAAAATTTTAAGTTGTTGAGTTATGGAAAGCAATATATATATATATATATATATATATATATATATATATATATATATATATATATATATATATATATAATGTCTGTGTGTGTTTACTGTACACACACACACACACACACACACATATATATATATATATATATATATATATATATATATATATATATATATATATATATATATATACATATATATACACTTGCATACATACATACACTTGCATACATACATATATACATACGAGTACATTCACAGAGTATATATAATGTACGTATGCATACATTCATACAGTATATGTATAATATATGTATGTATAATCTTCACGTAATAATATTAGTAATTTAAATGTAACTAAATTTTTCCAAGCTTCCATTTATTTCAAATGTAACAAACTGACTTTATACCTTCTTTCTTTCTTTCAGGATTTACGTTTCAAGCTACTCCAACGTTTAAGACGGAAATACCAGTGGCCTGCAAAATCAGCAATAGTCAGATATTCTTTACTGTTATCGCAGCAGCTGATGTTGGAAGCTTCTGTCTACCCGACATTCAGTAAAAGACCAGAAACCACTTTAACAAATAATATGATATGAAGACTAATTTTATCTTGAATTGCAAGAGACGAAACCACCTCCAATTTCCTCTCCATTAAAAGAACAGCATTCAAGAGGACTCCATCGTTCCGTACCTTCTGGCAACTGAGAATGTCTCTCTGTCTCTTCACCTTAACGAAAAGTGACTGGAAACTTGAAGAATAATATTCACGCAGTGATCCGGACTTTTGCAAAGTCATTCAACATGGCGCGAATCGAACCTATGGAATCGGTGGGTGAAGTGAGTATGGCCTGCCATTTTTACGACACGCTAGGTCTGGCCTTGTTACTGTTGCCATTTGTGGTTATTTGAATGTGAAATGACTTTTTTCCTAAGGAATAGGGACACGTGCAGTGTTTGATAATCACAAAAATACATCTAAAAGAAGCAAAAGGGATTGAAACTTGTTTAAAAAAAATACAAGGCAAAATCTATATCGTTACAAAATATATCATTACAAAATAGAGTAAAAAATCAAGTTAGAACCTACGATTTTCAGCCATTACATAATTGATTTATTTTATTTCTCTGTCTAGCTAAAGTGTAGCAAATCCATCACAGAAATTAAATCATCAAGAATTGTTTATCGCAAAGGCGTAGTTAGAATTACTTTGCTATCTAGAATCATGTTTACATAAAGTTCCTAATCCTATGATATTTTGTTTGTTTCGCACTTAACCCCTTCAGGTTTTATTCGATGAGAATGACAAAATGTTTACCGGAAACTTTTATTCAGAAATGAAATTTGCATTTTATTTGCTCGACCCACATTAGGCTGTTTATTGCCTTTCCCTACATTCTCGTCTTTCACTTGCATTATTTCAGATGATATGTATCGTTTATCGTCTTTTTCTTTTAAACACAATCCAGATAATATTGATTTTTCTTCGGATCACCTAGACGTGTTTATTTACTTTTTCTCAGTTAAAGCACTTGCTTCTAATTCTTTATTTTATTCCTGATCTAGCAATTCACCAATCCGTGTGTGATGATTTTCAACACCGTGTCACTTATTAGGTTCTATCTTGCATTATTTATGTTTACTAATCCTCCGTAGAGGGATGGTGCCTCAGTACACCTCATGCGGTGCACTGTGGGCATTACTTAAGGTTCTTTGCAGCGTGCCTTCGGTCCCTAGCTGCAGTCCCTTTCATTCCCTTTACTGTACCTCCATTCGTATTGTCTTCCGTCTTACTTTCCACCCTCTCCTAGCAATTCATAGTGCAACTGTGAGGTTTTCCTCCTGTCACACCTTTCAAACCTTCTTTACTGTCAGTTTCCGTTTCAGCGCTGAATGACCTCATAGGCCCAAGCGCTTGGCCTTTGGCCCGAATTCTATATTCTTTTCTGTACTGTTCTGTTATTGCAGATGATATTATCGTTTAGGGTGCATTCCAGACAATGTTTGTTTTATTTCGCTTCCGATCACCCAGACATCTGTATTTTCTTTTTCCATCATTTTAAGCTTACTCGATTCCTTGGCAGATGACCCCCATTCCCAAATGGATCCTGGTCAAGGCTCACGAGTTCTGGAATCGTCAGGACATCAAGAAGGACAAGAAGATACCCATGCAGCAGGTGAAGGAGTCCCTGCTGACGGAGGAGTCCGACAGGATGCCCAACGCCCTGGTCATCGAGCTCCTTCATAAGGCGGACGAGAACGAGGACGGGTATTTGGATTACGACGAGTACATGAAGTTCGTAAGTTCATGCGTGATTTGACAGATAAGTAAATGAATGATTAAATAAATAGATAAATGAAATGAATTAACATAAATAAAATAAAGTAAGTAACTTGAAAGGTACAAAGGATGACAGTGATTTGACCGAGTACATGAAGTTCGTAAATAAACAAATAAATAAGGAAATACATCAATAAATAACATAAAAAATGAAATAGGTTAAGTAACTTGAAAGGTGCAAAGTATGATAGGGATTTGACGGAAGAAATTGGAGTCAGTTTTCTCAACAAGAGACCCCCCTAATTATTTTACTTTTTTTATTTCTACAGTTTTTTCTTCATTATTTTAGAAAGCTGGTGGTATGGGTATCACAGTAGTGCTCTCACTTGCCTAGGCTTGTAGCAGACGGGGAAAAAAGATGGGAGAATGAAAAAGCTGATTGCCCATACGTAGAGACGAGTACTTTTGGCCTAGATAGCACTGTTGCATTACAGTGTTTTAATTAGCTAAATTAACAGTATAGTTATATTAAAAGATTGTCTATAGGTACGTGATGTGACACTTGATCTCGAAGTATTTTCTAAGCAGTTGTCTGCCAAAGGCATCCCCTACCCCGCCCCCATTGTGCTATGTAACCAGTTGTGCTGTAGATACCCAGATTTTAATATTTTTCTTGTCCTCTGCTTACATTCTTGAAACAGTAAGGTTACGATCATCGTTAGTTGCTAAGGCTTTCATATGGCAAAGAAGGGGCCTTGAATTTTGTAAGTTAGTGTTTGTAAATCACGTTCATAATTCAGACCTCATAAAACCCCATGCCAAAACCAAAATGCGTTTTAAAAGACCACTGCTGTAGAATCAGAATTAAAGAAAATAAACATTCATGTACAAACGATCTCTGCCGTTCTTTTACCACCAGGCCGAAGCTGCGTCGACACGTTCCAGAGGACGGGACACGTTCAGCAGAGCTGCGATGACAATAATCCCTAGAAATGAGAGAACGGTCGAGAAGAGGAGCTACTTTCAGAATTACTCCTGTTGTCCGCCTCCTTTCTTCATGGTCCTTGCGACCTTGGTAGAGGTAAGATTATTATTTAGGTTATTTTTCGGCTTGTGTTTACGTGTGTTGACCGTAATTTTTTTATAATGTATGTGTGTATGTATATATGTATATATATATATATATATATATATATATATATATATATATATATATATATATATATATATATATATATATATATATATATATATATATATATATATATATATATATATATATATATATATATATATATATATATATATATATATATATATATATATATATATATATATATATATATATATATATATATAGTTATATTAATAAGACCAAGGTCATTTCTACAGCCTGGTTCTAAAAATAGTTGTCCCATGCTAATCACACATAAGATTTAACATTGTGTATTCCACTCAGATAATTATTTCACCGACCAGATTTGTTTTTAGTTTATAATCACCTTTTGTACACCTCGGGACTAAGTTTAGTACACGGTCCAGTCTTGCAGAATGAGTAAGTTTCCACCAATTGCAGACAGGCGTTTTCGTCTACTACATGGTAGACATGGGAGAGCCCATGAAGGCTGCTGGACCAGCGCCAGTCTATTCACCTCTTATCTACCACCCCAGAAGACGATATGAGTGCTGGAGATACCTGTCATATGCCTTGATCCATTCTGGGTGAGTGTCACACGTAAGTGTTGATATTTGCTTGAAACCGTAAAAAAAAAAAAAAATGTGGAAAAAGTTCGATGTTCTGCTATGTATAAAGACATCGATCTATCCTGGATAGATTGTTTTTGAGAATTACAAGTTAATATGACTTTAGATATAGCTGAATATAAACAGCACTACACACACTACACGAGTAAAAACTATAGGTGTTCTGGCCTTTAATTCATTTTAGTTTAGTTTACATTGTACTTGAGGAGCCGTTTTCTATAAGTGTTGACGCGTATAAGTCAACAGAAAACTGCAAATATTTGGAAGGGTGACTTTGGAAACAAGTAAATTTGTTTTTAAAGCTCTTTTCATTTTATTTGCTTCTTGTGCTTATTTTCGCTGAATAACGTTACTTATTCCAATTAGAGCGATTGAATTTCCAAAAATAAGGGTTGAGAGATGCATGGTTGAACTTGATTGCGGACTACTTATGTTCTGACAAGTGATTACATTACTGAAATAGGATAAAAATTAAAGTTTTTAGGGTTCGTTGCTTGAAAAGCAAAGCCGCTATCCCAAAACGACCCAACCCAAACTAAACTTAGAGGGTAAGAGTGACAGAATTTATTGGCGGTACACCCTGTAGTACAACTAGTGAACTTAATTTACACAGTATAACTAGCTCTTCGTTGAGTGAGTCGGTAGAGCTGTGGACTAGCATAGGCCCGAGTTCGAGTCTCCGGCCGGCTGATGAAGAGTTAGAGGAATTTATTTCTGGTGATAGTTCATTTCTCGCTATAATGTGGTTCGGATTATAAGGTCCCGTTGCTAAGTAACCAACTGGTTTTAAAATTTAACTCCAAAGCTGTTAATCAGTATTCTGTATACTTAATTTTTACACAGTATAACTTAATTTATTTAACTCCAAACTGACGTATTCTGCAAATTATTACTATTATATTCGTGATATTTGTATATAACTAGAACAGGCCAGAAAGGCCATTAACTTGCCAAGCCAACTTTCATGCGAAAAATAGGATAACTGAATCCAAAGGTTGGAAATGCAGTAAAACGGAGTTAGAAATTGCACATAAATAATGAAGTAAATATGTATACATATATAAACGACAGTTATGTGCATCTTCATTATTAGGACAAATGGACAAAATGCCTCTCAGGAATTTACATATATCCCTAGTTACATCTCATTCGCATTGAGTTCCAATCTCTAACTTTACAGCTTTACAATCATGAATATGCACTCGAGAATTAATAATCAGAAGTGATTATATTGATTGTACGCAAGTGAAGAAAAATAAGAATGAAACTTGATTTAGAAACATTGTCAAATTTTTCATGGTACCTGTAGTATGATTGTGCTTGAGATCTGATTTTTTCAGACCACTTCGATTGTCTTTACCGGTGATGTTTTTGTGAGAAAACGAATTGCTAGTCCACAGCCAGTTTTTAAAATTTCATATTCTTATCTGGCAGTATTTATAAAGATAAAAGAGTGATTTAGCCCTAAAACTGATTGCAAAAAGACTGTTAGATACCTTGGTCTATATTGTTGTCATCAGTACAGTGTTTTAGGAAATATCTGCTGTTTTAACAATAATTTGAAATATAGTGCCACTCAGTATAGCTTATATTGTTGTCATTAGTACAGTACCAATGTTTCAGTGAATATCTGCTTTTTATTGGTACTTTGAAATATAGTTCCATTATATATACACACACACACACACATATATATATATATATATATATATATATATATATATATATATATATATATTATATATATTATATTATATATATGGGGCCTTTGACGGCTACAAGTGATCTCACCCCTAGGGCATTAGGGCATCACTGCTAACAGAGCGTCATCGAATGGGGGTTTATTTTTACCAGGGTTGGACCCTTCCCCATTCTGAGCTCCATCAGCTAGCCAATAGAGATGAAATCCTCAGTCTTATGACACTACATCTTGTAACGCCTCCAGATCACTCTGCTCGCTGTTGGGAACACACACACACACACACACACACACACACACACACACACACACACACACACACACAAGCATTAAGCTACAAATGTCCTTTAATATCCAATTCGCTCTACCTCGGAAATAATATATTTTCATATATGTTACCCGAAGGGTAATTTTTTTGTTGATGATAAGTTCGTGGTCTCGTGGGCTCGAACCACGGAAGACAAGAACTCAGGACTACAGTGACGCCTTAAACCACAAGGCTATATGGTTGAAGCGTCACTGTAGTCCTGAGTTCTTGTTCTTCCGTGGTTCGATCCCACGAGACGACGAACTTATCAACTAAAAAATTCTCCTTCAGGCAACATATATGAAAATATATTATTTCCGAGGTAGAGCGAATTGATATTAAAGGACATTTGTAGCTTAATGCTTGTATATGAATCAGGGTGATGTGATAGAAATTCATATATTTTATATATATATATATATATATATATATATATATATATATATATATATATATATATATATATTCCAGCCAATGTAGCTTATATTAACCAGAGCATCTTTTCCAGGTACATGCACCTCATCAACAACCTCGTGGTCCAGTTTGTCCTGGGCATCATTCTGGAGGTGGTGCACGGGTGGTGGAGGATCGGCACCATCTACCTGTCAGGTGTGCTCTTCGGGGCTTTGGCCCAGTCCATCTCGGACCCCGACTCTTTTCTGGCGGGAGCCTCGGCTGGTGTCTTCTCCGTGGAATACGCCCACTTGGGTAACATGCTGATGGTAAGGGTTTCAGATAATCTGGATTCGATTGTTTTGTTTTTATTCTTCTTTTTCTCATTTTTTTTTTGGAGCCCAGGCGTGAGTACTGGTGACCGATGATAGAGGTTTTAAGTCACTTTTTATTTTATGTTTATTATGATATTGCAATCCAGGTATTGTTAAGTCAGTTAAGTTAGTTTTCATTCTTGCCGTTGCTACACTGCTCAGTTAACTGACGGTTAGTAATATCAGATACAGGTTTCGTTTAGTCATTCAGGTTAGTTGTTGTTCCTTCTTGCATTATAACACTACGTTAACAGTGCCTATCAGTAGTATCAAATACTCTGATAGTATTTAAAATACGCATTTGTGTAATGCGCTGATATTAGTGATTTTAAGTCAGAATAATTTTTTTCCGATTCTGCTTTGTTTTTATGAAATAACCCGGAATCAGTGAAAAGTATCATTAGGTGTAACGGTATTACGAGGCATTCCGTGCAATTGCAGGTAGAATCGTTGTATTAATGGCATAAGAAGTGTACTGTTAATCTAGAACTTAGGAAAAATGTAATCAAAATTTTCTTTACTTTTCATTTTCAGAAATTTAGGTATTTTACTTAGCATATATTTCCAGAAATTCCTCAAGTAAAAACAAACATCTTGTATCATGCAATCTTATATTTAAATTAATAATTCTGTAAAAATAATAAGAAGAGTGATGCAATTTTATGTAAATCTAGCCCCCCAGAAAAATATGATCAGAAATTTTTAATTTTCAGAAATTTAGGTATTTTATAATAAATAATATCTTTCCCGACACATCTTAAACAAATACACATCTTTTATCAGGTTGTCTTATATTGTAAATCAGTAATTCCCCCAAAAAGAAGAAGAAGAAGAAGATGAGGAATCTTTCATCGTGCAGTCTTATATTTCAAATCAATGATTCCCTTAAAAACGAAGAGTGATGAAACATTTATTTTTTAAATTTCCTAAATGAAGAAGGAGAGTGAGGCAACTTTTTTTTTTTTTCAGAACTGGTCCCAAATGGAATTCCGGTGGCTTCAGCTCGTGGTCATCATCGTGCTGAGCTTCAGCGACGTGGGATTTGCCGTGTGGGACATATACTTCAATGGAAATAAGACAAAGGTGAGGTGACTCTTGTAAGGATTAGGTCCTCTGGGTGAGGGATGACTTAATAAATGTATTTTTAGGAATGAGTGTTTTTATTTTTATTTAGGAGTGCAGGGGTTTGTTGGTGTATGTTGGTAGCCGGGTAAGTAGTTACCATATACGGGCTAGTGCCATCAGTGCACCTCAGGCAGTGCGCTGTAGGCATTACTTAAGGTTCTTTGCGGTGTCCCTTTGGCCTCTAGCTGCAACCCCCTTCATTCCTTTTACTGTACCTCCGTTTCTATTCTTTTTCTTCCAGCTTACTTTCCACCTTCTGCTAATAGTTGTTTCATGGTGCAGCTGCGAGGTTTTCCTCCTGTTACATTTAAAACCTCCATTACTCTCAATTTCCCTTTCAGCGATGAATGACCTAATAGGTCCCAGCGCTGGACCTTTGGGCTAAATTTTATACTCAGTTCCATTCCTGCTATAGAATATAAGTTATATCTGCAAGAACGTACTGGTTATATTCGATGAAACACTAATGTGCTCTTAAATAGGAAGTACAGGGGTTGATTAGCGTAAGCTGATTAATGCAGTGTTCTTTATAGTCTTATGAATATATTCAGGTTCTGCAAGAAGGTTTGTTGGCCTTGATTGATGAAGAATGTCAAAGGAATAGGCATCGTATTACCTTGCTCCTTCTAGATGTATCCACATCATTAAGGATTCAATTTTACGCCCTGTCATGGATGGTCAAAAACATGTCAGGCGGAAATAATATTGCTATTTTCAAAGTTCTGCTAACTAGCTAACTAAAGCAGGTTTCCCATAGCATGGTGCTTTCTAGAGGCAAATCTTTCCTATTATCCTGCCAAGTTCCAGCTGTTCTCGCTTTATCTTATGCGTGGAAGGGGGAAAGAAAAATATGGCCTGCTCCCCCAGAAGACTTAATTCTCGTTTGTATCCTACGTGTTTCAGAGAAAAATACAATTATAACAACACCTTCCCACCTTCAGGAAAAAAAATATCTTTTAAAGGTTTTTGTGTATCACCATTATCTAAAATGATATGTTCTCAAAAAAAAAAAAAAAAAACTGTGCATGAATTTCTTTTCCATAAGAATTTGTCCACTACTGTAATATTTTGCAAATGCTTCAGTAACATTGCTTGTGGGGACGAGTTGGAGAAGGACATTTCTGCCCAAATCCATGTAGGTCCTTTCAAGAAGAGGATGAGGCAAATCTGTAAGAACACCGTCAGTGGACAGCTCATCTTTTCTATTTATCTTTTAAAGGCGAAGAGGGGCATATTTGACCAAATCAAATCTCGATGGACGGCATCTGTGTTGTTTCTATTTTTCTTTAAAGGTGACGGGAGGCATACTTAACCAAATCAGTCTCGATTACTGCTGCCTGGAGAGAGAAGGAATAGTAGCATAAGGCTCCTGTCAGTAGGAGGTCCCTCAAGGTGATTGCTATTTGCCTCGAAAAACAGTCACTCCATAAGGAATAGCATAAGACTCCTATCAGTAGGAGGTCCCTCAAGGTGATTGCTATTTGCCCTGAAAAACAATCACTCCATAAGGAATAGCATAAAACTCCTATCAGCAGGAGGTCCCTCAAAGTGATTGCTATTTGCCTCGAAAAACAGTCACTCCATAAGGAATAGCATAAAACTCCTATCAGTAGGAGGTCCCTCAAGGTGATTGCTATTTGTCTCCATAAGGAAAACAACTCATCAGTAGGAGGTCCCTCAAGGTGATTGCTATTTGT
This sequence comes from Macrobrachium rosenbergii, assembly GCF_040412425.1. Classification (NCBI taxonomy): domain Eukaryota; kingdom Metazoa; phylum Arthropoda; class Malacostraca; order Decapoda; family Palaemonidae; genus Macrobrachium; species Macrobrachium rosenbergii. The sequence continues at coordinate 28,336,982 of NC_089787.1, read as the reverse complement.
CTCGAAAAACAATCACTCCCCAAAAAGGAATAAATCCCTTTCCGTTGCAGACCGGCCACGCGGCGCATCTGGGCGGTGCGATCGCAGGCATGACCGTCGGAACCTACATTCTCAGGAATTTCGAGAAGAAGAAGTGGGAGAAGTATTGCTGGTGGGCCTCGCTGTTGGTCTACCTCGTCCTGATCGCCGTCGGCATCATACTCAGCGCGACGCTCCCCGTCCCTGGGTATTTTCCCTACAATGACAATGCCCCGATTTGGCAGGCGAGAATGTATTACTTCGAGGAGAAAAATAGAACACATTGAAATGTTATGTAGAAAAAAAAAACTCAGAAAAAGACCTAAACTAAAGAGAATAAGTAAGTGCAATGAAGCATGTTCAGAAGTGCAGAGCAAAGGAAATTGTGGATTGATTGATTTAGATATAAAAAGTAGTTGTATTATCTGATTAATTCAAACAGAACACTGTGCGGGCTTCAGTGATGAGCACACTGAAAAGTGAATGAACTGGAATTTTAAATGAGGAAAAAGTGTTGTCATAAAATCTGTGGTTTCAGTGATAGAGCTGTGAAGTGTCAACAAAAGTAAGAAAACTATGAAATAATGTTTTTTAGAGCTGTGAAGTGTCAACAAAAGTAAGAAAACTATTAGAGCTGTGAAGTGTCAACAAAAGTAAGAAAAACTATAAAATTATGTTTTTTTAGAGCTGTGAAGTGTCAACAAAAGTAAGAAAACTATAAAATTGTTTTCCAATGCGAACGAAGTGTGAAAATTCATTAATTTTTTCCAGAGAGGAAGGACACTGATAAGACTTGGATTTGTCTTAAATGAAAAAGGACAATAAAGCATTTAATTTATTTCTCAAAGAGGTAGAATAGTACCGAGTCAAAACTGTTTTAATCAGAGGGAAAGAACATTGAAGAGTTGTGGATCTTATCTTATTTTTCGAAGAAGAGCAGTGAAATATATGGATTTTATTTTTTTTAAAGAGAAAGTGGTAGCGAAATGGCATGGAAGTAATTTCTATAAAAATGTTAAAGAGTGATGGTTCTTATTTTTCAAAGAGAACAGTGACGTGTGTAGCTTCTATTTCTATAAAGAGAAAGCCTCGAAATGGCTTAGAACTGTTTCAGAGAAAGAGAACATCAGATTATGTTGGCACTGATTTCTCTAAGGGACAATGAACACTGAAAGTTGATGGATTCTGTGACTCCACAGGCAAAGTTAAAAATATATTTTTCAAATGAAAGTAACAGTGAAATGTCAAAGAAGTGATTCCTTGAGAGAAAAGGATACTGAAATGTGCTGGACATATTCATAAGAGTATGAACATTACAGTGTTATATCTGAGATTTTGCTTGAATCAATTGCATTACCAGGAAAGGCCTTGATACGTCTGGTTTTCATACTGTCACAAACCTGAACATATTCAGAATTTCATTTCATGCATATAGATATTTTAACTTTATACGAGTCACTTTACGAAATATTTGATGCACCCAAGCAATAAAATAGTGGGAAATAGCAGTGAAGCGAGACAGGAGTACAAAAGCTTGACCACGTGCATTTATGCTTTCAAAACTTTGTGCCTTTCAAGAAGCTGTGTGATTACTTTTATGGTTGCCTGCGTTTGATATTAATATTATTTTTATTAGAAATGTCACAATCGTGATAAGCAAGCTTTGAAGAGATTGATTATGAGTGAAAATATACTAAGGGAGTAACAATTTGTAACCCTCATAGTTGGCTTTCGTTCCTCACTGTGATCTATAGTTTAGATAACAAATCCATGAATGAATATATGAAGAAATCAGCTTTAGAGGATAAAACCATGAGGAGATGACATTGTGGATATTATATAACTGATGTGACTTTCAGCTCTGCTTTTGGTAGTGTTGATAGGTGTCATTTGCGTGGGATTTAGGAAGTAATCAAATCATATTTTTTAATTCCATCCTTTTGTCATTTCTAAATATGGCACTTGGGACTGTACTGTACTATCATATGGGTCTATTATGACGTTTCTCATGGCAGGCTGACTTAACTTTTGAACCAACAACGAGGCCAGTGTTGGTATTGTTCTTGCCAGGAGTAGCAGTTGCAGTAGTAGTAGTAGTAGTATTAGTAGTAGTAGTAGAAGCTGTGTTAGTAGCACAGCATAAGCTGTATAAACTTTAGTAACAGTATTATTGTGATTGGAAAATAGCCCCCCTTGATATGGTGCCTCTTCTATATTGCTGGCTTAAATATCCTTAGAAGTTTCAGGAAGCACTGATCCCATTCTCAAAAGTGGCAATGAACTACGCTTTGAGGATGTCCGTTTCTTCTCTTATTCATCCTTCTCTCTCTCTCTCTCTCTCTCTCTCTCTCTCTCTCTCTCTCTCTCTCTCTCTCTCTCTCTCTCTCTCTCTCTCTCTCCACATGCCATTCCCTCAAAGGTGTTCTTGCTGAAGTTGAGTTAAACAGTCAGCGGTTTGCAAGGGTAAAGCAAAGCCCTATGTTAGTCATTTGAAGGATATATTTTTGTTCATGGATCGATTTTCAAGGACGTTCCTGTGCAAAGCTTCATTCATTCCCACCTTTTGAGAATGGGAATATTGCATCAAAAAAGTTAAAAGGATACATAAGACAGGAACACACAAGATTCATCAAAACAAAAATTTTTAGTTTCTGGAACAAGACTTTTTAGTCAGTACCATTATTATTATTATTATTATTATTATTATTATTATTATTATTATTATTATTATTATTATTATTATTATTATTATTACTGAAACTGTAGTAATGTGACAACTGCAATGCAAAAAAGGCTGGCATAGTGCTGAATTTATCCTCGAACTCTTTATTGACAAAGTTTTTCAACTACTGGTAGTGTCAAGTGTCTTTGCCAATTAGGGCAAACTGGCTCAGTTCCAATGTTCATGGAACGTGAGTTATAAAGAAGAGGCTTATTGCATTCGTTGCTGACTGGCAGGTTTGAATATATATATATATATATATATATATATATATATATATATATATATATATATATATATATATATATATATATATATATATCACTGTAATAGTCGTAAAATTTTTTATTCTGAATGTACAACAATTAATATTATGTTAGAATAATGATGTCTCTTGTAGATTTAATCTAAGGGCGGTTGTCAATATATATCTTATTGGAAATTAATACTTGGAGTATTGTTTAAGCTTCAGTAAAAGCGGTTGAAGTTTTTAATGTTTTTACAAGATATTCAAGGAAGTTGTTTATATATTCAGTGACACATCTCGTGAAGTGCTGTTTGTGTAATTTTCTAAATGGCTTCTTGTATTATAGTGGCAGTATTCAGTGACTTTGGAATATCATTTCTCATTTGCACAAATAAAGTTATATATATACCATTTGATTGTATAATTTGTCTCATTTTACAAAATAATGAAAGTGAACGTACTGTAAATATATATATATATATATATATATATATATATATATATATATATATATATATATATATATATATATATATATATATATATATGTGTGTGTGTGTGTGTGTGTGTGTGTGTGTATGAACATGTGCATGTATGTATGCAATATCATTGCATGGTCGATTTGTGGCAATATACTTTTTTTATACCTTGCATGACCATAGAAGGTCGTTTTTCTACAATTTGCATGACAATGCAGGGGTCTCTTTTTATACTAACTACATTTTTTCAATACATTTGCATTACAGTTGGAGGTCGTTGTGTATAATTACATGGAATTTGAAAGTTCTTTTACACAATGCATGTAAATGAAAGGTACTCTTTAGCAGCTTTGCATGGCAGTGAAAGGTTCTTTTTTTCTTCCTTTCTTGACATTGGAAACTTTTTTTTTTTTACACTGCATGGTAATGGAATCATCCTTTTTATATTATGCATGGCAGTGGAAGGTCTGTTTTTTTGTAATTCCCATGGCAATGGAAGGTCCTCTTTGTACACTGCAGGATAATGGAAAAGGCCCTTTTTATACTGAACATTGCAATGGAAGGTGTACTTTATATACATGATATGGTATGGTAATGGAAGGTTTTTTGTATACCATATATGGCCATGGAAGGTTGTTTTTCTTCTTTGTATGCCAATGAAGATAATTTTTTGTCACTTTCATACCTTGCATGACAATAGAAGCTTTGTTTTTGTACTTTGCATTGTATTTAAAGTTCCGTTTTTGCACTTTATATGGCGATTGCAAGACTTTTTTTTTTGCATTACCTATAGTGTTCCCTTCCACGAAGCACCGTAGTATTAGTTCTCATTCCTTTCCTTTCTGTATTTTTCTACGTAAATTTTCTCCGTTTTTCTTGTTTTTCCCGGGTTGCTGTCCAACTTCTTTGATGTTTTTTTTTCCAATTCCTACTGTCTCCCGGCATTTAAGAAATATTCCCTCAGTAGGCCTAATGAAAGCCTGTAAAAAGACACGGTTGTCACTAAACGACTTTATAATAATAATCTTAAAGGCACACATAAGGTTACATATATGGGCTCCTCAATAGTTGTCAAATTTGTTTCCCCTCTCACATGAATTGAAGATTTTGCTTTTTACTGAAAGGTTGTTGGATGTTGTTCTAGGCGCAAGTACCTCTGCTAGCGTATGGACGATTTAGTCATCATCAACAACAGCATAACAAGAAGACAGTAAGAATTGTGGTGAATATGAGTAAAAAGATAAAAGTTGAAGATAACAGATTAATGAGTACCACTGGATAAAAGAGGGAAGACTGAGAAGCACCACTGGTGAAAGTGGAGAGGCATGACACGCCGCTATTAAGAATAAGAGAGGCATTACTTTCCGTAGTATTCAAAATAACCTTCTGATACTCGAGCCTCATCTAGGTCAGTATGTTATTTTGAATTTCTTCCCATAATCTGATGACAACGGAAATCAGTCTTCAGAGCTTTGGAATGAAGGAAAGGGTTTGGCCAGGAATCGCTCAAGTTAGCCTAACAATAACTTGTGCCATTTTGACGGAAGTTGCCACTTAGTACACTGATTTGACATCTGTTTTACGAGGAATATGCCTTTTGCAAATAAAGTAATATATATACCTTCTCAAATATTGTCTTTAGGTGGTTACAGATGAAGTGCACGACTGAATGACATTTTCCCTAATCCAAGGCAAAAGAGGAAAAAATGAAGATTCAGAAGGAAAACAGAGACATAGGTCTAGTCGTGATTCAAGCAATAGACTTGAGCTACCGCTTTTTGTCAGTGAGGTTGTTTACCCTGTATAATCCTTAAATGTCCTTTCCTGTGCCATTATTTATAGTGCTGCATTCTCCCAGTCAAGTTCTCTGACCTTGAAGTCCGTTTGGTCTAATGATGCAGTGCGCCAATCGCCTCCACACCTGTGCAGGTGATACGCCTTATCGGCCACACAACACGAGATGCAATATGTAATGGGTATTAATGGGTTGTGTGAGATAGTGGGCGTGGCGGTGGAAAGTAGAGAGAGAGGAAGGGGAGAGGGGAGAAGAAGGGTAAGAGAGAGGGGACCTGAGAAGAGGGAAAGAAGTAGAGCTGGGGGGGAAGGGGGGAGATGTAGAATCGAGGGGTCCCTCACTCACATCACGGCGGGCCAGGCCAGCCACAGTCAGTGTGGTGTGTAAGGTCTGTGGTGGAGGGTTGTCGTCGCTCCTGCTCTCGTTCCCTTTCCCGGGCGCTCTGTGGTACTATAGTGCGACTAAAACGGCATCGCTTTTCCTGGTTTTAATTTTTTTCCTTCGAGAGGAGGCCGCTGCTTTAATTCTTATTCTAACGGCCGTGTTTTTTATGTAGAGATTTAGTTCAGTGTTCGTGGCAAACTTCAAGATTCCACCAAGAAGTTTATCATTAAAAGTTTCCCGCTGGCATCCGGAGGTGGAAAATATAAGTTTGATTTCGCCGTCTCCCCATTCACGTGGTTAACCTCGTTCTACTAGTCTGGTCTCTCTCTCCCTCTCTTCCTCTCTCACTCACCTGAAGTGCAACAACTGCAACAACAACAACAGCAGCAACAAACAACCTGCCTTTTGCCGTCGCCGCCGCCGTCATCCGCAGTTAGAAGTTTTCTCTCCAAAACAACTGTCATCTGATAATAATGGGTGAGTTACTGAGTTCGTCTCGTTTGCCTTCCCCCTCCCCCCTGCGTGATTTGCGCGCACGCGCGCCTGGTTCATTCATAAGGTTCATGCGAGCTGGCACCTGAAGAGGGGGGAAAAGGGGTTTTAATTATGTTTTATCGGTTAATGGGCTTTAGTTTTAAAGTATCTTGATTGTTAAGCAAGACTTTCGGTGACGCTGCACTTGAAAAGAGTGTTCCCGACGAGTGTCATCTCGGAGTAACAGCACATAGTAGACACAGACACCTTAGGCCAAGTTACCGGTCGCGGCGTTGTCCCCGCCCATTTCTCTCTCTCTCTCTCTCTCTCTCTCTCTCTCTCTCTCTCTCTCTCTTCCTCTCCTTGCTGTCCATTTTCCCCATATCTCCAGCCCTCCCCTGCCACTTCCCTTCCCCCGCCTTCGTCAATTCTTTCTCCCAGGATCCTGCTTTCTCCCTCCATCCCGATTTCCCCTCGTGTCTGGCTAACCTTAGTCCTATAGCTGCTCTTCCGCCTCCCTCTTTGGCTTCTTCCCCTCTTTGCACCATCATATCCGTTTTCCGGTCGCTGCTATCTTATTTTTTGGTTATTAGTTCAGATTATTTGTTTTCCATTTATTGCAGGACAGTGTTCTGCTTTTATATTTTGGGTTATTTGATAGGCTGTTTTATTTACTGTGCAGTTATTATTAAGAACTAGAGCATTAGACCCAGTATACTAACACACGACCTACCTTGAAAATACTTACATTAATCTAAGGCAGTTGTTGCCGTGGTGTGTGTTTATGATGCTAAAATGATATGGCTTCATTCTACCATGTAATCTCTCTCTCTCTCTCTCTCTCTCTCTCTCGTAATCAAGCTAATTTGCATAATAACGAAGTATATAGCAGCATCGCTTAATGAATTCGGGCTTTTACCTTATATTGGTAACAGCTGTTATTTCTCTCTGGGAATAGGAATTCAGCTGCTGGGGGGAAGAACGAGTGTTCTGGTCATCTCCAAGGGATTCGTCTGTTGCCATATGGGGCTGTGAGACTGGGCTTCTCATTTCCCTAACAGACACACCCCTTTTTCTCTCTCCTCCCTCACTATATAACCTTCATATATATATATATATATATATATATATATATATATATATATATATATATATATATATACACACACATATATGCAGTATATATATATATATATATATACACATACTGCAGTATATATATATATATATATATATATATATATATATATATATATATATATATATATATATATATATATATATATATATATATATATATTTTTTCTTCAAAGGGCAGAGAATGACTTTAGAAAAACATCACACGATCACTTCCTCAGTCATACTGGAATTGCTGTTTCATGGATGAACTCCTTGTGCAGTACAACTTCCTTAACATTAGCCACATCATATATCTACACCTAAGGCTCATATGTAGCACGTCGAGTCCCACCTACACACTGTGTATTTTGCCATTCAACCTTATCATGCATTTTGTCTTTATGAACATCAAGGCCCTTACTTTCTAATACCTTTATTATCCATGCATATAAGTTATATATACTGTATTTATATAAACATATGTTTAATATGTATATAAATGTATATATAATATTCATACACAGAAGGGATATTACACTTTGAGGCAGTATCAAATATTCAGTAACTGTCCGATGAATAAATAGCAGAGGAAAAAAATAATGAGGATATACCATTCTTTTCCAAGATAATAATAACGATTATAGGATGTTGGCTCACTTGCTCATCTCGGAGTTCTCATCATAGAAATTTTGGGATTAAATTATGATGTTGAGTTTTTTAAATATTTAAAAGTCATTGTATAGCTTAAATTTGGGCCAAATTTTCAAAAGTTTCAGTATAACACGCTCTGTATCGAAATGCATTTTTCAGAAATATCACAAGAGTCTCTCTCTCTCTCTCTCTCTCTCTCTCTCTCTCTCTCTCTCTCTCTCTCTCTCTCTCTCTCTCTCTCTCTCTCCAGAGCCTATGCATTTCCCCTCTACTGTCTAGATGAAGTCTACCACAAAGGCGAGGAGAAAGAAAATGCTGAGCATTGTACATTAACAATAGATCAGGTACGGGCTGTTACCGCCCGTCATTCGTCTCCATCCTTCCTCCTCCTCCTCCTCCTCCTCCTCCTCCTCCTCCTCCTCCTCGTGTTCTTTCTTTCAAAATGGTATAAATCAGATTTACTGCATGGTTTCTTTGCCTCCAAATTCCAGCTGTGATGTGGGCTGTGAGATATTTTTCTTTTAAAGGAATGCGTTTGATAAGACCTATTCACTTGATCGATCAGCGGAAGCACCTGACAATTAGTCAACTTTGGTAGGTGGCAGCTAGGGTGAAGGTGGTTATGTCTAAACAATTTCTTTTCAAAATACTTGAGAAGAACGGTGTGGTGTGGTTAACACCTTTTAGAGACACTGTCTTTTATATATATATATATATATATATATATATATAAATATATATATATATATATATATATATATATATATATATATATATATATATACATATATATATATATATATATATATATATATACACATATACATATGTATGTATGTATGTATGTATAAGTATATATACATATAGATTATATATATTTATATATATATATATATATATATATTTATATATATATAATATATATATATATATATACATATATATAGTGTGTGTGCGTGTTTCTGTGGGAGCTTGAGAATGCGGGACTATCAGTTACAGTATACTATCAGCGATTCTAAATTATGCAACTTGCAATCATCCTAAATTATACAGCTTGTATTTGTTGTCATTTTGCTTAATTGCAGTTAAGATATAGGTTTCGTTTGATTCTTTTTTTATCAGGTTTCATCTCCCACACAGGCAAATATAGATTATTTATGGAGGAATGTCATGAACGCTGTAAAACTGCATCTAAGTTGAGCTGCTATATGAGGAAATATTAGTTGTGTGCAGTGAAGTAATCAAGAATCTCCTCTTTTACAATAAATTTTGTATGGTGGAAGCGAAATAAGGAAAGGTCTTGTAGGTAATGGGTGGTAACAAATGAAAGTCTAAACTATGGATTATTTCGTTCTATGAAGGTTTCTTATGTAAGTGAATTAACTCTTTGACTTGTTTCATTAGAATGACTTTGTATTAATAATAATAATAATTCAGTCGGGAACAATAATAGTCTAATTGAACTTCCGTAGTTCATTTATTAACGTAGAAAGAAAAGCAATGTAAATCGTAGACTTTTATCTTCGTTATTTAAGAATATGCATTTATTAATCCACTTATAACTTGACGCAGTATGTAGTCAGGGAACTTCCCGTTTACACACACACACACATATATATATATATATATATATATATATATATATATATATATATATATATATATATATATATATATATATATATATATATATGTATATTATATATATATATATATATATATATATATATATATATAGAATGAATGTATGAAGAATGCGTATTCAAGTATCTGTATACGCATGCTGTTATATATATATATATGTGTGTGTGTGTGTGTTTGTGTGTGTACTATACATTCATAAACATACACACATACATACATACATACATACGCGTGCGCAGCCTGCGTAAAGTTCTCGTGCACGTTGATTTTCGTGACGGATCCGTAATGAGGAACATCGACTGCGTATCATTCATCGATCCGCAGTACTCTGAGTCAATGGGTAATTTGTTTAACGAATCCTGTATCCCGCTGCAGTGGCGCTCATTTCTCGGGATTACGCAACCGTGGAATATATTAAGTCGTCCCGGGGCTGAAATTGCTCGACCCGACCTGCCGGCCTATTTTGGGGGATGGGGCGAATGCCGTTTAATGAAGTATTTACTTAGGCCTTCGCTGATTGTGTTGACTGTTGTCTTTTGTTGAGAATATTAAAATACGTTGATGAAATGTCGCATCATTTTCTGCAACGTTGGTTATAAGTTTGGTCCCCCGCCCATAGATTTTTTTGCTTGATTTTGCAATTATTGTTTGTCTGGTTGAAGGAATGGTATAAACACTCCACAATGTATTTTCATGTAATGGGTGGGGTGGGTGACCATGATCCTGAGGTCCAATCCATTAAATTGTAATCTTGATCCGGATCCAAATCATGTTACATCTGACTGCATTTCGTAGGGAGTTAATGCCGTCAGTGTACCGCACTCGCTACACTGTAGGCATCAATGTAAGTTCTTTGCAGCGTCCCTTCGGCCCCTAGCTGCAACCCCTTTCATTCCTTTTACTATACCTCTGTTCATATTCTCTCTCTTCCATCTTACATTTCACCCTCTCCTAACAACTGTTTCAACATTATTTTCAGCGCTGAATGATCTCATTGGTCCCAGCGCTTGGCCTTTGGGCTAAATTTTATATTCCAATTCCAACAAGTAAATTCAGCTTTGAAAGCGAAATTGCTTTTAGCAAGCACCTCATAGAGTTAACATCGTTGCGTCGTCAAAGAGCTTTAAAGGCAGAGAAATGGAAACCCCTTTGCGATTTATTATTTATTCAGAGCTACAGGTATACAAGAAGACTCAGTTAATTGCCCCTGATACGCTGTGTGAATTGGGAACTTTGAGTTCACGGTCGTAATTGAAGATGTTGAATTAATGATGATTGGAAAGTTCATCAAGGGTGCTTGAGTTTGCGAGTTTTCAGTTGTGATTTGTTGGTTATCCAGCGTTTTATTTCATTTTTTGCGAATGATTATCTTCTTTTAAAGTAATTTTTCTGTAGGTATTCGTCTTAACCAGGAAGCTGTAGTCACACAGAAGGAAAGTAATATTTCAGAAATTGGAATGTCAAATTCAAGTGTTTATAGTTTTTAATATATAATTTTTTAGTTGGTTATCACTTCCCATTTCTCTAATTAATCTGCGAAACTCAAGTTACTTAAATCTAACGATTTTTTTTTCGCTTGCCTTTTGATTTTTGCAGTTATCTATCATTCCTTCCCCGTAGTGGGGTAGTGCCGTCAGTGCATTTCGTGCGGCGCACTGTAGGCATTACTTGAGGTTCTTTGCAGCGTGCCTTCTGCCCCTAGCTGTAATCTCTTTCGTTTCTTTTACTTTACCTCCTTTCATATTCTCTCTCTTCCATCTTACTTTCCATCCTCTTCTAACAATTGATTTGTAGTGCAACTGCTTTGAGGTTTTACTCCTGTTAACCCTCTCAAACCTTTTGCTGTAGATTTCCGTTTCAGCCCTGAATGACCTCATTGGTCCCAGTGCTTGGCCTTTGGCCTAAGTTCTATATTCAATTCAATTCAATTCAATTCTATCATTCCTTCTTTTTTTTTTTTTGATCCGAAGTTTCTGTTACCTGCAATCTGGAATAGGAAGAAATGGGTCAGAGCTATGAAAGGATGGACGTGAGAGCGCCAGTCTCATTCCCCCACCCTCCCCCGCCCCACAATCTTCCTCCTCCCAGCCAGCATCTCTCCCACTTCCCTTGGTGTCTTATTACATTATTGTCAATCGATTAGGGCGAGATACAGGGGTTGGGGAGGAGGGGGGGAGTGTTGTGGGTCTGTGGGGTGAGGGGGTTGGATGTCGGGAGCTCTGCTGCTCCAGGGCGTCACGCCTCAACTTCCTCCTCCTCCTCCTCCTCCTCCTCCTCCTTCCCCGCATTCATTCCTGTTTGTCTTTCTCTCGACTATGGCCTAGATCCGGCCCTCTTTAGCTATCCTTCAGATACCCTGAGAGAAATACCAACATCCAGAATTACCGGTAACGGCTCTCTCTCTCTCTCTCTCTCTCTCTCTCTCTCTCTCTCTCTCTCTCTCTCTCTCTCTCTCTCTCTCATATCATGGAAATAGGTCTACTCAAAGCGAGCCTGGTGTCTGGTTTGCATAGCAAGGGGAAAGTTAACAGAGTCTGTATGATAGTCTGCGCCGGATAGATTGGATGGTAAGGCATCATGTGTTTTACTTTTACTTGTATTTGTGCGTTTGTTCTTGAGGAAGATGGTATTAAGATTTATCCCGGTTTTAGTTTTCTGTAAAAGAAAACTAGTGTACCGGCTTTGCCTGTCCGTCTGCACTTTATTCTGTCCGCACTTTTCCTGTCCGCCCTCAGATTTTAGAAACTACTGAGGCTAGAGGGCTCCAAATTGGTATGTTAATCATCCACCCTCCGGTTATCAATCATACCAAATTGCAGCCCTCCAGCCTCATTAGTTTTTGTTTTATTTAAGGTTAAATTTAGCCATAATCGTGCGTCTGGCAGCGATATTGGACAGGCCACCACGGAGCCGTAGTTAAAGTTTCATGGGCCGCGGCTCATACAGCATTAAACCGAGACCACCGAAAGAGAGATCTATTTTCGTTGACGTTGATTATACGCTGTACAGAAAACTCGATTGCGCTCGAGACTTCGGCCCATTTTTTACTTGTTTCTTCTTGCATATGAGTGTTTTTGGAGTCGAGGAGATTAAATTATTTTAGAGAAACTGATTTTATTATTATACGCTCGAAGCACCGACTTGTAGGTTAGTATATTTGTGGCAGTGATTCCTAACAATTTTTGTTAAACAGGCCTAAACTTATTATTATGATATAACTAAGATTATTTATATATATTTTTTTCTAGAAATTTGTATTTGTTTACAAATAAATTATTAGCGAAAGCAGCAGTCATATTAGGAATTGGCTTTTGTATTGGGAGTGAATTATTATTAGTAGGAGTGATATACCTTTGTCATTGCTGCTAAAAGATGACTATCAGTAGCAGTAGTAGTTGTAGTATCAATAGCAATAGCCGTAGACTTTTATAACAGCGCCTAAGCCATTTAGGCCTAATCGGTGCCTAAGCCTTCAGCAAGTTAACTCGATCTTAGTGTGCCATAAAGATGTTATCCTGGGCACTTGACCCCTCGCTTTTTCCCCTCGTTGGTCGAAGTTCAAAGAGGGCTGTGGAACTTTACCCTCTCCTTGAGAAGTGAATTGCTTTTATTGGCTGTTTTAGAAGTACGTAATTGTGATCTGCCTAGATGGAGACTCTTGTGATTATTGTTCTTCAGGTTGGAAAGTGTGGGAGTTTTTCGTGTGGTTTTTTATTCTCTCTCTCTCTCTCTCTCTCTCTGTTGTGACTTGCCTGGTGAAGTTCCTTAGTTTACTGATGTAAAATTGGTTAGGGGTTTGATTTTTAGAAATAACTTGGCTAATTTTAGGTAGCGTTACATGGATGAAACTAGATATTTTCATTGAAGTTAGGATAATATTATCCAGAAAATAAGTGCTTTAGATAGTTAGTCAAATGCAAGATTGTTAAGAGAACTGGAAACAGGACAAGATAAAATTAGTAGTGATCATGTCAACTAGATATTTTGTGACTGTCTAATGACTATCTGTCGATGTATTTTTCCATGTTCATGTTCAACTTTGCTCACTTCTTTTTGATGCTCTTCGGTTAATGATGTAAAATAGGTTAGAATTATTTATTAGAAACATATAACTTGACTAGTTTTAGGTTACGTTGAATGGATGGAACTCAGTATTTTCATCGAAAATATAACAGCATTAACTAGAAAATAGGTGCTTTTGATAGTTAAGTGCAGAATGTTAAGAGAAGATGGAATAGCACAAGACAGAATGAGTAGTGGTCATGTCATTTAGATATTTTGTCACTATCTATTGTATCTATGTATTTTTCCACGTTTATATTGAACTTTACTCACTTTAATGTACGGGTGTACACTAGTACATCACATTGAACAACTTTCCCTGTTAAATTACATACAAGCGAAACCTGGTTGATGCGGTACCCCGTGGCTCTCCACAATGACGTCCGAAGGGAAATAACCTTCTGAATGGCCATTGTCCCCACCAGGAATAATCCGCCCTTTGAATGTTATTGTTTTTGTCGCCGCTGGGTGCTCAGTCGCCCCTCCACCCGAACATGTACAGTATATCTGTAGGCGGGGGGCGGTGTTGGGGTGGGGAGTGGATTAATCGCTAGCAGAAGAGCTTTGGTTTGTAGGGGGGTTGATTTATGGAGTGGATATGACGACGGGACACTGTGATATTGTTAGTGTAGTTGTATTTTGGAAATTTTTTGTTCGGTGGAGACTGGAGAAAGCCAGGGGAGATTGTATGTAGCTGGTATAGAATAATAAAGAATTGGTTTGACGTTCACGCTGTGAAAGGTTACCAGAGGTGGATGACGTGAGAATAGACGTGAGAATGGAACTTGGAGGGTCATGGGAAGCGTGAGATGTGAAATAAATAGGGGAAAGTGAAAAGGTTCAAGTCGGTTGATTAAACTGATGTTAGCTGAGGATTCTCTAATATATTTATTTTTTATATATATACACACATATATAGATATGTATTTTGTTTATTTGTTTCTTCACATCAGGATTTTCCCAATTTGTTTCTTAATTTCTCTTTGCAATTTTGTTCTTGTATAAATTGTAATATTGTCCTGTTCTGTTTGAACTAAATTTTTGTGATACACTAACGGAAATGTATTCGTTAGGGAAGTAACTCTTCATTTTAAAGTCACTTACTCAGTAATTTTTATTTTATTCAAGGTTAAATTTACCCCTAATCGTGCGTCTGGCAACGACATGAAGGCCATCACCGGGCCGTGGTTAAAGTTTCATGGGCCGCGGCTCATACAGCATTATACCGAGACCACCGAAAGGTAGATCTATTTTCGGTGGCCGTGATTATGCGCTGTACAGTAAACCCGATTGCGCCGAAGAAACTTCGGCGCATGTTTTACTTGTTTTCTTTAAAAGGCTATTCTATGATGACTTTGTATATTGTATTATTATGTGTTATCAACATTGCAAAATGGAAATAAAGATTTTTATTTGATTTTTGTTCTTTCTGTGTTGTGGGTAGTTAGTAGGTAACTTAAGGCTCCTTTATTTGGACTTTAGTAAAATTCAGTGGCTCGTCGATAACAACAGAAATAATGATATTTTAGATCAGTGAAATGGTAATGTTGCATTCACCTGTAATTCATAGTTATTCTTGGATCATTGTTCTCGTAATGTTTTTCCGTGGTAATTGTTTGTATTTGCTATAGAGTTAAATGAATTAATCGGATTCATAACTGGAAATTCTTCACATTTCTTTCTGTACTGTCATTCATGTTGGTGTTTTTTGCAACTGCAATGAATATTATTTTGGGAAATCTCATACTAAAGGGTAAATATTGCCTTTGACAATATGGCACTGGTATAGGAAACCCTTGTTATAGCAGTTCACTTTTCGTTGTGTAGCCTTATTTTTATTCTTTTTTTGAAGGTGCTCTTATTAATAATAATATTCAGAAGATGAATCTTATTCGTGTGGAAAAGCCCATAGGGGCCACTGACTTGAAAGTCAGGCTTCCAACGAATATGGTCTTCATTTGAAAGAAGTAACAGAATGTAATAGGAAATACAGAACGAAGAGATCACGTATTAAGAAAAAAGTAAATTAACAATTTAATAGATAGACAAAAATGTAAGTGAATAATAAAATACAGGGAGAATCGCTTTAGGATAGCAGTGTCTCTTTTATATTCATTTCCGCATTCACTTCATTCACGAGTTGATTTTTTTTCATTCTTCTGCACTATCTTCTCGCCGCACGTCTTGTCCAATTACGATTAATACTGATTTTTATGCATCACTGCATCCCAGCTTCGCCAACCTTGTAAGTTTGAGGAATTTTGACTCGCTGGTCTGGTTAAATGACTTCGTATTAGAAGTATGCACCTCTGCTTTCCATATTAATCGATTCATTACAAAATTGCAAAAATTAATGCGCGAGTCCTTGCAATCTTCCCAGTTCAGGCAGCTTAGTGAAATCATTAATGCATAAATTGCATGATTTTATGCATTAATTTATGCCAGTCTTTTGTTGTAGAGAGGAGGTATATTCTCTCTCTCTCTCTCTCTCTCATCAGAATTGCATAAATGTTATGATTTTATGCATGAATTTATGCCAGCCTTTGGTGGAAGTAGAGAAATTTCTCTCTCTCTCTCTCTCTCTCTCTCTCTCTCTCTCTCTCTCTCTCTCTCTCTCTCTCTCTCTCTGTCGAATCAGAATTGCATAAATGTTATGATTTTATCTATGAATTTACACCAGCCTTTGGTGGTAGAGAAATTCTCTCTGTCTGTCTGTCTGTCTGTCTGTCTGTCTGTCTGTCTGTCTGTCTCTCTCTCTCTCTCTCTCTCTCTCTCTCTCTGTCGAACCAGAATTGCATAAATTTTATGATTTTATATATGAATTTAAACCAGCCACTGGTGGCAGTAGAGAAATTTCTCTCTCTCTCTCTCTCTCTCTCTCTCTCTCTCTCTCTCTCTCTCTCTCTCTCTCTCTCTCTGTCGAACCAGAATTGCATAAATTTTATGATTTTATATATGAATTTAAACCAGCCACTGGTGGCAGTAGAGAAATTTTCTCTCTCTCTCTCTCTCTCTCTCTCTCTCTCTCTCTCTCTCTCTCTCTCTCTCTCTGGTGCAATCAGTGATTTTAAGAAGTGACTGACATTTTTAAGAAGTCATTGACCTTAATGAAAGTCTTTTTATTCGACGAGCAATATTCACGCCTCACTCCTTTTATCTTTCGTTATTGGATAAATAGAGGCATTCTTAAAAAGAGTATGACTTCATGTTTGTTCCGCCTAGGTTTCCTAGAAATTATTGAGGTTTAGCAACGCGTTTGAATTTTATTGATAATTTTATCATTTTAATGTATAGTTCTAACTTTTATATCTTTAATGCGCCGGTAGGAAAGGACAGTACAACTCTGACATTATGTATATATATATATATATATATATATATATATATATATATATATATATAAATCTATATATATACAATATATATATATATATATATATATATATATATATATATATATATATATATATATATATATATAGATCATTCCCAAAATTGGAGAAGCATATAGGAAAATGGAAGGGTGGCAAAATTCCAAAGCCTGGCGGAGGAGGAAAAAAAATTAGATTTACAAAATCAGCCTTTCTTCGGGTTGCCGATCTTCATTTAGCAGACGGGAAGTGGCGGCTCTTTTATACAGTTCATTAGTACTGCTGAATCACTCTTGGTTCAACATCATGCTCTCACTCCGGTTTGATTTACCGATATAGATAGATTAATATAACTTTATAATCATTTAAAGTTAGAGTAATTCGTAATCTCGATCCATACAGTTAAAAGTTTATCATGTGACCTGCTGCGTTTATTTACCCTGAATTGCTTTATTCTCTTCCTCATTTGCGTTATGGTGCAAGGATACGCAAGCGTAGTATGTCACACTGCAATGTCATCTGCACCGTTCACTGCGTAAGGCCACGCACACACTTCGAAGGTAATTCGTGCTTTGACGGACAGCCTTTTAACTTTCATTATCCTAGGCGTCACTCCAACTCTAAGTGACTGGCCGACTATTAATAAAGGTGCTCTTTCGGAATAATTATACTTTGCATGGTGGGTTTTGAGGTAGGTTGGAATTCTGGGTATTAAGAGTAATCCTCGTGATTAATAGCATAGGTCAAAGTCAGAGTTGTTAGCGATTAATCACCCTTAAAGTGAATTTTGTTTTTGGTTAGGAGGCAAATGGTATGGTTGATTCGTTTTGCATTTATTCATTTTATTTCAGTGTTGGTATTTGATGAATTTGGGAAGCCTTCGAGGACTCGCTTGTACTGGAGAGAGAGAGAGAGAAAGAGAGAAGGCAATCGGTAACAAATCCCATGAAAAGAAGAAAAGTTTGAAGGGAATAATATCCCCGGTAGGGGGTTAGTGCCGTCAGTGCATCTCATGCGGTGCACTGTAGGTATTACTTACAGGTTCTTTGCAGCGTCCCTTCGGCCCATAGCTGCAACCCCTTTAGTTCGTTTTACTGTACCTTCCGTTCTTAATCTTCCATCTGACTTTCCACCGTCTCCTAACAATTGATTTATAGTGCAACTGCGAGGTTTTTCTCCTGTTGCACCTTTCAAACTTTTTTACTGTCAATTTCTGTTTCAGCGTGAGTGACCTCATATGTCCCAGTGCTTGGACTTTGGCCTAAATTCTATATTCAGTGCAATTCAGTAGGGAATATCTTTACCTTTTAGGCACAGGCAGTTAGGGAGTAACATTACCTAGGAAAAAAAAAGTTTGATACATATGGGGCAGAGTGTAGGAAGTTTGTGTTTGGTAAGCTGAGTGGCTTCGTTTGTTGCACATTTAATTTTCCTTGAATAACCAATTGCAATAATTATTCCATTGCATTCGTTTAAAATAACCACTTATGACCCATTGCGTTAGTTTGAAATAACCACTTATGACCTGTTGCATTAGTTTGAAATAACCACTTACGATCCATTGCTTTAGTCTGAAATAACCACTTATGACCCCTTGCATTAGTTTGAAATAACCACTTATGACCCATTGCATAACTCATCATCACTCACTATGCAGTAGAAACGTGACAGAAAGCGAAGTAGAAATGTGAACAAAATTCGAACACAAACATAAACAACAACATGGGGAACGTCGAGCGGGTAGTAGTCTTTGCATAATGGCTCCGTAATTCTCGCGGGAGTCGGCCTGAAAAGGTCAAAATTACTTATCACATGACTGGGCTTCGGGAAAAGGTCACTGCCCACGGTTTTTGAATGGAAATGAAGACGGGCTGGAAAGGTTAGGTAGAAATGATACCGACGCAAAAATAAACACCTACTTAAACATACCCACGCAGTGTCAAAAGCACACACACACACATGCACGCTCGCAAGCACACTATTGCGTTCGTTTTGTGTTTGTTTTGCTTTTAGTGCCAGAGGCAGTGAATTGGAATGATTTCGTGCGTCTTTGGTTCTTGCTGTTCTATCTTTAGGACCCCGTAGCTGGTTAGTGCCGTCAGTACACCTCATGCATTGCAATGTAGGCTTTACTTAAGGTTCTTTGCAGCGTCCCTTCGGCCCCTAGCTGCAACCTCTTTCATTCCTTTTACTGTACCTCGCCGGTCATATTCTCTTTCTTCCATCTTACCCTCCACCCTCTCCTAGCAATTGAATCATAGTGCAACTGCGAGGTTGTCCTCCTGTTACACATATCAAACTTTTTCACTGTCAATTTCCGTTTCAGCGATGAATGGCCTTAGTTGCCCCAGTGCTTGGGATGCATGCCTAAAATCTATAAATCAATCAATCAGTTAACCAGTCTTTCTTTAGTAATACTCGCTCTGAACATGTTTGTATTCTTGTTTGTAGTTGGTGATGCTGCTTTTGACCTAACACGTGTACTTTTGAATTTGTGAAATTATGAATAGGTGAAAAAAAATCACGATTTTTAACAAAAATTTTTAGACTTCTCTTCATTCTCTCCTTTGTCTGGACGAAATGAGCTGAATGACCTCATAGGTCACAGCGCTTGGCCATTGGCCTAAATTCTATATTCCATTCTATATAACCTTTCCTCTTTCAGGAAGCGGGATCATCGCTTCAATTTGGGTCTAGAACCCTCCTGTATCTTCTTTCTCCTGTCCCGTTGGCATTTATATGAGATGATAATTATATCACAGACACACACACATTTATATACAGATTTTACTGGGGCGTCTCAGCCTGATATAATGAAGGTGGAAGCAATGCAAAATTAAAAAGTTTAAAGATCTCTAAATCTCAAGACCTAAATATCTTTCCCACTTTCAAATATCTATATAATTCTTTATTAAGGGAGTTTTTGCATAAACAGTTTTTTTAATGTTGGGGGACATCATGGAAGTTCTGCACTGATGTAATTTTCTGTACAACATGACACAGTGAAATTAACGTCAATATCACAGAACTTCCATCAGTTCCCCAACATTAAAAAAACATTAATGCAAAAACTGAGCGAATAAAAAACTCCATATAGGCTATTTTCTGCTCACTGTAGATGAAATAAATGTTCACATTAGCGTTTCAAATTTGTAACAAAAATAGGTCATTGTTCCTTCAACAACTGCGAAAAAATAGGTGTTGTGTGTTTTTTTAAAGAAATATACGTTCTTATAAATAGTCTCAGGACATCTAAAAATAGCAAACCTCTAATTAACCGTTGTCTTAACGGAAGACTGGATGTTGCATTGTTCAGAATTAGGAAAGAATACTGGAAAAATGGAATTCTGTATAAGCCTAATGAGACTGGATTGATTATTGCGCTGAAAAATCTTGACAGTAAAGAGAGTTTGAGAGAGATGAGACTGGAGGAAAATCATCAGCAATGAGGTATATATGCACTACAAATCAACTGTTAGAAGGTGGAAAGTAAGATGGAAGAAAGAGAATATGGACGGAGGTACAATAAAAGGAATGAAAGGGGTTGCAGCTAGGGGCCTAAGGGACGCTGCAAAGAACCTTAAGTAATGCCTACAGTGCACCGCATGAGGTGCACTGAAGGCATTACGCCCCTACGGGGGAAAGGTTATATGAACCGAAAGGAAAGGTTATATGAACCAAAAAGAAGATTTATATGAACCAAAAAGAAAATCTATATAAACCGAAAGATAAATTTATATGATGAACCGAAAGGAAAATTTACATGAACCGAAAGGAAAATTTATACGAACCACAAAGAAATTTGATATGAACCGAAAAAAAGTGATATGAATCGAAAAGAAAATTTATATGAACCGAAAGAAAAATATGAACCGAAAGGAGAATTTGCTGCAAGGAATCGGGATAAAAGCAAATCATATTTGCTTGAGAAACCATTGCCCGCGAGATGGAAAGAACTTCCTGAACCGAAAAATGCTTGGTGTACGAAAAATGATTGCCTCTGGTACTGAATGTTTACAAAGCGGCTGTGTGCGGATGTTGTTGTGTTTTGGCCCTCCCCCTCTCTCTCTCTCTCTCTCTCTCTCTCTCTCTCTCTCTCTCTCTCTCTCTCTAAATCGAGGAATACCGTGTTCGATTCTCGGAGACAGGAAGGAACAACATAGGCGGGTTTCCTTATAACCCTGTGGGCTCTTTTTAATCTGTCCAGTGAATTGAGTCCGTAGCTGTTAGTCGACTATTGTTGGTCGCAGTGGGTGTTTCACGAGAACTAATAACATCATTAAACGTTAATGATCAGTGTTTCGTGAAAATGTAAACTACCATTAATTTTAAATGGGAGGACCTTGACGAGGTAATCAGCAATTCTCTCTCTCTCTCTCTCTCTCTCTCTCTCTCTCTCTCTCTCTCTCTCTCTCTCTCTCTCTCTCTCTCTGTGGCTCCGATAGTCATTTCTGGTTCTGCGACGTTTCCGTCTGTGCTGTCTGCATCCAATCGTCCACAGTCGTAGGATTTCTTTGTTGTGCCTTTTAGGCCTACGGGTTGCCTTAATAATGTTTATGACAGTGATCGATGGAATGTACAGTACCTATTGCACCGGTTTCCGTAGGCCTAAAGGTAGTTACTTGGCGGGGCTCTCATGTTTTCCGCTGAAAGAAGTAACATTGATAACTCTTTATATTTGATGTATGGACTATCATATTTTTACTAACTTATGTTTCAGTAAAACTATGCAGCTGAATACGTTCAGTTGTTTCATACCAGTTAGGCTTTTATTAGTTTCAGTAAAACTGAATTAGACAAATACATTCAGATATGTCATACTAGTTAGGCTTTTATTAGTTTCAGTGATATAGAACTAAATACATTCAAATATTTCATACTAGTTAGGCATTTATTAGTTTCTGTGATACTATACAACTAAATACTTTCAAATATTTCATACCAGTTAGGCTTTTGTTAGTTTCAGTGCTATTGTACAGCTAAATACATTCAAATATTTCATACTAGTTAGGCTTTTGTCAGTTTCAGTGAAATGCAGCTATACACGTTCAATTAATTTATACCAGAAGGAGAGTTATGACTGTATTGAGGAAAACAGTAATTCTGTATAATATCTTTACCTTCGCCAACAACCCTATATCACTGCTATACAAATAAATCCTAGCATCATTATGGGCTGTAAAACTGTACTGTTGGACATGCAAGGCTTATGTAATTGCTGTTTTTACAAGATTTTTATGTGATATTGAATATAACCGGCTCATGCATGTAGGCTTTGAAAATATTCTTGACGACTCTTAGATGTGACTCATTGTTATATGTAGTAGTGTTACAAACAGATTTTGATGATTGGATTGATAGTGTGTCATATACTACAAATCCATTCATCATAATCTGCTTGTAACACTTCCACACAAGACGAATGAATATTTTGATGAATGGATTTGTAGTCTGTCATATACGCTTGAACCAGATGAAGAAATACTCTTTCTAATGAGGAAAATGTTGTTTTTATCAAGGACAATCTTAATCCTGATTTAGGAATGTGAGTTCCATGAGATGAAGGTAATAATAATGAAGGTAGAGAGTTCCCCATATTCCCATGTAGAGGTTCGCGTTAGAACGCTGTTAGACCGGTAGGAGGTGTCCTCATATCGACCAGTAATTTTCCTTGGCCAAAATTGGTTTACTGTGATATGAATTTTGATGTCGACTCTTCTGTACTTGTCTGGGTTATTTTTGCTATCTTTTTGTATAGTTTATTCTATGGAAGGAATGCATTTTTTTTACCTGACCTAGTGAATTTGAACTATTGGGAATAATAAGGTTAATAATTATAATCATCTCTTGGTCGACTGTGCTGTCTGTAAGAAAAGGTAAAGATTGAGATGTTGAAAAACACGTGGCTTTCGGAAGTGAATGTTTATAATGCTTTGTCCAAAAGATTGATCGAATTGGACTGTCTATAGAAGCCACTATGGGAGAACATATGAAGGGATTGTTGAGTCAGGTGTCCTTTATGGAAGTGAAGTGTGAATGTTGAATGCAAATGAAGAAAAAATGGTTTGATCTGCTGAGGAGAACGGTTTGTGAAGTAGGCATGAGGTACAGAATGAATTGCAAGGCCAGAATTGCTAAGATATGTAGAAGTGGTAAAAAGTTAATACAGGTGAAAGGTAGAATTTGAGTGTTTTGAGACGGTTTGATCATGTAGAAAGAACGAGAATAATAGCTGGTAAAAAGGAGTGTATAATTTGGAAGTTTTAAAAGGGAATAGGAGAGCAAGACATAGAAACTACTGGGTGAATGGAGTGAAAGCAATATAGGAATGGAAGGGTATTATTATCCAGGAAGCATACCAGTGCCTGCTAGAAGGCAGTGCATGGTGCAATGTATAAGAGGGTTCGACACACTGTTGAGTAGCATCCTGTGTAGGTGTATGAAGCACCTAACTCTATAGAAGTATTCTGTAAAAAGGGTTCATCCACAGTTTAGCCGTTAAAGTATGAATGTAGCATAGACCGCTGTTTGTTTTTCTATGGAGTCACTCCCCGTTCAGGGAAGCGGCTTAATATTGAACATTGTAGATGTGCATGTGTATGTATGTATGTCTGAACATTAAGTTCAAAAGGTCACCTAGGAAGTGCTACAATATCCCGTAATATAGCTACACTTGCTACACTTATCAACACTTGGGAAGTCAAGTTTTATTGACAGAGTTCAAGTTGGAATTAAAACAGCAGTAGTCTCGGCAGAGCCGAAATTGTCTCCAAATTCGCCTTAGTGACTACAGTATGAACTTTATGTACATTGCTAGACGCGTCTAATACTTGTTCCGTTGTCTGGAGCTCCTGTTACTCTTCCGTTGCCAAGAGCGTCCATCGACATTTTTTCTCACTCCCTTCTAAGTCTAGTTAATCCCTTGGGCGTAGTAAATACAGCAATTAAAGTAAACGTATGGTGTCTGCACGCGTTGAAGTTAATTGGTATAATTAGCCCCCTCTAATTAGATCGACGTCAGCTTTATGGATTGTAATTGGACTATTAACCCAAGGTCTATAGATTAACCCTTTTCGTTCAGTTGACTACGTCAGTATCTTCTAAAGGAATACACTTTTTGTGTGAGAATGCTTACTAGGCGGACAGCTGCACGACTTATTAAGCCTCAAGAATTAAGAATAAAACAGTTGAGAATAAAGATTGGAACTGATTTCCGAAGGAAGCTATGGAACTCCCTCTTGAAAGAAGGAAGTGTACCTGAGTTAGTAATAAAACAGTGTGAAATACCACAGCTTTGCAGTGCAGGGCAAGAGTAATTATTTGATGAGCATTGATTTTACAACGTTGCTGTGATTCGTTGTATTGAATTTATTCGACTTTTGTCGATTTGCAACTCCAGTATCTGGGTTTTTATAATCTCGCTTCTTTGAGTGACAGGTCTTTTGACATTTTCCAGTTTAGGGCTTTTTGCCTCCGTTCTGGTGTACATGAGGGCACAGAAATGGCATCTGTTAGACAGCAGATGACTATGATCTGCAACATTGCCATTTTTTAAAATTTGCCGAGTAGACAGGAAATATCACTTTAAACATAAGGGATGCTTAAAACGATTTGCTTGCTATTAGACCTCACGTCTGTTGAAGTTTGCCGCGATGATACGAAATATA
Organism: Macrobrachium rosenbergii; assembly: GCF_040412425.1. Taxonomy (NCBI): domain Eukaryota; kingdom Metazoa; phylum Arthropoda; class Malacostraca; order Decapoda; family Palaemonidae; genus Macrobrachium; species Macrobrachium rosenbergii. Next base: position 28,312,349 of record NC_089787.1, on the reverse strand, counting down.
TCGATCTATTTAAAGGAAGTTTGTAATGATTTGATTGCATCTGACATGCAACACTGATATCTCAAGTATCTTTAACTCAGTTGCCACTAGAATTCATGGTATTATTCGATAGCATTTTATGTGCAACACTGATGTTTATTTAAGTCTGTCGTGATGATAGAATCTTTGGCCACATACGAAAGGAATATTTATAATGACATGATGGCACTACAACTGATCTACCAGCGGCGTCCTCTCTACAAATCTACCGTGATGATAGAACCATTAGGAGATGTTTTTAGTGGTTTGATGACTGATGACTTACAGATGTGCATCGTTGCTATTTTTTTTTTTTTAACGTCTACCGTGGCTTTAGGAGCTTCGTTTTACACCCGAGGAGGAAATATCCAAAACCCACATTACACGCTCCGCGTAGACTGGTTATTGGTGTATTGCCTGTGGAGGGAGGTTATAAAATTCCACTGGCGCGGCTGTAAAAAGGGTTAACTAGAGAGGGGGGGAACAGAAAGAAACATGCCACTCCTATCCGTTCGCTTTTTATTTTTAGGCTGTCTGACCCTCTCCATACCTCGTGTTGTTTGGCCAGTGTGCTCTCTCTCTCTCTCTCTCTCTCTCTCTCTCTCTCTCTCTCTCTCTCTCTCTAGTATACACACTGGGCACTTTCCCTATCTCTTGCTTTCTGTCATACACTCTGGCCTCTCTCTCTCTCTCTCTCTCTCTCTCTCTCACACTGGCTACTTTCCCTCTCTCTCTCCTTTCTCTCATACACTCTGGCTCTCTTCTCTCTCTCTCTCTCTCTTCTCTCTCTCTCTCTCTCTCTCTCTCATGCAAACTGGCCATTTTCTCTCTCTTTCTTTTTCTGTCTCTCAGGCTCTCTCTTTCTCTCTCTAGGCTCTCTCTCTCTCTCTCTCTCTCTGGAAAATTACAAACAGCCATTTTCTCTCTCTCTTTCTTTTTCTGTCTCTCTCTCTCTCTCTCTCTCTCTCTCTCTCTCTCTCTCTCTCTCTCTCTCTCTCTCTCTTTGACAGAAAGTGACTGACATAATTATAGATTTCATTATAGCTTTTATTGTTCAAATAAAATTTTTAAAACTATACTTCGCCTCAAATCACAAAGGAATAAATCTGGAAAATTACAAAACAGTCTTGTGCGTTTCTCACAGTGAATTTCACGAAGAAGTTTGTAAAGAGAGAGAGAGAGAGAGAGAGAGAGAGAGAGAGAGAGAGAGAGAGAGAATGAATTTGCATAAAATTAATAAACCAGATCTATAGACATATTATATCGTGCTGATATTCCAAACTGGAAATTCTGGAAACGGCCAAGGTCTTTGTTTAACGGGAGGCCGTATACAGCCTTCCTCAAGTTGAGCAGTCAAACGCTCCTTAAGGTTGCTTACCGGAACTTCCTTCCTTGATTTTGAAGGCTGCGTGTTCCTTCTAGCTTTGTGAAGTTCAGCTGTGCAGTTTAGCTGGTGAGCTGATGCTGAATGAATTTTATTTTCTTCAAGTGCTTCCAAGAATTTGATTTGCCTGCCCCCTCCTCTCTCTCTCTCTCTCTCTCTCTCTCTCTCTCTCTCTCTCTCTCTCTCTCTCTCTCTCTCTCTCTCTCTCTCTCTCTCTCTCTATATATATATATATATATATACATATATATATATATATATATATATATATATATATAAACATGTATATATATATGTATATATACTAATATATACATATATATATATATATATATATATATATATATACAGTATATATATATGTGTGTGTGTGTGTGTGTGTGTGTGTGTGTGTGTGTGTGTGTGTGAGAGAGAGAGAGAGAGAGAAGAGAGATATAGAGAAATAAAGAGAGAGAGGGGGTTGAAATAGGCAATCAAATTCGTGAAAGAAAAAAAAAATAAAATTTAGCAGTTAAGCTACTTCAAGGAAATATATATATATATATATATATATATATATATATATATATATATATATATATATATATATATATATATACTACGTATTTTCATATATTTTTATATTTATAAAAGCAAAAGCTTCCTTCCCCCTGACACGCCGTCCTTTCCCCTTATGTACCAGTTAATCTTGTCAGGACTTCCTCCATTTCATGCATTTCAATTACTCCGGCGAATTTTCCCCGATTAAAAAAAAAAAAAAATGTCTGCTGGGCCAACTGCAAGGTCGGTATGTTTGTTCAGTCTTGTTTTCGCGTGCTTTCGGCCTCTCAGCCAGGCTGCTTTTGTCGCAGACTTGAATTCTTTTCCTTCTTGTTCTACTTTTTGTTTGTGTCGTCTCTCCACTCTCGTTCTACTTTGTATGCTTGATAGTGTTGGTCCTCTGGCCAATGTGTTTTATTTTTTCTTCGCTTTTTTCTACTTTCTTTCTTCCTCCTTTCCCCTCTGTCGTTGTCAGCTTCTTCTCCATTTTGTCTTTGTTAGCATTCATGCTCCTGTTCCATTTTTGTCTTTGCTAGTGTCTTCATGTTCCACCATGTTCCACCCAGTCTCATTTGCGTATTCTGTCTTGTTACTCTCTTTGTTATTTCCTTACTCCTAGTCTGGAGATCTATTTATTTTCTTTTATTTATTATCTTCAGTGTACACTATTTACAGTATCATCTTATTTACATATTTTCATAGTTACCACCATAACCTGTATAACAAAAATTTCTATCAGACTCTACAAATCACCTCCATATTCCTTAACGACATTTTTTTTATATTACTTAACCTTGTCAATGTACTCTTTTGTAAAAAGTTTAGTCATTCATTTTTGTGAAAGTTTCAAACAAGAATGTTCTGGTTTTCGACATTCTATTTTCAAATGTGGTGAAAGTGTCATGGGCCGCGGCTCATACAGCATTATACCAAGACCACGGAAGGATAGATCTGTTCTCGGTGGCCTTGATTACACGCTGTACAGAAAACTCGATTGCGCCGAAGAAACTCCTGCGCATTTTTTCCTTGTTTGTTATTCTCTCCTGTAAAGCCTTTCGTCTCCGCCCGTGTCACATCGACATCTGGGTGCCATCGTTAGGGAACCTGATGTGTCTTCGTCATTGTCTGATGTAAATCGTTGAGAAGATCTTCGCTGGGGTGCCTCTTTATCTTCAGGGCTTTTGATGTCCTAAAATAAACGCTCTTTGCGGCTCCGTATCGTGATATGATGAACGGCCTTAAATTAGCTGCGGTACATTCCAGTCAACGTCAGACTTTTTATTTTTTAGATGTATGAATTTGTGTCAGGAGGGGGAGAGAGAGAGAGAGAGAGAGAACTTTACAAGACTCTTGGTTTGACTTCTTTCCTATAAATGACCTTAAATTAGCTGCGGTACTTTTGAGTCAACGTCAGACTTTTTATTTTTTAAATGTATGAATTTGTGTCAGGAGAGGGAGGAGAGAGAGAGAGAGAGAACTTTACAAGACTCTTGGTTTGACTTCTTTCCTATAAATGACCTTAAATTAACTGCGGTACTTTTGAGTCAACGTCAAGGGTTTTATTTTTTAATAATGTATGAATTTGTGTCAGGAGAGAGAGAGAGAGAGAGAGAGAGAGAGAGAGAGAGAGAGAGAGAGAGAGAGAGAACTTTACAAGACTCTTGGTTCGACTTCTTCCCCATAAACGACCTTAAATTAGCTGCAGTGCATTTCAGTCAACGTCAAGCGTTTTATTTTTTAAATGTATGAATTTGTGTCAGGAGAGAGAGAGAGAGAGAGAGAGAGAGAGAGAGAGAGAGAGAGAGAGAGAGAGAGAGAGAGAGAGAGAGAGAGAGAAAGTGGTCACTGAACTTTACAAGATTCTCGGTTCGGCTTCTTTCTTATACCATTGCTAATGGTTTCTTGACATTAACCCTCAGAACAACATACGATGAGAGAATAAAATCTTTCTTCTCTTTTTTCCATTGGGAGTAAATGCACATTGAAAGTTTCCAGCTGTTTGTAATAATGCTTCAGTTTTTTTCTGTATATATTTAGTTCTGTCGTTTTATTTAGGTGACGATGAAGTTTTCTCTTTGCCTAAATTCATGTGTTCCAGTTTATTTCGTTCATGTTGATTACATTTTGAGCCTAGATACGAGATTTTCACTCTTGTAATGGATTGGTGCAATACTGACGGTAAAGGGTAAATTTAGATACATCGAGTTGCAATCCATTAGGGTAAATTTAGATACGTCGAAACTGTAACGGTGGCTGTGACATATGTGAATTCAAGATATTTTAAAGTGAACTTGGATGTGAAAAATCTATTAATTAAAATCTCTCTCTTCCAATATAACCTGTGTACCTGTACAAAGGTTATATTGGAAGATGTTAGTTAAATTGTCCAGTACACCTTTTTAGTAACTATTTTTACAGTTAAATATACCCCTTAGGGAGGTAGTGCTGTCAGTGCACGTCATGCGGTGCACTGTAGGCATTACTCAAGGTTCTTTGCAGCGTGCCTTCGGCCCCTAGCTGCAACCCCTTTCTTTCCTTTTACTGTACCTCCTTTCATATTCTCTTTCTTCCATCTTACTCTCCACCCTCTCCTGACAGTTGATTCATAGTGCAGCTGCGAGGTTTTCCTCCTGTTACGCCTTTCAAACTTGTACTGTCAATTTCCGTTTCAACGTTGAATGACCTCGTAGGTCCCAGTGCTTGGTCTTCGGCCTAAATTCTACATTCGGTTCAATACAGTGAAATATGATGTCTCGATCTTAGTTTTTTATTGCATTAGGATGTGAAAAATCTATTAATTGAAATCTCTTTCTTTAAATAAAACCTTTGTACTTGCACTTAGGTTGCAATTTAGTAATTAATACTAAGTTATTCGGCATCCCATTTTGGTAAATTTTTTATTTACAGTGAAGAATAACTTCTTGATCTCAGTTTTTTTTTATTATCATTTTGCTAATTATCATTTTGCTAACCAATTAGTTACATTATTCAGTACACCTTTTTAGTAACTTTTTTTTCATAGTGAAATATAATTTCTCGATCTTATTTTTTTTTCTTAATAGTTATTCTGCTAAAACACCTCCCCTTTCCGTGTGTGTGTGCGTGCGCGCGCGTGTGTGTGTGTGTCTTTTTGTGTGTCTTTGTGTGTGTGTGTGTGTGTGTGTTTTAGGCCTAAATTCCCAAACTGGGCAGGTGCGCCCTATCAGATCACCGTAGGGACCATCGATTCGTACACCACTTCCCTTGTTTATTTGATCCTTATCAATGTTTACGTTCTAGATCAAGAAGATTAAATGCCCGGACATTGAAAATGTTGTCAAAAACAACCACCGCGGCAGTGACATCCAAAACAAGAATAAAAAAAAAAAGTCACGTTAGGCGTAAACAACCTTGCATGTGTGTTTTTTTTCTCGAGTTTCCCGTATTTTTTTTTTTTTTTACTTTCCCGTACATTTTTTTTCTTGACTTTCCCGTATGTTTTTTTTTTTTTTTTTTTTTACTATCCCGTATGGTGGTGTTGTAGCATTGTTGCCAAGAGGTTAAAACGAGCACGCGTAAATCAGCCGTTATTTTTAGTTACTTGGGCGTCATCGAGGAGATTAGAACGGGTAGGTGGGTAAGTTCTCTCAAAGCCCTTTGGCGATAGGTGTCTGGATCTGATGATCTGATACTCTTGTTATTTTCGTGATTAGACACTTTTTATAGCTTTGCCATCGTCATGTCGGAATTGGAGAGAGAGAGAGAGAGAGAGAGAGAGAGAGAGAGAGAGAGAGAGAGAATTCATCCACTTGTGCTAGACAGACGGTCTATATAGCCTAAAAGTATTTGTATGTAGAAATTATATATATATATATATATATATATATATATATATATATATATATATATATATATATATATTATATGTCTGTCTGAGGAATTTTGTTATTTTCGTATCCTTCTTTGATTTGAATATTGTTCCCCTGTTCGGTCTTCAGTGCCTGACTCGCATCTTAAAGTACTGAAAAAAAAGGCTTAGGGTTGTATTGAATTTCATAGCCATAATAATCTCTGACACTGTGTGTCGTTTATGCTGCTCATTGTGCTTGTATATTTCATCGTTCTAAGTATCTCTTGGATTCAGATCTTCCTAGACTGTACTATGCACTATGTGGCACTAGATATTCAGTTAATTTTAACAGTCATGTCTTTTCTCCTCGGTAAGGTTCAGTATTGTACAGCTTCATGGAAGGTGTCATTTCTGGCTTGACCAAATCGTGGTGTGGTCAAAATTAGCAAATTTAATTAAGTCCCACTTCATAGTATATTTATTGCCTTACTCATTTTATTTAGTTAATTGTCTTATATGTTGTTATTTACCTTATTTGTTTGTCTTTGTTATTGCTCTGTTTTTAATTTATTTTGACTTCTCAATTTCCCGTTTTGCTTTCCCAACTGGGTCCATGGGCTTGTATCATTCTGCTTTTCCAGTTAGTGTTGGACCTTGGCTTATAATAATAATAATAATAATAATAATAATAATAATAATAATAATAATAATAATAATTAGGAGGTAGGATGCAACCCGGAACCCCACACTATGCAAACCACATAGTCGAATAGGATGACTTTGATAGAAAAAAATAATGATAGTAATAATAATAATTTTTTGTAATATGCTCTTTTGCTTTAATATTTAACGTCATGATTCTGACATATTTATTGTTTCATTGACTGATGTTTGCAGTTCATGACTAAGGCTTACTGTTCCAACCCTGATTCGAAATCTGATAAGCGGCCGTGTGTAAGTACGAGTAGTGATGTTGCTGCCAGTGCAATAAACGAGCTCTAATCCCCCTTCCCCTTCCCCTCCCCCTCATTCTCCCTATCTCTTTCCCTTTCCTCTCCCGTCCGTAATGGATGTCCCTTACGAAACTGGCTCCTTTGGTTGACATTTTTCTTCTGGTAGGTAAGAGCAGGAAATAGCACCTCTCGCTCTTTTCCCCCCAAGGTGGTAAAAGCGTTTAGCCGATTAGCTTCTCTCTTCTCTCTCTCTCTCTCTCTCTCTCTCTCATTTTCTTTCTTTTTATCCATTTTTCTTACTGCTTGTCTGTTGTGTATTGTTTTTAGTATGGTTTCCTGTTCATTTTATTGATTGTAGATCCTTATTTCTTTATCTTTCACAGCTTTTGTGTTGCTATTATACAGAATTTCTTGAAATTTTGCTATTTTTATCCGTTATTTTTTTTAAATTGCATCCGGTTATATGTCTTTCAGTTCGTCGGATTATGCAACAACTACTGAAGGAATTTTGATGAAAATTGGTGAAAAAAATTAATCGGAGACAGAACGATTTTCGTCCAAGAAAACTCCTCTTCCTCAATGGAATTTAAACATAAAAGCATAAACCCGTTTAAGAGTGATTTTGTTATAATTCAAACACCCAAAAAGACGTGGATTTAAACAGCCTTGTGCTCTTGTTGGTTTGCATTATTATTATTATTATTATTATTATTATAACTCCAGATGTCACCACTTCACCCACTAATACTGGAACCTTGAAACAAAATAAATTTCACTGAGCCTATTACGTATATAAAGGCGTTGTTGGAAATTGTTTCATTAGTCATACAGCAACGCTCCATTTGCGTCTTTTATTCAGGGATCCTTTTATGCATAAACCTTTTTTCTGCATCTGGGTCTCCTGCTCACTTTCTACATTCTGTGTATATTATTTGCCTCTTATTTCTCTCACTTTTTCTTGACTTTGGATCTCTGCATAGTTTCTGTTGCCTCAGCGGAGGTGAGCAGTCTTTGATTATCCGTTTAGTTTTGTATGTTTTAACGAGTTATTCTTGTTAATTTTTTTTCATTTGCCGTTAAACTTTTAATGTAGATCGTATTATGTTAAAGCGTTGATGTTCGTCTACCGGCTTCATCTTCTCTGTGTTCTCCTCTGTTATATCAGTTATATAATTTTTGAATAGGTAATTCGGATGGTTGTGTTCCATAGTTGAATGAAAGTTTGAAAGGAAGAATCCCCACCCCTCCCCCATGGGTGTAGCAAATAGAGAATTTTGGGTAGATGCTGGCTTATAATACACTCTTTTTCTCATACGTTCATTACAAAGAATGAATTGCGTATGGTAGTCTTCATTCCCTCAACGGTTTAAAGGAGCTGATCAACCTTTTCTTTTATTTCGTCCTTTAAACAAACCTGCGTTTAGGTGCTGGAGTCCGTGTCCTTTATCATCTAAGCAAACTCACTTGAACAGACTTTTAAGTACGAGTGTATGATTTTTGTCTATATTAGAAAAACCGTAACTCTTGATTTTCATTCCTATAACAAACCCCTTGTAAGGAATCAGTTTCAAAAGGCTGATCTTTTGATTTTCGTAGAAAAAAGGGAAAGAATGTTAACGGACGGAAGTCTTTGATGTGCAATCCTTTAATCTGATTTTCGTAAACTAAAATATTTGAGCTTCGAACACTGTAAACGGATTTAGAAAGTTGAGTCGCTGGTTATGAAAGTTATGAAAGTTTCCAGTTGCCCTGGAAACTTTCACTGGCTCTGAGTGTATATCTGGAAGGATCATAACCTCCATTTGAAGGCTGAAGTCAGTTTATTACTGTATCTGGGATGACAGCTAAGATCGTGATGAAAATATTGGTTTTCCATACGTCTTTCACACAAGTCATCAGAGTTCCAGACTTATAACCATAACCTTCATTCCAGATTTTATAACTGGATCAGCATGCGATTCCAGCAGGGACATCTGTATGTCGTAAATATTCCTCCTGCTGCAGTTTCAAGTTCGCCAAATGTAATCTTTGGCTAAAATGTCAGCTAAAAAATGCTTATTCCAGTTTTATGGTGATGTCCATGGAAATTCTACCGAAAGTCAGTGACAGTTTAATGCTCAGACAAAACATACAGTTGTGGAACGACTCATAATCTCTCTCTCTCTCTCTCTCTCTCTCTCTCTCTCTCTCTCTCTCTCTCTCTCTCTCTCTCTCTCTCTCTCTCTCTCTCATGAGATGACCGAAGAGTTCCTTCTCTTGAAGCCAGCCCGACCACCGCTTCCAGTGCCATGAGCAAAGTTTGGAAACGGCCCGGAGCCGTCTGGTGGGGCTAATGTGGGAAGTTCCAGCAGCTTCTTGATGAATTATGGGAACAAGGAAGAAAATTGGGTTTCTTTGTAATTACGACATTGACCTATGATGGCCAGCGGGTGCCCGCAACGAGTTCGCGCGGAGATGTCAGAAGAATTCTCATCTTCAGTTAATCTGAAGTAGCCAGTTTTGAACGAGACCTCAGTTTTTACTTAGTTGATTGTAGAGTTCTTTATTATGTTCTGATATTTTTACTGTGACTTGTGGACTTGTGCTCATGAGAAGTTTCTGGTTTTTTCACTTTTAGTATTGTGATTTTCTTAAGGTGGTCTTTCTTATGTAATATTTTGATTATTTCATTAGTATGGACACTTTTTAATTCTTTTATTATGTGTTGCATGTATTGTTAACCTATACATACAGTTGTGAAAAGTTATAATCGTAAATGTTTATATTCTTCTGGTGAATTTTTGTTGCTGCTTATTTGGTAAGTTCTTTTGTTTTGATATTAACAAAAGGTGACTGATTAGGGTATTACCTTTTTTTTTTAATTTAAGCTGGCATTTTGCTAGGACAGGCTCTTGATTTAAGAAAGTGTCTTTAAATCAAGCTATCCGGTTAACAGTATTTCCAGGCATGTACTCTTAGGCAAGCTTAAAGGTATGCCTTTAATTTGTTTATTCTATTTTGGGGCCAGTCCCTTGACATTTAAAAGCCTCAGGCTTAAAACAGAGTACCAAGTTTGAACCAAGCGCGTATTTGATAGCTGTTATAATGGCTGTTTATGAATGTGTAAAGCATGTTTCTTTCTAATATATTATTATTAATTTAGAAGGTGAACCCTATTCATATGGAACAACCCCGCAGGGGCCATTGACTTGAAACTCAAGCTTCCAAAGAATATGGTGTTCATTAGGAAGAAGTAAGAGGAGGCAAAGAGAAGTACAGTATGTATGTATATTTATGTTTATGTACGTATTTAATCTCATATGCAACAGTTTTATGTCAGTGAATGGCTGCAAGCAGTGACGTAATGTAAAAATTGGATTCGGTACAGTACATTGGCCTTTACTGAAAACTGGGTCAGGCCGAGAATAGTTTGCAGAAATGCCAATCGAAGGTTAGCAGAAGGACCATATTCATTAAAATAAGATAAGGTGTTTGGGTGTTCAATAACCATGTATTATTTAAGTCAATGCCCGGACTCAACGTCCTTGGAAGACGTAAGGTCCGGCAGGGCTGTGGTGTTGGGGAGGAGGAGGAGTAGGAGGACCAAGACCATCGAGAGACTTCTCTCTCGGTGTCTTGGTAAGTGCATAACTTGAGAGGAAATGTTCGCATAACTTGAGCGCACATCATGAGAGGAAATGTTCGATGGGGCCATTCATTCATTCATTCTTTCATTTAAGAGAAGAAGGAAGGAAACAGTGATAATGTGCAGGTAGATAGAATACAAAACATTCACTGACAGTTAGAGATTTTTTGAGACCGCCAGCCCTCTAATGTGAAACATTAATTTTGTGTGATCATGGGCCATATTTATACCGTTGTAACTATTTGATTTATCGTCATTTTTTTGTAGTGTTCTCTTTTAAAATGAATCGTGTTGGTCATATGTTTTCATTTATAATACCCTTCTGTACAAATTTGTCTTTGGGGTCGGGTTCTTTGTAGAAAAAATTGAGAGGTAGTCTTAAATTAACCAAACTGTGGGAGTTTTGGGTCAATAAAATCCTTACAAGTGAGAGAGGAAAGGAGGAGGCCGGATAAGAAACCCTTAATATTTTTTATATATTGATAATGAGATAATGGTGCAAATTGAAAGGCATAGAAATATATTTAAAGAGAGAGAGAGAGAGAGAGAGAAGCAACCTTCAACCTTTTTGGGTACTTGTAACGATTTTAAGGTGAGGATACTGTGAAAGATACAGAAATCGACGGAGAGAGAGAGAGAGAGAGAGAGAGAGAGAGAGAGAGAGAGAGAGAGAGAGAGAGAGAGAGAGAGAGAGAGAGAGAGAGGAGCAACCTTTAACCATTTTGGGTACTTGTAATAATTGTAAGGTGAGTATACTACTGACACGAATAGGGAAATACAGACTCTAAAGAATATTTGATGAGCCAGGGGAAAGGAGGTCTGTCCTAAAGAATAGATCTGTTCTTTAGGATGGACCCAGCAGCCAGTTAAGGGGAAGGTCACTAAGCAAACAAGCTTAAAGAAGGCTTAGAGTGACATTAAGAAGTTTTAGAATGTCTTGGATTTCGTGGCCAACGAGAGGCCTAATGAGAAACTAATACTGTGAGAAAATTGGAGATAATTTTGGATGGTATTTGTGTCTTGAATGTGTAATGATAACACTACTCTATTTTAATAATTCATTTTGGAGAGAGTTTTTCTCTTCTCTCTCTCTCTCTCTCTCTCTCTCTCTCTCTCTCTCTCTCACAGCTAAAATGAGGGGTGTTTAATGAGTAGAATTCTGATGAAAATCGCTTTGAAACCTATTCCGGTATTTTTTTTTTTCAAAGAAACGTTCTCTCTCTCTCTCTCTCTCTCTCTCTCTCTCTCTCTCTCTCTCTCCCCGTTGTACGCATGTAATAACCATTTTGAAATGAGTAAAGAGTTTTGCCTGTGAATGTGACTAACTAACTAACTCTCTCTCTCTCTCTCTCAGTCCATTGTTTTTTCCCTCCACGAGGGACACTCAACGTAGTGACGAACGAGAATCTCGCAGTAAAGTTTCGAATAATTCGAGTGTCAGAGACGAGAAGGGGAAGTTGAGAATTTTGAGCCTGAAGCAACCAGGGGAATTGAAGCCTGTAAGGGCACTGGTAAAGGGGAATGGGATCCTCTCTGTGAAGAAGGTGCAGGATTGAATATTTTGTTCGCGGCATTAAACAGGGGACGTCAGAGAGAACTGTGGGAGGTATAAGTTACAATGTTTTTTTTTTTTTGTCTGATAGGATGTGAGGGGATTGTATTTGTATATTTTTGTTTTCACTGGGTCAGTAGGTTAGTACTGTGTGTATATATATATATATATATATATATATATATATATATATTTTATATATATATATATATATATATATATATATATATATTATATATATAACAATGTATATATATATATATATATATATATATATATATATATATATATATTTATGTATGTATATATATAATACATTTATACATGCATGCTTAGGAAAAGAGAGGGAGAGAGAGAAAGAGACTGATCACTTTTGTACTCATATATTCATCACATTCTGAGGGAGACTGAAGACTATTGTGCAACAACGGTTTTCATTTTAGATGAAATAGTAAGGCCCCCAAAAAATCACAAAAAAAATAAAAGAAAAGATATATGATAGCAAACCTTCCTGAGCACATTTCGTCGTTTTTTTCAATTGAAATGACATTACTGGTCAGAACAATTCATTTTAGGCTAATTTAGAAATGCCATTGTCTGTTTAAAAAAATACTTTTCTGTTGTCTGCTAATTGTCAGATTATGTTATGTATAAATATATTTATATATATATATATATATATATATATATATATATATATATATATATATATATATATATATATATACATACATATAGATTATATTTGTGTATGTGTGTGGGTGTGTAATTGTACCTGCAAATTTACTGAAAACATTTTTACGTTACAATGTTATTTGTTCCTCTAGTAACCAATGGTGCTTCGTCTTAAAAAATTACTGTGAGAAAAAGGTGTCCTGTTATTCAAGTCAGCCATCACTCCTAGGTTTACTATTTTACTACGACCATTTAGTAGACAGACTATCTTCCTAAGAGAGACGGAGCAGGAGAAAATGGGGCAGGCTCTGCCAGAGACATTTGGGCATCGGAGTCTTGGGTACGTTAGTTGCCCCTTCCGACATTGAAACTGCTGCATCCGAGATTGGATACTTGCGTCACGTAGGTGGAAATAGCTCTCTCTCTCTCTCTCTCTCTCTCTCTCTCTCTCTCTCTCTCTCTCTCTCTCTCTCTCTCTCTCACAGTGTTGTTGGTTGTTGTGGTTTTAGTTCGCTGTCGTTCTTGGCAAGTCTCGAATGCACAGTTTTTATTTAGAAAGATGCTGACGTAATTTTTTTATATAAGATATACAACACAGACTCTCTCTCTCTCTCTCTCTCTCTTTATATATATATATATATCTATATATATATCTATATATATATATATACTTTATATATATATATATATATATATATATATATATATATATATATATATATATATATATATATATATATATATATATATATATATATATAGAGAGAGAGAGAGAGAGAGAGAGAGAGAGAGAGAAATGAAATATGTGATCTTCCTACATTTGATGGTTTCATATTTATAAATAAATTTCTACTGTCAGCTTTCCAGCCCTCTAGACACAAGACGCTATGGTTATTATTTAATTCTTATGTAGGCTTACAATAACTTCTTTTTCTAAAAGCGTTCTCTTTCCAACCAAACACTCTTAACAAAATGAAATTCAGTATTTTCGAACTATAAATACTCATGTCTTATAATTACAGACGCTAACCATTACTGCTGAATCTGGCTAGACTTTAGTGACGTATAATGAGGTTTCAATATATTTCAAAGACTAGTCCTATTTATGCAGGTTGTTTCTGTACCATTTAGAGTAGTGAAACTATACACTTAGAGTATTAGATGTTTGTGTATATACAGTACATATGTATAAGCTTGTGTATATTTATGTCATGTTACTCTCCTTTTCTGTTATATGGGTCGCAGATGATTTTATTTGTTAGCGCATTTTTTTTTTTAGAGTATTGATATTTTCATTTGTTACTAGCTTTCCATATTCCCTACGCGGGTAGTGCTGTCAGTGCATCTCACGTGGTGCACTGTAAGCATTACATTGCACCTCCATTCGTGCTTCTTTTCTCCAGTCTTGCTGTCCAGCCTCTCTCACCGGAAAAAACCTTAATTATACGGCAATTATTCCTAATAAAAATGTTAAAAAATGAAAATAAAGCGATTAATAAATATGTTAGTGCAACTGTAGGGGTTTCTCCTAGTTCCACCATTAGATCGTTGAACTTAATCACCTTTATTATCTGCAACTTTTACCTTGCTCTCCAACTACTCTAACCCCCTCTTTTCGCTGTCTTAAACGCCCTCAGATCTTAAAAACTAATAAGGCTAGAGTGCTGCAAATTGGAATGTTGATCATCCACCAAGCAAACATCAAACATACCAAATTGCAACCCTCTGGCCTCAGTAGTTTTTATTTTATTTAAGATAAAAGTTACCCATAATCGTGCGCTTGGCAACGATATATGCCAGGCCACCACAGGGCCGTGGTTAAAGTTTCATGGGCCGCGCAAACATCCACCACAGGGCCGTGTAGTTTTTATTTTAAAGTTTCTTAGAGGCCACCCGCCGGTTCATACTGCATGGTACCGAGACCACCGAAAGATAGATCTGTTTTTGTTGGCCTTGATTATACGATGTACAAAAAACTCTATTGCGCCGAAACTGTCATTTCCCGACAAGAGAAATTCCATCTTCCATTCACGCCTATTTCTTGTATCCTTCAAAATCCCATTCACGTCTTTGACACACTCCCTGAGCTCCCCTTACTCTCCCATTCAGAAGCATTCAACAGCGGGAAGAGAAACAACGCTTTTAGATCAACCAGCCACTTCCATTTTTGGTTTTCTTTTACTAAAGAAATGTCACTGCAGATGGTCAGTCGTACGACACTCTTTCTGCAGTCCTGTTATATATAACTGTAAATGCGTTTCTTCTATATTCAGACATTTATTTTACCCTAAGACATCATGCATAAGTGTTTTGAAAAATGGATAATCTACATCAGGTCCACAGCTTAAACTCTTCGATCTTCCTGTTACTCCTTCAGGCATCAGTTATTCTGTTAGTCATTGGCAAAATATATTCGTTCATGACAGTGAAGAAGTAAAAAATGCGCTGAAGTTTCGTCGGCACAATCGGGTTTTCTGTACATCGTATGATGCTGTTTGGACCGCGGTCCATGAAACTCTTAGCCACAGCCCGGTGGTGGCATGTCCTATAACATACCTATATCGTTGCCAGACGCACGATTATGGATAATTTTAACCTTACATAAAATAAAAACTACTCAGGCTAGAGGGCTGCAATTTGGTATGGTTGATGATTGGAGGATGGATGATCAACATACCAATTTGCAGCCCTCTAGCTAAGTAGTTTTTAAGATCTGAGGGCGGACAGAAAAGTGCGGACGGACAGACAAAACCATCTCAACAGTTGTCTTTTACAGAAAACTAAAAGGCTATATTCTTATTAAAAAGCTGAATTACACTGATTATTGTCAGTTGATACCTATTTTGTTGTATAAAAGGAATGGTGTTCTTTCGTGCACTTTAAGTTCCATTATTTTGTTTGGTACTCTCTTTTATGTCATTTTTGTCATTTTTTCCCTGTGGAAATCAGTGGTCACGTCTGTGGAGAACGTGAGTTCCATCGTATTCCGTTGTGGCGCTTGGCGTTCTTCTTTAAGCAATTTTTAGAATTTCTCACTCCGAAAAAATCATGGGCCTTTGAAGAGCGTCACTTCCATCGCGTATGAAAATCCTTGAAAGGAAATCCAGGCAGCAGCGGGATTCAAGAATGCGCGAAAGAGTGGACGAATCTCTGTCGTGTGCCTGGAATTGGGTAGGAGGTAGGCGTTTTTAAAGGAGGTCTCTCACGCCGACAGGAATAAGTCGAGAAGTCTCCCCCCCCTTTTTTCTGCCACTGTTGCGTCATGTAGTGGGGCGAATATTAATACCTGTAGGTTTTTAGTAATGGGGTAGGGTGGCGTCTACTTTATAGGAGAGTATGAGTGATGTTGGGGAATGGTTGTCCCTGAGTGTGGATGCCTATACGGCGTGATTACTTGAGGGAGTAATGATTTGAATTCTTTTCTGTTTTATTTTGCGTCTTCGCTTCTTCCTGGAAAGTAAAATGACCTCGTCTGTGAATGCTACTGGTAATGGTATTTCATTAGGGGAAATATTAGGTGAATTCATTCGTTAGTATTAACATGCTTTTGCAAGTACCTGAATTTCTTAGCAAGGCTTCTTCGCTCCTTCTTGTAAGGTAACGTAATCTCATCTGTCAATGGTACTTCATTGGTATTAGATTGGGAAAATTGAATTTACTTAATTTATTGCAAGTCCCTTGTATTAATAATACTTTGAAAAGTATTAATAAAATTTCTTAAGGATGTAAAAAAAGAGGGTTTAAGTAAAATCATCTTAAAAAAGAAAGTAAAGAAAGTGACGCGACGGCCCCTGAAAGAATTCAAGGGACCAGAAAAAAAAAGTACATAAGTAAAATCATCTCGGAAAGAAAGTAAAGAAAGTGAATGACGCGAAAGGACCTGAAAAATTCACGGGACCAAGAAATAAAAAAGGATTTGGGTAAAACCATCTTAAAAAAGAAAGTAAAGAAAGTAAATGACGCGAACGGGCCTGAAAAAATTCACGAGACCAGAAAAAAAGTATTTAAATAAAATCATCTCAGAAAGAAAGTAAAGAAAGTGCCGCGACGGCTGTGAGAAAGAATTCAGGGGACAAGGGAAAAAATGATTTAAGTAAAATCATCATAAAAAAGAAATTAAAGAAAGTGAATGAAGCGAGAGCCACTGAAAGAATTCACGAGACCAGAGAAAAGAAAGGATTTAAGTAAAATCATCTCAAAAAGAAAGTAAAGAAAGTGAACGGCGCGACGTCCCAGAAAGAATCCACGGGACAAAAAAAAAAAAAAAAAAAAAGACCCAAGTAAAATCACCCTAGAAAGTAAAGAAAGTGACGAGACGGCCCCCGAAAGAATTCGGGGGACCGGATTTCCAGCCTGAATGCAGCGCCTTTCACAGTTCTGGAAAATTACGGACCAGTTCCTGGAAATTACGAGGCATTTACGGAATATGAACCCATGTGTATTCATGGTAAAATCAATGCGTAGTCAGGTTTCGCTTTGCCATTTCGGAAAGTTTGGGAATGGGGGTCGTATTGCCCGCGAACAGTGAACACCGAAGGTCGTTGGAACAGGTAAACGATTTCGTAAAACGCTATGTACTGTAGTTTCTAGTAGCTTTTTGATATGTGCTCTCTCTCTCTCTCTCTCTCTCTCTCTCTCTCTCTCTCTCTCTCTCTCTCAAACACTATGGTTTCAAACACTTTGGTTTTCGAACAGGTAAACGGTTTCGTAAAACGCTATGGCGATAGCTTTTGATGATGATCTCTCTCTCTCTCTCTCTCTCTCTCTCTCTCTCTCGAACAGGTAAACGGTTTCGTAAAACGCTATGGTTTTCGATAGCTTTTTGATGATGATCTCTCTCTCTCTCTCTCTCTCTCTCTCTCTCGATCGATCGATCGATCGATCGACAAGTAAAAGTTTTCGTAAAACGCTATGGTTTTCAATAGCTTTTTGATGTGCTCTCTCTCTCTCTCTCTCTCTCTCTCTCTCTCTCTCTCTCTCTCTCTCTCTCTCTCTCTCTTGATGAAAGGAAAATCAGAAGCGGTAAGGGAGTTCCAAAGCTTGAGAATATACAGAATCAAATACTGAAACGGGGAATTTGACAATTACCATTCAAGCTTCAAATCATTCAAGATCAGTTATTATTGAGCGATTTCGTAAAATCTGAACATTACAGCCTTTGCGGCTTGGTTGCTTCAGGTCCAGAGACCTAAACCAGGCCTCTTATAGCCTTCAGCACTTTACCACGGGCTACAGCCTGTGCTGGCATAAGCCAGCTTGATCCTAAACCAACCATCAACCCTTGCCTTGGCATCCGCCATTTGTATCTCACCTTCTTACTAAGTTTATTACTTTTTCCTTTTTTTATTATTATGATTTATCGTTGATTATCTTTCCAGCAAAAAAACGTCACCCCATTCCCGAGGTGTTCCATTGTCCACGGCCTTCTTCAGAAAGGTTTTTGAAAGGAAAAATGAGGCTGTATTTGCCGTCTCTCCATTATCACTTCTTTGTTCATCATGTGTACTCTGGAGAGAGAGAGAGAGAGAGAGAGAGAGAGAGAGAGAGAGAGAGAGAGAGAGAGAGAGAGAGAGACTTTGAAGTCCTCTTGAAAGAATAGGCTCCTTTCACTTCGTAATTACGCCCTTTTGTGAAGTTACTCAACATTCACACACACGCCTTTGCTTCGTCTTTGCAAAGCGCTTCTTGCCGTTCAATATCCTCGTATATGACCTGGTAAGGCCTAAGGAAGATGACCCTTGTACACGGCAGGGCTGAAGCAAGAGAGTCTTTGCACATGGTAAGGCCTACAGGAGGTTAACTCTTCGCATACAGGTATACCTTGGCTCCAGGAGGCGGTTGGTGGTCTTTGTAAATCCAGTGAGGCCTAAAAGGCAGTCTTTTCGTACCGATGTATTTCACGTAGGCCTGAGAATACAGTTTGTGTATATTGATATGCCTACTAAGACCTAAATTTTATATGCGTGTATGGAAACAGTTGTTAATATTTGCAAAGGTGCGTCTTGTGTTTTGAATTTTCCCTAAAGCCTGCTTGATGATGTATGTAAAATTCTAAGTTAAGAATGTACTAGATAATACCTGAAGGAATTAGATACCCATTTGGTATTATACTTTGTAGTATACAAATTAGATTTAGTAATTTTCTCTTTTTGATCTTAAAATTTTTCTGTCAGCAGTTATATATACCTAATTTTATGTGTACTGAAAAGGAAAGCTGTAAATTAATTTATTTAATTATCTCTGTATTTAATTAACATAATTCATGCATCATCATTGTTAGTCTGTACTGACATAATCAAATATTCCTCCTTCATTCTCATATTTATATGAAAGAATTTCTTTTATATTTTTATACATAAAATCTAAAAAAATGTATTGCCTGTAGCAAAGGATTCCTATGGGGTTTTGTTCTTGCCTTTTTCATTCGAGATTTTGAGTGTTTGAACTAGAAATTGGATTTGAGAATGGCGAGTTTGCTTATACGTATTTTTACAGTAGAAGTAATTGAAAGATAATTTGTACAGCTTCTATTTTAGTTTCTGCAGATATGTGTAGATTATTGTTATCATTTGCTATGTTACTGTCGTTGCTGATGTCAGTAATGATGTTTATGGTTTTACTTTTGAAAGAAAGCGCTACATAAACGTAATATATGTATATATATATATTTATTTTTTTGTTAAAAGCAATTGCTTTAGTGGCATCCATAAGTTTCTTGCGGTTATCTTCACACCGACGGAGTTTTTTCCGATTCTCGTTCGTCAGTTTCTGGTGAAAAAACTCCGTCGCTAAGAAGATACCTGCAAGAAACTTATTGATGCCACTAAAGCAATTGCTTTTAACGAAAATTGTATGAGAGAAAAACTATGCCTAAAAAGTATTGTGTATATACATATATATATATATATATATATATATATATATATATATATATATATATATATATATATATATATATATATATATATATATATATATATATATATATATATATATATATATATATATATATATATATATATATATATATATATATATGTTTGTGTCTGTGTATGAATTGTGTTGTACAAGTGTTGGCTTTTGCATGGACGTAGCTGTGTCCCATTGTAGTTGAAATTGCACGTACGTGCGCAATCTTTTTCTTCAGACGCTTAGTTCAGTAGTAATGGACGTATCGAAGAATGTTTTCAGTTTTTTTATGTGAATATTTCACTGGAACGAGACTGAACACGGAGAGTGTTTCTGGGTGTGAATGAGTTCTATTACTTTTTACGAGAGTAGCCAAGAAAGGCATTGTAGTCCAGATCTATTTCTGACACTGTAAAGGGAGAGAGAGAGAGAGAGAGAGAGAGAGAGAGAGAGAGAGAGAGAGAGAGAGAGAGAGAGCTTGTTTTGGCAGCTATTGTGATAGTCAGAAGCGTGCATATTCCAAGACTCGTAAACAGATAAATTGATTTTGCTCTTAAAAACTAGAATCATAAAATGGAAATGAGATTATTAAAGATGTCATTAAACCATAAAGTATACAGTAAGTTTTCTATCAGGCTTTTAAAAGCCTAATCAATCTAAACAGTGCTAATTGCTAATTTTAAATTGAGATAATGATAATAAACGTTTTAACTTACTTTCTTTCATATTCCTAAACGAAAAATGTCGAAATCAGCAGAACTGTTAACAGCTATTTAAAGCAACATTTTAAAAACACTTCTCAGTTACTCATAATCGCGTTACAATGTAAGCCCTTGGCTTAAGGCTTAAGGCTTAAGCCTTAGGGCATTCCCTCAAATGGTCTCTCACCCATTTCCTCCCCTCATCGGACTTCCATCTCCTCACTTTCCCCTCCTATGGACTTCCTGTGACCTTCTAGACTTCAAATGGACTTCCTTTGTGACTGTCTATTCCTTCAGAGTGTCTGCTTTTCCTTTCTTTCCCCAAAGCGAATTATTTAAATTTCCTGTCTGCCCTTAATAGCAACTTCCTTTTCTCCTGTTTCCCCTCAAAGCCATTAGTTCTTCCTCTCCCCTCTCGAGGCGGCTGGTTATTACCCTCCTCTACCCTTTACCCTGATGGTAACCGCCCCCCCCCCAGCCACTTAAACCTCCTTCATAGTGACTTGATTCCATCTTCCTCCCTATCACTGTTTTTTTTCCTCCCCTCAGAAGTGACTTCATTTCCCCCTCTGCCCTCAAAGCCTCTTCCCTGAGTGACTTCTTTTCCCCCTCTGCCCTCAGAGCCTCTTCCCTCAGAGTGACTTTTTTCCCCCCCTCTGCCCTCAGAGCCTCCTCCCTCAGAGTGACTTCTTTTCCCCCTCTGCCGTCAAAAGTGAATTCTTTTCCTCCCTCAGTGACTTCATTTCCCCCTCTCCCCTCAAAGTGACTTCCTTTCCCTCTCTTCCCCTTCAAAGTGGCATCTTTTCCCCTCTCTCCCCCTCAAAGTGACTTATTTTCCCCCTCTTCCCCTCAGAGTGACTTCTTTTTTCTCATCTTCCCTCAGAAGTGACTTCTTTTTTCCGCCCTCTTCCCCTTACAGTGATTTCTTTTCCCCCCATCTCTCCCTCACACTGACTTCTTTTCCCCCCATCTCTCCCTCACATTGACTTCTTTTCCCCTTCTTCCCTGAAAGTGACACCTTTCCCCCCCTCTCTTCCTCTCAAAAGGACATCTTTTCCTCCCCCTCTCAAAATTACTTCTCTTCTCCCTCTCCACCTCATGGTGCCTTCACACCGGCCCCCCCTCTTCGTCTTCTGCTCTTGTAGCTCTTCCCCTCAACCTATCTTCCATTCTCTTCTCTCCCCTCGTAAGCGGACCTTCCCTCCTCAGCGTAGGTGTTTGTGAGTATCCCGTAGACCACACCCACGTATCGGATTATATGGCATGTTTACCGAGCGTTTGACTCTCTTGAGGGAGAGGCGCGCAGGTACTGTGTTCTTCTTTCCTGACGGGAGCTTGGGAGAGAAAGGTAGGAGAATTTGCGTGAGAGATAAGGCGTAGTAGGTTTTTGAGTGTCTGTCGCAGGTATATAAAAGCGTTTGGTTTTTAGAGCGTTTTCATTGCAGAGGAGCGTATATCTTTTTTTCGTATGCTTAATTGATAAATTTTGATTTTTTGCTCAGGTGTACACACAGACAGACACACATTTAGATGTGTACACACACATATATACAGTATATATGCACTTGGATCTTAAGGCTTTGTAGTGACAAGCGTATCCAGAAAAGCGTGAAGAATTCGAGAAAGTTCAGAGGGCATTGTGGCTATTACAATTACATATGTATCTGGTAAAAAATTACTGGTAGATTCTATATATATATATATATATATATATATATATATATATATATATATATATATATATATATATATATATATATATATATATGTGTGTGTGTGTGTGTGTGTGTGTGTGTGTGTGTGTGTGTAAGCCGTTCCCCTTAACAGGGTGGCTTCAGAGAGAAACAAAGTAGAAGTCACTGCCATGTACTTTGATCCCTTAGTGTAGGATGAAACGCCTCCACTGGCTTAGTTGCTACATGTCCCTACGGAAAAGGTCATCAGCATTGCGTCGAGACCCCTTTAAATCTTGCGGCACCCACTTTCCGTATACTCCCCATCTTGCTAGCACAGCCTTCGCGTCTTCCTCCTACCAGTGATTCCAAATCAGAACTACTCGGAGGAGGAAGAGACCAAGACAGTTCGGAAATATGGGCCTTTTCTGCTAACCTGTTTTAGTTATCTCAGTTGATTCCACCATTTTGTTTCCACACTTCACTTCCAAAAAGGAGAGTTGGCTCAACATTCTCCTTCAGGCTTACTAACTCTTGCTTTCATGAATACTTTTTACTCCGAACTTGTCGCAAAAATCATGCTACCTTCAAGTGTTACACTTATTTTGTGATTCGCCTTTTTTCTCATCATACCGTTATCTTCTATATTTAATCCCAATTCCTATAAAATACAATCATATCTATTCTACCGATCTATATTGACAAGACATTGTGCTCTCTTCGTAGGTACCATTGATCTACATTACTCTTCTTTCAATTTTCTTGAATCTCTTGTAAACACTTTCAAAGTTTTTTTTTACCAGTCCCTGTCGTTTCTCTTTAACATCGCCAGCTCAAGCTATCATCTGCAAATATCAGCCTCTTCACATTCTATTGGAGACCCCATTTTCTTATCCCACTAACTTGCTTCTGCGTCTTTCAGTCCTCCTATCGCTCCATCCATAAGATATCAAATAACCATGGAGACGGAGAGCTTGAGTGCATTTTTATATCCTATCGGAAAGAGATATGCAATGATAACCAATTGCCAGCGGCTTCAAATCAATACTTTTCTCACCAGAGTCGACGCCGTGACAGCATTTGAAAAGGCAATGAATATTTGATTTAGGTGCCGCTGGTATATATCGACTCGTCTCTCGTTTAATAGAAAAGGAGGGTTGACAGGTAGTACCTAAACTGTGCTTTTTAGTTTTCTGTAAAGAAAACTATTGTGCCGGCTTTGTCTGTCTGTCCGCACTTTATTCTGTCCGCACTTTTTCTGTCCGCCTTCAGATCTTAAAAATTACTGAGGCTAGAGGGCTGCAAATTGGTAAGTTGATCATCCACCCTCCAATCACCAAACATACCAAATTGCAGTCCGATAGCCTCAGTAGTTTTTTTTATTTTATTTTAAGGTTAAATTTAGCCACAATCGTGCTTCTGCAACGATATAGGTTAGGCCGCTGTTAAAGCTTCACGGACCTTGTCTCATACAGCATTATACCGAGACCATCGAAAGATAGATCTGTTTTCGATGGGCTTGTTTAAACGCTGTATCAGCTGTACAGAAAGCTCGATTGCGCCGAAGAAACTTTAGCGCATTTTTTACTTGTTATCTAAAGTCTTAAACTGGGGCAGGTTGGGGTTTTGGGGGGTTTAAAGTGGGGATCCTGAAATTTGATCCACGTATTTCTCCATTCTATAAATAAGGGGTTAAGTGGACGGTTTGGGGGTCACGGCTGACTTTCAAGGGATGTGATAGTATTCAATTTAGCATGTGTTTGCTTATTACGTTTACGCTTATATGCATTTCAGATTATAACCTTTTGGGTGTTTTTAATGTTTGTGTAAGATTGCTCTTCATTTTAGTTATGTCTGGGCACATTTAGTTTGGTCCACTCATGTGCTTTTGCCAGTTGCGACCAAGTTTGAATAAGCTTCGGTATAGTGAATGGTAATATAAATACTTCAGTTTTTTGATAAGGTTAATCTTTTATACTGTTCATTTTCTTGTTAAGTTGTTTTATAATATAGAAATGATTTCATATCATAATTTATACTAGAGCCTTAAGTTTCAAAGCATTGGTTGTCTGGTCACTTGAAGGCTTAATTGTACTAATTGTGGAACCTGAGGTGACTCATTGCACAGTAGGTTAAGCAAAGCTTAAGTGAGAAGGCCAGTTGAGCCCTTCAATTACCAAAAGAATTAAACTGTGATTTAGCAAGATCTTGAAAGTCCTTTTGAAAATATAGTATGACTTGGACATCAGAAGTGGAGAGTAGTGAACTGTTGAGGAGAATGAAAGGTTTATGAGTATTACAGGCAGTAGTAATGGTGCTTTTTACGTATAGGCTACCTTTTGTACAGTACTTTTTTTCATTAGAATGATTAAGTTCATAGGATTTTTAAGAAGCGCAGAATAAAAAAATATGAATTTAATGTAATAATTTTATATATGTTCCGTTACGTTAAATGTGTTGTGGAATGGTTAATATTTTATGTTAAATGTGTTGTGGAATGGTTAATATCGACTTTCATCGAGAATGTTGTCATCACGAGATCTGCTATTTGTCCAATTTTCAGTAAGACTGTTCCTGTAAGAAGAGGCCGACGGAACTGTCAGACCGTTTCTTAATATCTGACCCAAATCTGAAGACGACAAAGAAAAATGCTCTATTATTCAGAGAGAGCAGAACGCCCGTCTCTTCAAAGAAAGAAGGTTATATGGGTCTTTAATTTAGCAAAGTAATAAACTCGTTGCTCATAGCGATACGTACGCCTTAATAAAGTCCTGGATTTTGCATTTCATTTGACGACTGCACTCTGAACTTTGGGCACGGATTTTGGCTTTGATGTTAACCTTATGGATAGAGCTTAAGGGGATTTGAAAGGTCAGGTGGTCCTCGGTTAACCTTTAGGCATAGCCTGGTAACACGTATGCAGTAAATATATATATATATATATATATATATATATATATATATATATATGAAATATATATATATATATATATATATATGAAATATATATATATATATATATATATATATATATATATATATATATATATATATATATATATATATATATATAGAAATAATGAACACGTGTTTCACAGCAATAAATTTCTGGCTTACAGCGGAAACGAACCTCGGTCTCCCGAGTGACAGGCCAAGGCGGTACCTTGGTAGGTCAGTCGGTAACGCCTTAGCCCATCACTCGGGAGACCAATATTCGTTCCCGATGAGAGTCAGAAATATATAAATTACAAGTATGCTTTATTCAACCACTGACTTACCTAGTACCATACATAAGAAAGAAATCAAGTAGATTATCTTAAAAGTAATGTGGAAAACATCTACTAATGTCGAAAGGTACCTTCGTTCTCATCTTTCGAGGATCGTTTTTCCTTATTTCTTGTTCCTTTCATCGGAAAGTCGAGGATACTTTGATCCCACTCCCCCACACCATTTTAAATGAAGACGTTACCCAACTTCCTGAATGGAAGCCAAGTTATAACACTACCTCCTTGGCACTTGGCTAGCAGTGCAAGCAATTGCCAGGTTGCAAAGCAACTCAAAGGTCCCTCACCCTGATTCGAGGCTTCTATTAATAAACACTTAAAAGGGCCTTTAAATGTTATCTTCCTTTAGTAATGGGTACTTTGATAGTTAATGGATAGTTTATATTGTGTGAATCAGCTTGCATTTCGAGTTAGAATTATTGCATCGTTATGTTATCTTCTGTTTGTTTGGTAGAGTGGCCTCATGGCGCCCAAGGTTGCTTTCTCAAGAATGTGTTTTAATTTAATTAGTGTTAACTGAGGAGTTTTTAAATATCCTTTTGTCAGGTGTATAAATACAGCATTCACATTAATAAAATTTATATTTGAAATTTTTTTTTTTTTTTTTTTTAGAAAAGTACAGGTCTTTTTCAAGACTGATAAATAAAAGAGTATAAATTACCCCCTTTTTTGCATGTATCGTCAAGCATAGTCGTCCAAAAATTTTCTACCCCTTCTCTCTCTCTCTCTCTCTCTCTCTCTCTCTCTCTCTGTTTTCATATTAAGAAATGCTATATATAAAGGTGCTTTACGAAAAAATGTGTTTTTCAGATTTTAAGAGATGTCAAAATGGCCAACCTTTTTCACATTCATCTTCATGCTTGAGTCCAAACTCTCTCTCTCTCTCTCTCTCTCTCTCTCTCTCTCTCTCTCTCTCTCTCTCTCTCTCTCTCTCTCTCTCAGAGGAAGAAAGGGATTAAACTGAATTTCGTAGGACTTATCCCGAGAAGATAGAGAGAGAGAGAGAGAGAGAGACAGAGAGAAGAAGACCTTGCTTAGGCTGCCAGGTCCAAAATCAATTAGTGCCCGCCTACCCGACAGTTAACGCTGTTAGTAAACCAACACTAGAGTTTGTGGGGCTCTCGTTGCCTTGTGAAAACTGCTGCAATTGGATCTTTTGGAATTAGAGTGCAATTATTGTTTTATACATATATTCTTTTTGGTGCGTGACGTTTCTCATCTGGAGGTGAAAATGTGCGGTGAAGGTATGTACAGTATGTGAGCTTAATGACGTGATTTAAACTTGTTGTCCAGGTGATTCATATTTGTCACCTGCAGGTGAAGTGTTCTTAGAAGGTATGTGTTATTTGTGACCATAAATATCCTAATTTGATTATATCTCGCGAGGGAAGAACGTTAGGCATTTGATTAATGATGTCTGTCACATAGGTATGTTAATGGCTATTTAATCGATTTGATTTGTAGGGTTAACAAGTGAGGCTTGCTGAGCTGAGATCATATGAATTCCTCCATCTTTAAGTCATTCCTTCCACCATTGCTCGTATGTTGTGTTCCCCTGTCTAGATACCCTCAGTACCCTGGGGCATTGATATCCTATACAAAATTACCCAAAGTGGAGAAACAAATTCAGTTATGTA
This sequence comes from Macrobrachium rosenbergii, assembly GCF_040412425.1. Classification (NCBI taxonomy): domain Eukaryota; kingdom Metazoa; phylum Arthropoda; class Malacostraca; order Decapoda; family Palaemonidae; genus Macrobrachium; species Macrobrachium rosenbergii. The sequence goes on along the minus strand of NC_089787.1, from coordinate 28,285,569 downwards.
ACTTTACAAATATATCTAAAAATAAAACTATACAGAGAACTTTCGAGAATCTGTATAGTTTTGTTTTTTAATATATTTATGCAGTTATGTACCTGTGGATTTGTTTCTCCATTTTAAGACTCGTGTTGCTATGAGATTTTTTATTTTTTTATTTTTAATACCACTAAGTATTTTGATATCTTTTAACTGAGACTGGTAACTACGATTCAATCTTTCTTTGGGAGATTTTTGCCCTGAAGAGTTCTAACACTAGTAACTACGATTCAGACTGTCTTTGGGAGATTTTTGCCCTGACCATCTTCAGGAAACTTTATTTACTGCTAATCGCATGAGAGTCATGAGTTAATTTACATAAGTTAAGTATGAGCTACTTGTTTTGCAGAATCAGTATAATTTTTAATGATTAATGCTATTATTCGTCATGATCATAAGTTCTTTTTGAGAGAGAGAGAGAGAGAGAAACTCTCTCCAAAATGAATCATTAAAATAGAGACCACAGAAATCTACTCATCAAGATCTGATTTTAGCAGAGAGAGAGAGAGAGAGAGAGAGAGAGAGAGAGAGAGAGAGAGAGAGAGAGAGAGAGAGAGAGAGAGAGAGAGAGAGAGAGAGAGAGAGAGAGAGAGAGAAATTTATCTTAATCTAACGACGGTTTGAATTGGTTTAAAAAGTTGACTTATGAATGATGACACTTGTTATTTTCATGGTATTGTAAGTTAAGTAATATAAAAATCTGTAAGTTAAGCTTGAAAATATTTATAAGAAAGTTAAAATCTATGTAAAGTTAAAATTTCCGGAATTTTACGGCTATAAATCTAGAGTAAAATCTTTGGAAGTATATGTAAAGTTAAGATTCAATTAAAGTTAAAGCTTCCAGGATGTTTGTGGATACAGATGTAAGGTTACTAATCTTTTCAATCTTTCCCAACTTATACAATAGGTTCAATGTTAAAAAGAAATCTCAGGTAGAGAATTTATATCATGAAACCTTAGGAAGCTACATTTCAAAAGTCAAAGTTGAAATGAGTTCAGAGGGAATTTTTCCTTTAAGTTTTCTAGAATTTAAATGTCTTGAATCTTCACCAGCAAAGTCTAAAAAGTCTAAAATATACTTTTTAGTTATTTTACGTCTCTTTCTCCACGGGTCAATCTTTGTTATCAAGCGTTTTTCTTGTAAATTGCAGACTCAGTCTGTACCATCAAAGGTCATAAAGAACTCTACCGTTCCCCTCATCATATTCCTTCTTCCCCTTTTTATCCACCCTTCCTCCCCACTCTTCCAAGTCTTTACTAGCAAACAATATTTCCCAGGAACCTCCAAGAATTCAGCCGGCAAGAATTTGAAACCCATCCTTGACTGCAAAAATCCTCGGGAAACAGACCCCTAAAATACTCAACGGATCTTTCCTCTTTCCTCCTCCTCCTTTTCCTCCTCCTTCTCTCCCTCCTCCTCCTCCTCCTCCTCCTCCTCAATCAGAAGACAGTAAGCAATTCTCTCCCCTCATTCAGAAGACTCCTTCTCCTCCTCCTCCCCCTCCTCAATCAGAAGACACGAGTAATTTTCTCCTCCTCCTCCTCCTCCTCTTCCTCCTCCTCCTCCTTCTCATTTAGAAGACACGAGTAATTCTCTCCTCCTCCTCGTCCTCCTTCTCTCTCATCCTCAGTCCACCTCCTCCTCGTCCACCTCCTCCTCCTCCTCCTCCTCTTCCCCCTCCTGCTCCTCCTCCTCCTCCTCAATCAGAAGACGAGTAATTTTCTCCTCATCCTCCTCCTCCTCATTCAGAAGACACGAGCAATTCTCTCCTCCTCCTCCTCCTCTCTCCTCCTCCTCCTCCTCCTCCTCCTCCTCCTCCTCCTCCTCCTCCTCCTACTCATTCAGAAGACACGAGCAATCTCTCCTCCTCCTCCTCCTCCTCCTCCTCCTCATCCAGAAGATACGAGCAATTTCCTCCTCCTCCTCCTCTTCCTTTTCCTCCTCCTCCTCTTCCCCCCTTCCTCCTCCTCCTCTTCACCCCTTCCACCTCCTCCTCTACCACCACCTCCTCCTCCTCCTCCTCCTCATTCAGAAGACACGAGCAATTCCCTGCTCCGTTATGGTTCTTTTCATTTCTCGTTGTGTCTTTGTTAGGCGGTTCCCTGCCACGGGCGAAGAAAGGAACTCATTTAGGAAGTGTTGTTGATCCTTCGAGCACGCCCCACGCATCACCTGTGTGCTTGGGGCCAGTCTTATCTCTCTCTCTCTCTCTCTCTCTCTCTCTCTCTCTCTCTCAGTGTTTCATTCGAAAGCCTCTCCTCACTCGTAATAGAATTTCTCTCTCTTTCTCTCTAATGCATTCTCAGCTGCTTGGCTTGCAGTACTCTCTCTCTCTCTCTCTCTCTCTCTCTCTCTCTCTCTCTCTCTCTCTCTCTCTCTCTCTGCTATGCTTTCGAAAGCTTCGCTAACACCTGTAATAGAATCTCTCTCTCTCTCTCTCTCTCTCTCTCTCTCTCTCAACTTTGTCTCTCTTTCAACTTTGTATTCGAAAGCCTCGCTACACCTGTAATAATCTCTCTCTCTCTCTCTCTCTCTCTCTCTAACACTCTCTAATCTCTCTCTCTCTCTCTCTTCAACTTTGTATTCGAAAGCCTCGCTACACCTGTAATAGAAATCTCTCTCTCTCTCTCTCTCTCTCTCTCTCTCTCTCTCTCTCTCTCTCTCTCTCTACTGCATTCTCAGCTGCTTGGCTTGCATTTCTCGCCTTACTCCGGAATCCGCGTCCAAGCAGTTTCTTAATCGAGATAAAAATAAGCACGACCAGAAGCACAAGTGACGTTTTGTTGCATTCTGTATCCGCGATTTTGTCCTAAAAACGTCGACATTTTTTGCAGAATAAAGAGACGTTTTCTACTGAAACATTGCTAATTACGAAGAGACGAGCAAAGATGGATTATGGTGTGTATGAGTTCTGGTTTGGTATTTTTTTTATTGTAAGACTCACGAGCGGATCCATAAAAATTTCATGGGGGCCACCAATTTTCGTATTACACACACACACACATACACACACACACACACATATATACACACACACATATATATATATATATATATATATATATATATATATATATATATATATATATATATCTGTATATATATATATCATCATCAAGATTATTGTTATTGTTATTTATTTTCCTCAAAATATTTCTATAATAGATTTTTAATTTTTTTCCCATTTTTATATTTATCATTTATGGTATTATTATCTAAATCTTGAATATTATTATTATGTCATTTTTCATGGGGGCGAGGGCACGTGGCCTTTGGGCCCCCCCAACCTTTGATCCGCTAGTGGTATGACTGCTAGATTGAATTTGAATATGGATATAGTTTGTGTTTCAAGAATGGTGGATATAGTTTTTGTTTTAAGAATGTACTTGCGAGAATAAAAAAAAATATATAACATGAACTATAAAGGACGAAAGGAACGTATTTGTCTCACCGCTGTGTCTCGTCCAAACTCACAGCAACTAGATGGAAAGACTAGGTTTCTGTAACAGAATGTTGGCATTCTCCAGAACCTGTTCAGTGTTAGTGGAACATTTTTTCAAGCATGTTGGACTTAGCAGTAAGTAGCAGAATGTAGGTCTTACCAATATTGTGGGGAGTAGGAGGGCAGATATATGTGATAGAATGTTGGCATTCTACAGATTCTGTTCAAAAATGGTGTCAGTGGAACATTTTTTTCAAAGATGTTGTTCTTGGCAGCTGTCTTAGGCTATAGGTTCTACCAGTATATTGATCCATCTGTAGTTACGGCATGTCTTCAGTTCGGGAGAGAAATTGCCCGAGCCGTGGTAATGGTTGGACAAAAGGGGAAGTCTGAGCCCAGGGGAACCATTAGCACTACCAACCATGCACCTTTTAATGACATGTTCTCAGGGTAGTTATACTTTGGGTATGTAAAAACACGAAGTCCTCGTAGGGGGGTTGAGTGCCGTCGGTGCTCCTCATGCGGTGCATTGTAGGCATTACTTTAGGTTCTTTGCAGCGTGCCTTTAGCCCTTAGCTGCAACCCCTTTCGTTTCTTTTGCTGTACCTCCTTTCATATTCTCTTTCTTCCATCTTACTTTCCTCAACCCTCTCCTAACAATTGATTCATAGTGCAACTGCTTTGAGGTTTTCCTCATGTTACACCTTTCAAACTTTTGCTGTCAGTTTTCGTTTCAGCGCTGAATGACCTCATAGGTCCCAGTACTTGGCATTTGGCCTCAATTCTATATTCATTCATTCATTAAAAACACAAAGTAGATGTGAAATGAGACAACAAAAAAATCAGGGGGTATCTCCACGAAAATAAAAGTGAGGGATAGAATATTTAGTAAATAGGGATGTGGTTAATTGAGTTTGTTACCATGCCAGTACAATTCAGTTCCAGCCTAGGGTATACACTAATAAAAAATGCGCCGAAGTTTCTTCGGCGCAGTCGAGTTTTCTGTACATGGTATAATCACGGCCACCGAAAATAGATCTATTTTTCGGTAGTCTCGGTATAATACTGTATGAGCCGCGGCCCACGAAACTTTAACCATGGCCCGGTGGTGGCCTGGCCTATATCGTTGCCAGAGGCACGATTATGGCTAACTTTAACCTGAAATGAAATAAAAACTGCTGAGGCTAGAGGACTGCAAATTGATATGTTTGATGATTGGAGGGTGGATGATCAACATGCCAATTTGCATTCATCCTGCCTCAGTAGTTTTCAAGATCTGAGGGCGGACAGAAAAAAGTGCAGACATAAAAAAGTGCAGACGGAAAGACAAAGCCGGCACAGTAGTTTTCTTTTCAGAAAACAAAAATGAAATAAAACAGGGTGAGCATTTTATTTATTTATATTTCTGTGTGTATGTAAATGCAAACGTGGCCATTTTTGGGACATGAAACGCACACACACATACATATATATATATATACATATATATATGTGTGTGTGTTTATATAGATAGATAGATAGATAGATAGATAGATAGATAGATAGATAATATTGTTTCCTGTAAGTTTGCTTGGCATTTGAAAAGACTATCAGCATTAAGCTATACTCCAAAGCAACAGAAATTTGACCGGAAAACTAATGACTTGATAAAAAGTGCTGCTGCCCTCCCTCGGGCGGTCACCTATCCATTTCCTGACCAAACCCAGCATTGGTCGCTTCACTAATTGGCAACAGGCTGTTTAACGCACGTGTTACTGCCGTCGACTTTTGAGTTTGACCCAGCCCGGAGTAGGCTAGTCCGAAAACGTTAATTCCCGTTGGAAGTTGAAAACGTTCATTCCCGTTAGAAGCTGAAAACGTTCATTCCCGGTGGAAGTTGAAAACGTTCATTCCCGCTGGAAGTTGAAAACGTTCATTCCCGCTGGAAGTTGAAAACGTTCATTCCCGTTGGAAGTTGAAAACGTTCATTCCCGTTAGAAGCTGAAAACGTTCATTCCCTGTGGAAGTTGAAAACGTTCATTCCCTGTGGAAGTTGAAAACGTTCATTCCCGTTAGAAGCTGAAAACGTTCATTCCCTGTGGAAGTTGAAAACGTTCATTGCCGTTGGAAGTTGAAAACGTTCATTCCTGTTGGAAGCTGAAAGCGTTCATTCCTGTTGGAAGTTGGAAAACGTTAATTCCCGTTGCAACCACGCTCCTCTACGGCCGAAGGTGCCATGTCTAGGCACCTTGGCACGTAGCTTTGAGGACTGTAAACCCTTAGGGTCAAAGAGGCCCTTGGGACTCTTATACGCTCCTGAGTCCGTAGGAGAGGGACGGCGTGAGTCTCTTAAACGTCGTCGAGGAAATCTCCCGCGCGCGCGTATGAGAACGGACGGGTTATTTTTGGGGAGTTTTCGTGTTTCCTTTCTCATTTCCTTCCGTTCTGTCCTTGTCCCTTCCTTTCCTCGTTGTTTCATTTTTAATTACTCATTCGTAATCCTTTTTTATTCTTCCAGCCTTTTACCGTTCATTCTCTCTCTCTCTCTCTCTCTCTCTCTCTCCTCTCTTCTATCCTTATTCTCTTTCCAGTCTTTATTCTGATTAAATCTCATTCCACCCTCTCTTCCTTCATCTCTCATTCTCGCATCCTTTGTCAGTCCCCGTTTTCTGTAACATTTCATTCCAAACTCTCTCTCTCTCTCTCTCTCTCTTTCTCTCTCTCTCCCGACCCCCAGCAGGTATGAAACGATGATTCATGGCTGGCGGCATGTGTGCATTCATGACCTTCACCTCCTCCTCCTCCTCCTCCTCCTCCCTAAGGAAGTCTCGCAGCCTCTTTATCTCACTCTTCTCTCGCGAGGGAAGTCTGCATCTCGGGGCAGGCGATGTTGATGCATGGCTCCTGGATCCGACTTTTATCATGAATTCGGGGCTTTTAGCTGATTTAGGTTTTGTGTCCGTTTTAAGTTGTTTTTTTTTTATTCTTTCGCGGAGGGATCGTGGGTTAATTTTAATTTTTTTATTTTTATATTAATTTTTACAGTTTTGTTTTTTAATTTTTATTTTGATGTTGTTCGCCTATAGTTTATTTTTTTTTTATCATTTATTTTTTCGTTTTTTATTATCTTGTTGAGTTGTGTTTCTTAGCTGATTTCATTTAATACCCCACTAACTTATTCCCGCCCTCCCCCTTTTTTTAATTTTCCTTTTAATAAAACATAACTCATGGATAACATGAATTTTTAACAAATTTATTGTTTTATTTTTATTTTGATGCTGTTCTCCTACAGTTTAATTCTATTTATCATTTATTTCTCGTTTTCATTTTCTTGTTGTGCGGTGTTTCTTAGCTGATTTCATTTAATACCCCGCTAATTTATTCCCGCTTTTGAAAATTTTCCTTTTAATAAAACATAATCAAGAAGAACATGGCATGAGCAGGAAAGGCAAAAGCGATCACCCTAAAAATAAAAGGCAGGATATAAATATCAAGTCAAGATATTTGGTCACTATGACGAAGCCTATTACTGTCGTGGATGGTATTCCATTTGCTTCTATCTTTTCCGCGACCGGTAAGTGATGCAAATGGAAAATGCATGTAAAATGCATTCATTTCACTGAGAGAGGTCACCTGGTGTCGTTTTAAAATATGGAAAAATTATTGGAAATTCAATGGTCATGATGTAGACAAAAGATTATTTTTATGGTATAGTCCACTCATAACCCGTACGTAATGTATGAATTTGCATTCCTCACGGATGAATAATTATATTTTTGGTCCAGTTATGTGGCATCTGGTATTTGTCTAACTTATTTTTGTGTGTATTGATTTTCTGTATTATTAATTTTACCGCCACGGCTAGTATTGTTTCATCCAGTATTGTGTGTATATATATAAATATATACATATATATATATATATATATATATATATATATATATATATATATATATATATATATATATATATATATATATATATATACATATATATATATATATATATATATATATATATATATATATATATATATATATACATATATATATATATACACATACATACATACACACACACACAGGTAACACATGAACGTCACTGCGCTTGCGTATTTGAACAAAAGCTTATAAATAGTTTATAGCATTTTTATGGGTTAAACAGTACGAAAACTTTTGTGCGAAAAAAAACAAAAAGCATACACGAAAGAATTGCGTACATTGTCTTTTATAGATAGCATGCTGGCCATATATAATGAGAGCCCTAGAAAAGTTACACTTAAAAAATCCTTGTCCCACCTAAAAGTTGCCTAGACAGGATAACTTGAGCGCACATCAAGAGCAGTAATGCTCTAGATGAAACTACTCGAGATAAAAAAAAAAAATTAGAACACGGCATTAAAAATGGCACTGTAAATATAAAAGGAAGCAAAAGTTTGATTGAATTCAGAAAGTGTTCGGATTAAGTTAGTACATTATGCCAAAGTTTAAGGAAGAAATTTGCATAAACAACGGGAACTGCGTACCTTTTTACCGTTACGAAGAAGTGTTAAGGAATATGAATGCGTGTGGGCGTGTTGGGGAAAGTTTCGCAATATTGTCTTGGCATGAGAATGAAATCGTGGAGAGAAGAGGTGAGAATGACGTAAGCTGCGTACCCAGTCACTTACCCTTATTGGTTTTTTGGGGGGGCATCGTTGTGAACCATTTCCGAACACACCAGACTCCTGAAGTCAGTGACCAGTCTGTTTCACTGGAGCTAATGTGCAAGTAACATCAATCATTCATTAGTATAGTCATCCATCCAAGTAATGGCCAGACTCAACGTTGCTTAAATTCACTGATCCTGAGACCAGCTGTCTTGTCAGCATCTTATTTAGCTCATTATGTCATTGTTTACATTGAGTTCTGAAATTTGTTTTTTCTTGATCTCGAGTAGCATTATCAGTCACTGGTGTCCATTCAGCAGCTGTGCGCATATGTATAAATCAGCTGTTTCTGAGTTTGTTAATCCTTTCCCTATACCGGCAAGCTTTGGAATTCTTTCCCTCCTTAATTTTCCTCGATGTGCCTTGAACTTCCTTCCTTTTATGACAGGGCACATCCCTTTGAAGTAAGGCGTCATTTTCTATCAACCCTTTCCACCATCTTTTCTTTACTATATAAAGGCAAGTTGCATGTTCCATTGGCCTTTATTTAAAATAGGTTCTTTTACATCAGGCATTGCTTAAAAAAAAAAAAAAAGAGAGAGAGAGAGAGAGAGAGAGAGAGAGAGAGAGAGAGAGAGAGAGAGAGTATTTCTGGACACCTGATGTACACTGGGCCAAGGATTGCCTTAGATTTTTTCATGGGTGCCTGGCTGCATGCATGATGAAGCAGGCCTGTCTTTATTTTTCCTTTTCTTCCAAGCACACGAGATGTGGACTACATTTTACTTTTATGTTTGTGTCGGGCGCAGTGCATGTGGCACTGAAATTATTTATTTATCTCGAGTGTCTTGAGGTTGCTCGCCTTTCTGCCGTGGAATAAATAATAAATTAAGAATGTAATTGTCTTCATTTATCTGAGGTTGCAGTGCGTTTCTACCATGGAATAAGAAATAAGAAAATAGTTGTCTTAATTTGTATGTGAATGATGTTCAGTAATGGACAAAAGTTGTGACGCTGCTTCATGTAATGCACAAACCAATTCAGGATATAAATTCTTAAACATATTAGATAAAAATTTGGGCTTTACTTAAACCAGTATATGTAATTAACAAACCAATCTTGTGTTTTAACAGGATCTTTATCACGAACTCAGATGTAATTTGTAATACATTGAAGAATAAGCATCAGAGGTCAGGTTGAGCAGAATAATGCAGTATGAGGCTTGTGGTGTTCGAGTACGTGTCCAGAACCGGTTCTGAAACAGTAAGCGCACTGAAGCCTCTTATGTCACTGAGAGAGTACAGGCATTTCAGTGCTTAAATGATAATGTCTTGCCTATTCTTTTCAGGTACGTGTAATAATGATATTCAAGTACGGGACAAGTTGGTTTCTGCCTTGTAAGTATAGTTCGTTTTTCTGTTACAGACTTTTATTTATTTTACCAAGATATTGCATTTGTGTGTCACCAAAGAGCAAATGTAAGTGTCCAACGTTTTTAGAGTACTTTTCAAATACAATGCCAGAAGTATTATTTCGGGTGTGTTGAATATGCACTGGTAAATCAGGAACGTGTATTTTCTGTATAGTGGCTTTAAAATTGGCTTGCCCATAAGATTCGTCCTCTTATAAAAGACTTGTCATCATAATCTTTTTGGTGTACCATCAAGGGTAATGGTGTATCAAGTTACTTTGCATTTTTTGCGTAAGGTCTGAAGCTAGTTCAGGTTAAATAAAGATGGATAAAACTACTCCAACAAATTAGGTAAAGCCTGCTAAATTTAGGCAAGATAAATTACAGGTAAAAAGCGTGAAATAAATTTAGAGTCAAAAGCTGCATACTTGCGCTGTTGTTTCTGTCATGTCACTAGTTCTTAAAGCTTTCTTATACTGAAGTATTGGCTCTTTGCCCTACAGATTCACGCACTGTCTTATTGAGTGTAACAGTATCTGTAACCTCATAGTGCTTGAGAAATTAATATCTTGTGGTGTGAGAAATTAATATTTTCCATGCATGTACTGGATTAATGGACGTCTGAGTATGAACCCACACCCTGGTACAGTGATTGTTATTAATATTGTCATCACCTTTCCTTTATATTCTTTATTTAGTGAGCTCAGTCAAGCAAGCATAACTGATACATAATCAGAACTTCAGGCAAATTTCTCATTAACACAAAGCGCGATTTCAAAACAAGTTGATGTCATTAGCGAAAATGAATATTGCCATCTCTTGGTAATTTGCTTCGTCAATCTGGCACATTCCGGCGGATCCAATTTCCTCCCCCCACCCCCTACCCCCCAAAAAAAGCAAAGAAATCGGTGCTTTAGGGTCCGACACTCCGGAGGTTATGCTGCCAAAACCGACCAGACCATCCCCGTGGCATAAATCATCGCAGCCACTAATTATATCGTGCTTGCTGGCGTGAAGGGAAGGGAATAAAGAAGGATAATAATATTTAGATTTAGCGCAGAGAATTTTGATCTTGTTACCGTCTCTACGGAAGAAGGGAGGAGGGAAGTTGGCGGGGGGAGGGGAAGAGGTCAGGGAGGGGAGGACAAAAAGCGTAGGGCGAGATTGGGTGTTATTTTGGGGTAGGGGGAGAATGAAGAAGCGGTATATGGATGGAGGAGGAGGAGGAGGAGGAAGGGAGATGAAATGAAGAGGTGTAGAAGGGAGATGTGATGGAAAGAGAGATGGAGGAAACTGGAATAAAAAAAAAAAGGAGGTACAGGGATGGGACAAGGAAGGAGGAAAGGGGGCGATAGGAAGCAGTGATGTGTTCCAGGATGGCAGTTGTATAGGAATTAGTCTGAGCGCTTTATTGCTAATTATAACCCACCCCCACCACCTACACCTCTTATGCTGATGCACCTTCACCCCTTCCCCCGCCCACCACCTCCATTCCTCTCATGCTGTTGCAACCCCCTCCCCTGATTCGTTCGCCGTGCCAAAAAATTTATATGTTTGTTTTTGGCTGTGATCGTTTGGAATTGTAAATGATGATTTTGAAAAAGGAATTTTTTTTAAACCAGACAATTGGATTACGATGTTTTGGCCATTTTTTTCTAAATGGTGCCATGTTTATTTCATTCGATTTTTTCCCCTGAAACATTATTGCAGAGTATTGCAAAAAGATCTTTAAATTAGCGCTGAGGTTCTTTTTTTTATTTTAGGGTATATTTCTATGTGATATTCCACTATTAATTAGAAAAGATACATGGAACGTATAAATGTGACCATCTGTGTGAGCATGGGCTATGGGCGTACAGCCTCATCCTAAAAATGAATGCTAATAAGATACCAACAAGCCATAGTAGTCTAATGTGTACGGCAACAGATCAATAATGAGAACCAAGAAACCTAACAGAGTGAGTGAGTGATTGGTTGACTGTAATTCATGTATTTGTCATAAAATATACAAACTGCAGCCCTCTAGCCCCAGCAGTTTTGATTTTATTTTAGGTGAAAGTTAGCCATAATGGTGCATCTGGCAACGATATGGGATAGGCCACCACCGGGACGTTGTTAAAGATTCATGAGCCGCAGCTCATACAGCATTATACCGAGACCACCGAAAGGTAGATCTATTTTCGGTGGCTTTGATTAAACGCTGTACAGAAAACCCGATTTCGCCGAAGAAACTTTGGCGCATTTTTTGGTATCATATAAGAAAACATTTATTTTTGGGAAAAGTAGTATAATTTTTTTACTGAAGAGAAAGGAATAGAAAAACAGAAAGGTCTCTTCCTGAGGTAGCGATGGACACTTGCGAAAAACGCTTTTATCATTCAAGGCACCATTTAGGCCAGTTGGAAGCAAATTCATTTCATTTGAATGAATTATTTAAAAAGTAAAAACAAAAGGGAAAGATAAATAGTGGGGTCTAATCCTAAGTTAGCGATAGACACGCCTTGTGAAAGATGAATGGAAACGGAACTGAACTTATTTGAAATTACAGAGAGAGAGAGAGAGAGAGAGAGAGAGAGAGAGAGAGAGAGAGAGAGTTCTGAATCTTGAAACTTTGCGTCCTTTGATCGTTGGGTTTGACAGTAAACTTCTACACAGTGTGACTTCAGATTAAGAGAGCCGGCGGCTTCTCTTTGAATTTGAAGTGAAGAGGCTTCTTCTCTCTCTCTCTCTCTCTCTCTCTCTCTCTCTCTCTCTCTCTCCACACGTTCATGCTGTACCATGGAGCCTTGCTAAACAGGGAAAAAAGTATAAATACGGAACTTTTTTTTTTATAGTTAGCAAATTAGACTGGAATGTGTTCAGGGGAAAAAGTGTGTACGGAATTAGAAAAGGAAGAAGTAAAAGATGGACGAAAGCAAATTAGACTGGAATAGAAAAACGTTAAAAAAAGGAAAAAAAGTGTAAATACGGACCTTAGAAAAAGGAAGAAGTAAAAGAAGGATGAAAGTAAATTAGAATGGAATAAAAAGCGATAAAACAGGGAAAAAAGTGTAAATACGGACCTAGAAAAAGGAAGAAGTAAAAGAAGGATGAAAGTAAATTAGATTTAAATAAAAAACGATAAAAAAAACAGGGAAAAAAGTGTAAATACGGACCTTAGAAAAAGGAAGAAGTTAAAGAAAGATGAAAGCAAAGTAAACTGGAATAAAAAACGATAAAAAACCGGAGAAAAATGTAAATACGGACCTTAGAAAAAGGAAGAAGTAAAAGAAGGATGAAAGTAAATTAGAATGGAATAAAAAGCGATAAAAAACAGGGAAAAAAGTATAAATACGGACCTTAGAAAAAGGGAGAGGTTAAAGAATGATGAAAGCAAAGTAAACTGGAATAAAAAACGATAAAAAACCGGGAAAAAATGTAAATACGGACCTTAGAAAAAGGAAGAAGTAAAAGAAAGATGAAAGCAAATTAGACTGGAATAAAAAACGATGCAAAAAAAAAAAAAAAAACCAGAAAACAAGTCCTAAAAACGGCGGGGCGAAGTGTCGCGTCCTCCTCCGAGATTCTCTCGTCTGTTCCAGCAGGAGTCGCTTCCGACCCACGCCCTCCGAAATGAATAATTCTTTCGTCATACGGCGGCGTTTGAAGGTCCCCCGTCGGGTACGCGCGCTCCGCCGCGCGGAACAGCTGCTGCAAGAAGAACTGTAATGACTGCTGTGATAATTACAGCAATTACAGCAGCACCGACTTTAATTTAGGTGAGACACTGGGGACGAAAAAGTTTGATGGTGGTGGAGGAACGTTTCGGTATAATCGTTGTTTAAAAAAAAATTATAAAAAGGAAGAAATAAAAAGGAACACTTCCGTATAATCGTAAAAAAACACGAAAGGAACACTTCGGTATAGTCGTAGAAAAAAAAAGAACATTTCGGTATTATCGTGTAAAAACAAAAGGAACACTTCGGTATGATCATAAAAAAATAAAAAGGAACGCTTCGGTATAGTCGTGGAAAAAATAAAAAAGGAACATTCGGTATAATCATAAAAAAACACAAAAAGAACACTTCGGTATAATCGTAAAAAAAAAAAAAAAGGAACACTTCGGTATAATCGTAAGAAAAATAAAAAGGAACACTTCGATATAATCGTAGAAAAATAAAAAAGGAACCCTTCGGTATAATCGTAAAAAAAGGAACACGTCGGTAAAGTCGTACAAAAATAAAAAAGGAACCCTTCGGTATAATCGTAAAAAAAGGAACACTTCGGTATGATGGTAAAAAAAAAAAAAAATCCTTTCCCAGGCATTAGCAACGGCATCTCCAAACTCGGCATTTCACAATATCTAAAATTTCTCGGACTGCTCCAAGGAGGAAAAGTCGTGGCCGGCACAAGGCCACCTAAATCTGTCAGCGGCTACAGTTGCAAGGGAATGAGCGACGTCATCTCTAAACTCGGCATTTCACGATAACTTGATCTTCTCCGACTGCTCCAAGGAACAGATGTTCGTGCTGGCACAAGGCTACCTTAATATGCCAACAGCTACAGTTATTTGCTATGCATAAAAAATTATATATATAGTATATATATATATATATATATATATATATATATATATATATATATATATATATATATATATATATATATATATATATATTTTTTCATGTCATTATTGACCGGAATTCTTTGCTATGCCTTAATCAACATTTAAAAAAAAAGATTATTATCTAAAGAGTAATAAATCAGGAAGACCATAAGATAAGTAAAATACTAATTTGCTGTTCTCTAATAAAAAAAAAATTATCATCCCTGTGTAAGAGTAACGTGTCATAAAGAAAACCATAAGATATTTAAAATACTAATTAATTTTGTTTTTTTGTCCCTCTGAACACCTCATCAGTCTGCCGTAATTATTTGATTATTTGATGATTTTGTCTGACGTCTTCGCCTCGCCTGCACTAATTAGTTGGGGTTGCGCCAGGTATATCCAGGTAAATGCGGATGCTGATGTAACCCTTTCTTTCTCGGCTCGCCTTGAAAGTCTCTCTCTCTCTCTCTCTCTCTCTCTCTCTCTCTCTCTCTCTCTCTCTCTCTCTCTCTCTGGGGGTTTCCTAAGTGTATTAAAAAGTTAATAACACTTATCAGCAAAGGGACCTTGATAGATCTCTCTCTCTCTCTCTCTCTCTCTCTCTCTCTCTCTCTCTCTCTCTCTCTCTCTCTCTCTCTGATGGTTTCCTAAGTGTATTAAAAAGTTAATAACACACATCTATCAGCAAAGGGACCTTGATAGATCTCTCTCTCTCTCTCTCTCTCTCTCTCTCTCTCTCTCTCTCTCTCTCTCTCTCTCTCTCTCTGTGAGTTTCCTAAGTGTATAAGAACACTTACATCTACCAGCAAAGGGTCCTTGATGGGTCTCTCTCTCTCTCTCTCTCTCTCTCTCTCTCTCTCTCTCTCTCTCTCTCTCTCTCTCTCTCTCTCTCTCAGTGGGTTTCCTTAGTGTATAATAAAACTTACGTCTATCAGCAAAGGTCCCTTGATACATCTCTCTCTCTCTCTCTCTCTCTCTCTCTCTCTCTCTCTCTCTCTCTCTCTCTCTCTCTAAAGACCCAAGTTCGAAACAAAAAAAAAAAAAAGAAGAATGCAGGCTACCGAGGTAAAATGCAGACTAAAAATGTCACGTGAAGATAATTCAAGGAGTAAAAGGAATAAACTAATAAACCGAGCCCATTCATTCTTTTACATTTTCTCCGAACTTCTCAGATCCATTTATCAGGAGGAAAGTTTGGAAAAAGAGCCTAACTTTATCGTGCAAACTTTGGGTCATGTGTCATATCTCCTGCAAGGTGGGTGAAAGGTCTGTTGGTAATTGAAAGGCTGGGATTGGGCGATATCGAAGAATTATTTATTTATTTATTATTGTTATTATATTATTATTATTATTATTATTGTTGGAGAAACATCCACAGTTATGTAACTGTACAAATATATTCTAAAAATAAGATTATACACAGAGAGCATTCCATATTCAGTACGATTCGTAGAGATTATCGAAAGCTCTGTCTAATTTTATTTCTAAACTATATTTTTACAGATATATAGCTGGAGTTTTTTTTTTCTCCATTTTAAGACTCATGCTACTGTGAATATTTTTAAATTTATTATTATTACTATTATTATTATTATTATTATTATTATTATTATTATTATTATTATTATTATTATTATTCATAATGAAATAAGTCAGAAAGATCTTTAAATTGCACAGCAATCCTTCACGGAAAACAATCCCCTTATCTGGCATAAGGGAACAACACAACTTTAGATTTGATGTTAATTATATGCCCGTCCCCCAACCCCAGAACCAACCTCAGATTAAGTGGGTCTCATTGATTTTTCAGTTTTCTGTAAAAGAAAACTATTGTGCCGGCTTTGTCTGCCCGTCAGCATTTTATTCTGTCCGCACTGTTTGTGTCAGCCCTCAGATCTTAAAAACTACTGAGGCTAGAGGGCTGCAAGTTGGTATGTTGATCGTCCGCCCTCCAATCATCAGACATACCAAATTGCAGCCCTCTAGTCTCAGTAGTTTGTATTTTATTTAAGGTTAAAGTTAGCCATAATCATGCAGCTGGCAACGATACAGGACGGGCCACCACCGGGCCGTGGTTAAAGTTTCATGGGCCGCGGCTCATACAGCATTATACCGAGGCCACCGAAATATAGATCTATTTTCGGTGGCCTTGATTATACGATGTACAGAAAACTCGATTGCGCCGAAGAAGCTTCGGCGCAATTTTTACTTGTTTAAGATTGATGCTAGTTCGTTTTATGATAGACAGCCCGTCAGCGAATTCATTCAAACTATGAATTTTTTTTTTTATAGTTTCGCTATGATTATCTTATCGCTAAAAGCCTTTGCAACGTTTTTCTCATATAAAGGTTTATAATTATAATATGCGACCTTTTAAGTTAGCCTGCAGTTCGTGCTTAAGTAGTTTTTTTTGGATATATTTCATTTAAAAATAGGTGATTTTGTTCGCCACAATTTCAAGTTTTTCATGCAACAAATCCTGCAGAACCTTTTCGATGAAATCTGATTTTCCTTATTTTTCTCTTAAATATTGTAAAGTTTCTCTCTCTCTCTCTCTCTCTCTCTCTCTCTCTCTCTCTCTCTCTCTCTCTCTCTATGAGAAGTCAAAGATGCCCATGAAAAATGTAGAAAATGTGAGAGAATTTCTCTCTCTCTCTCTCTCTCTCTCTCTCTCTCTCTCTCTCTCTCTCTCTCTCTCAGGGCAAAACAAGTGTGCTTGTGCATCTTTAATTGCATTTGCTGAAGCACTGATACACATTTTGTTATTTGTTAATTTCTAAAGGAAATAAGTCTTTAATTTAAATATTTATATTTTTAAGTACTGTAGGTTAAGCGCATTTGAAATTTATTTTAATTATTTTAGGTAAACCTCCTCCATCTTTCAATCACACATGCACACGAGAGCATGCGCACGCACGCACGCACACATTTACAAAAAAAAAAAAAAAAACCAACGCTCTGCTTCAGAGTCGTACGCCTCTCTTTAGAACTGAATCCTATTCCTCATTCTCAGATGCCGAAAATCCGCAAGGAACTGTAAAAGCTATAAGGCTGCCTATCGTATGTCTTAGTACGGGTTCATCACCCTTAGGGATTCCCATTAGGAATATCCTGCGAAATATTCTGTTTAGGAAATGAGCACAGGGCTAGAATGGAGGCTGGGTTTTATTAAAAAAGTTTTGCTGGCCGGAGAATATTTCTGCTAGTAGATCTTGATTACTATTTTGAGAAATGAAGACAAAAATTGTTAAAAGGTACAGTGCTTTATGAGAGATACTTGTTAAAAATTTGCCTACATAGTTCAGACGTTTTTATTTAATATTAAAAAAACATTTTAAAACGTAGCGGTACTTTGTGAGAGATACTTGTTAAAAGTTTTGCGTAATTTCTTCAGACAGTTTTATTTAAATGACTCCGTAAAGGGGAAATTGAAATTAACACTCAAGGAAATAGGGCTGAAATTTGAGGGTTGTTTAGAAGGAAATATAATTAGAAAGACTTTGGTTTTAAAATGTAAAAGAAACAGAAAATAATTTCGCAAAAGATGAGAGCACCAGGAAGGTCTATTTAGAAATGATTCATGATACAGTAATCGCTCCTTGCTACCATCTGAAGCCCCCTTTTTTGGAGGAAGAAAATGTATTAAAAATCAAAGACATCGGGAGGGAAATAGGCTGTCAAATCCAATCTGTCACTTGGTAAACTACCAAAGATGTTTCATTTAAAAAAAAATACTGCAGCGCTTGCATTTTTATGTTCCTTACGCAAGCTTCGGGAATGAAGAGGAATAAGTGAAGGGAAAATTTTAATTTCCTCCCCATCCTTATCGCCCATTTTTTTCTTACGCTGGTTTTATCTTTTCTGTTTTTTTTTTCACTTTTTCTGCTCGAGGCTGAAGAAGTGCCGACGACAAAGTGAAGGTGCCACACTTTGGGAGGCGATAAGATACGCGATGGTAAAGGGCGCGGTGACACAGGATGTCCCGATAAAGCACAATTCTTTCTTTTCTCTTTCCCTCCCGGGCCCCCCCCCTCCCTCCTCCTCCCCTCCCTTTCTCCTCCTCCCCTCCCCGTCCCCATCTCTTCCTCCTCATCCCCTCCCCCTCACCCTCCTCCTCACCTCCCTTTCCCCTCACCCTCCCCTTTCTCTCTCCCTCCCTCTTCCCTTCTTCCTCCCCTCCCCCTCTATCCTCCCTCCTATGTGTCCTCCCCCATCCTTACACTTTCCACCTCCCTCCTCTCACATTCTCACCACCAATCATTCTCAGACCAGTCTATTGTGTCAGAGTTTGTGTGTCCTGCGTCTTCCCTTTCGTTCTCCTCACTTATCTTCTCTACCTCTTTACCAACCCCCCTCCCCCTCTTTCCTTCTCACTCTTCCTCAGAGCTCCTAACTCAGGAGACATCTTTTAACACCCCACACCCCCTCTCACTCCTCCCACCCACCTACCTCCAATCATTCTCTTCCAAATCTATTGTGGGAGATGCGTCTGTGTGATTTTAGAGAGCTGGGGTCGACGGGAGCGGAAAGATTTGTGGCTCTGATTAGCAGCGAATGATGTGGTTCCCCCCTTCGGGTTTTTTTTTTTAAGTTTTTTTTTTTTATTGTTATCTCTGCCAGGAAGTTGTTTTGTGGTCGATGCGTTTGTTTTTTGTCCGGCTGTTTGTTTCTTAGTGGGATGACGTTAAATGTTTGTGTGGGTTTTTGGTAAAATCTGAACCTGAAGTGGTCCTCGTGGACTGGCGGCAAGCGATTGGATTTTGGTGGTTTCAGTTATTATATATACACTAACTTAATTAGGATGAAATCGCTGATTCATGCCCCAGTAACTTCTCTTCAGAAATCGCTGACTTCATTCCCCATTAATTTCACATCGCTGACTTCATTCCTCCATTAACTTCACTTTAGAAATCGCTGACTTCATTCCCCCCACATTAACTTCACTTCAGAAATCCTGACTTCATTCCCCCTATTAATTTCACCTCAGGAATCCCTGACTTCATTCCCCCTATTAACTTCACTTCAGAAATCGCTGACTTCATTCCCCCCATTAACTTCACTTCAGAAATCGCTGACTTCATTCCCTCCATTAACTTCACTTCAGAAACTGCTGACTTCATTCCCCCATTAACTTCACTTCAAAAATTCCTCTCATGAGAATAATTCTTCCTACTAGCATCCCCCCCCCTCCCCTCTGCTTGCCATTGATTCGAGGTCGTGACAAATGAGGTTACAGACGTCCCTAGCGAACCTCTGTGATAAAGGCAGATGAACAGGGCCGTTGCTTTCAGGTTCTTTCCTTTCCCACTGCCTTTTTTCATTCTTCATTTGCCTCACTTTCGTGCTTCGAGAGATGCTTTCTCTCGAGCATAATTGGTGTTTTGCAATGGCAGATATTGTTGGCGTACTCTTGTTGCGTGCTTCTCTCTCTCTCTCTCTCTCTCTCTCTCTCTCTCTCTCTCTCTCTCATATGTTTATAGCAGTTTGATATTGTTATATTTCAAGTGTTTGAATGCCAACTCTCTGTATCTATCTATATATATATATATATATATATATATATATATATATATATATATATATATATATATATATATATATATATATATATATATATATATGGCATATATATACTTGGGCTTATTCCTTGTGTAGAGTTTATTTGTATCAAATGATATAATCTATGATTAGGAAAATGAAATATCCTTTGATATTATGTGATGTGGCGTATTGTATTGCCTTTCTCAAGTTGGATGTCATGTGGATTATTGTTCTGTAAATAGAGAACCTTATTGTGATCAGAACCATTATTACCTTTCAAAAACTTTCAAAAACAGATTTTAT